>NC_085865.1:4796863-4844363 GCF_034702125.1 Engraulis encrasicolus | reverse complement strand
CTGGTGGGTTGAAAAATTTACCAGTGACCACTGAAATTTACCCGTCATTGGCAGGTGGACAGGTGCTTATTTCCATCCCTGGTGTGGCGACATGGGCACGTGTCTTTACCGACTGACTACACGCTGAAACACTCCCAGAGAAGGGTACACACACACGCACACGCACACACGCACACGCACACACACAGTGAGCTTGCAGAATGTTGATCTAACCCTCTAGAGCAGGGATGTCAAACTCAGGCCAGGGGACCAAATCTGGCCCGCGGGGCCATTTTATTTGGCCCGTGAAGTCAATTTAAATGTGTGTCACAGATGGCCCAAATGCACCACTAATAGCCTATAACATGACTTGAACATGAAATCCAGTGTGTCACATGGTGATAGGGCCTCTGTAACACCTCACCCTCATGCAACAGACAGGCACATTTTAACCACCAGATCTGTTTGGAATGAACTTTGACTTTGAGTATTAAGTGCGTGCATGAACAATTTTAGTTCAGCCCACAGCAGTCCAGATTTTTATTTCGGCCCTCAGAGGATTTGAGTTTCACACCCCTGCTCTAGCGAGTAGGACCAGACCAACACTAGCAGTGTTGAATTCAAACCTGTCAGTGTTAAATTAAAACACTGCTAAATATACTGTGAATTACTATCAACTACACTCAGCAACTGCTGCAGAGAGGTGCGTTCAGGGTTGCCAGATGAGTCTGATGATTTCCAGCCCAAATAATGCTCAAAACACTGGAAGCACAAATTCCCGCCCAATTCTATTGATTTCTATGGGAAAAAATGGGTGGGTTTTTCTGCTAAATGCCATTTTTCCCCGCACACGGCCATCCTAAGCAGCCCAATTGGGCGGGAAACAGCCCAACCTGGCAACACTGGGTGCGTTACTGTACTGTATGGAGCACATGGAGTGGCATGGGGGAAGTGGAAATTACTGTCCAACCGGCTACTCTCTTCAACTGCTTCAGAGAAGTGTGCACTGTATGTAGAAGCTGTGTGTGTGTGTGTGTGTGTGTGTGTGTGTGTGTGTGTGTGTGTGTGTGTGTGTGTGTGTGTGTGTGTGTGTGTGTGTGTGTGTGCAGGCCTGTCGAAACGGGGGGACAAAGGGGTATGTTGTCCCGGGCCCAGGTAGATAGGGGGCCCATAACTGTGTCCCCATTACATTGTATGTATTGGGTAGGGGGCCCTTTCAAATGACTTTGTCCTGGGCCCAGCAAAATATGTCAGTGGCCCTGTGTGTGTGTGTGAGAGAGAGAGCGAGAGCGAGAGCGAGAGAGAGAGAGAGAGAGAGAGAGAGAGAGAGAGAGAGAGAGAGAGAGAGAGAGAGAGAGAGAGAGAGTGAGAGAGCATGAATTTACAGTACTCACAGACGGATTAAAAGTGAACAAAAAAAACAACAGATTCTTCTGAAACTGAAGCCTGGACCTTTGGGGCTTGCATGTGTACAGTCATCGTATTACAAGTATTCTAGTTAGGGCTTAACTTGTTTTCTCTGTTTGTCCCTTCAAGAGCCAACAGCTGAAAACCCTTTGATTTTACACAATGCAGACTAAGCTTAAGCTTTCAAGTCAATTATAGTTTTGCTGCTCCTTCTCATCTCCTGTCTCTGGCTTAAGAACATCACTGAACACACACACATGCACACGCACACGCACACACACACATGCACACACACACACACACACACACACGAGAGTATCCGCAGCATACATAAACCCAGCAATCTCTACAGCAGAGTGCAAATTTTTACTGACAGTCGTCACAATCATCTGGAGTACCACACCGACGGCTCCAACACAGTAAAAAATGTGGTGTGCATTTCATTCAACACTTAGTGCAGGGGTGGGGAACCTTTTTCATTCGAAGGGCCACTTCAAATTGCTCCAAGGGCCGTAAAAATCCTCCATGGGCCCTACCATGAACACAGACCAGGATTTCACCCTGCACTTTACTGCAGGCTAATATTGAAGGCAGCCACCTTTAGAACAGACCCCACCTTCTCTAGGACCCCTGAATATAGCTTAATTGTATGGCAAATGCCATTTCTAATATTCCTTTACAAAATACTGTATGTCATATTTCACGTGATGCTGCATAACATTACAATTATGTTGTGGGCCGGATAAAACGGCCTCGAAGGCCACAAACGGCCCTCGAGACATAGGTTCCCCACCCCTGACTTAAGTTAGAGGGTACTCTGGGCCCAAGAGTTCATTGAATTCTAAGGGTGATGATACATCTGACGACTTTTTGAGAAACACGTTTGGGCAACCTTATTGTAAGACTTTACTTGGACAGTTCATCACTGCAACACTTTTATAGGGAAAAATTGGATCAGAAGTAGACAAATTTCCTCGGTGGTTTTATTGGGAAATTAGGAGCCAGTAATGCCGTTGCTCAGCAAAGTTATTCAAAATGTTGCCTCGTGTATCATCACCTGAAGTGTGGAACAAATTAAAATTTCAGAGGACCTAGTGAAGGTGGGCACTGTTGTAAAGGAGGGCGCCTCAAATAAAGGCCTAAAATGCAGGGCGAAAAACCCTGGGGTGAATTTCTCAAAACCAAAGTTGCTTACTACATTAGCTGGGCAGTCATGGGTGAGCGGTTAGGGCGTCAGACTTGCATCCCAGAGGTTGCTGGTTCGACTCCCGACCCGCCAGGTTGGTGGGGGGAGTAATATACCAGTGCTCTCCCCCATCCTCCTCCATGACTGAGGTACCCTGAGCATGGTACCGTCCCACCGCACTGCTCCCCATGGGGCGCCACTGAGGGCTGCCCCCTTTCACGGGTGAGGCATAAATGCAATTTCGTTGTGTGCAGTGTGCAGTGTTCACTTGTGTGCTGTGGAGTGCTGAGTCACAATGACAATGGGAGTTGGAGTTTCCCAATGGGCTTTCACTTTCACTTTCACTTAGCTACTTTGTTGTTTTCAATGCATTTTCCCATTGGCAACTACCGAAGTTGGTAACAGGCTAACAACTTCTCTTTTGAGAAATGCACCCCTGCTGGATTTTTTGAGAAATTTGAAGTGGCCCTACGAATGAAAAAGGTTCCTCACCCCTGACTTAGAGAGTACTCTGGTGTACTCAAGTGTTAAATTGACTCTAAGCGTTGAACACTGCACTTTTTACTGTGCAGCAACAGTTTCAGTATGAGCAACCTCCCATTGTTAAAGTTACTGCAAGTTTTAAAAAAAAACACACCGTAATGTGACAACGTGACACAACATACGCATGTTTGTGGCAACTTAAAAGACGGTCATAATAACAGAGATAGCTATGGCAATTACAAAATAATATATCATGTTTATAGATAGATATAAATTCTCAGAGGCAACTAAGTTATATGTAACTATCACACCCCAAAGAAACAGTTGCAACTCAACATCACTTCTTTACCGTGTAACAGAATAACAGTAAAAGTATATCATATAATCTCAATTCAATATAAAAGTTAATATCTATTTACCAACAAAAAAGAAAAAAAAAACATCATGATTATACGTACAGATATCTCTTAAGAAAAAAATATCCACACCACCTGTAGCTGGCTACCTTTAATATTCCCTTTTTGCTCCTCCAGTTTATGTAAACACACACGTCTCTTCTTACCATCATCAGTGCAAAAATACAACATGAAACAAGTCACAAACTAAATAAATAGGCATCACTATTATTCATTTGTATGACCACCAGGGATGGGCAAAATTGATTCATTAGTCACAATCCAGTGCCACATATTCCAAATGACTTGGCTTCAGTCAGGTGGTTGGCTGGTTGAATGATCACCTGGTTGAATAGGACAGGTAAAACAAGGACAGTGTTGCCAGATTGGGCGGGTGCCCGCCCAATTGGGCTAATTGGGATGAGCGTCGGCAGGTAAAAACAGGAAAAATTGGCCATTTGGCGTTTTTTTCAGCCGTTTTGGGCCCATAGAGGTCAATGTAATTTGTTGAGTTTGGGCGAAATTTAGCGCATTTTGGCGGTTTTTGAGAACCTTTTGGGCGGATTTGGTCAGACAAATCTGGCAACACTGAACAAGGAAGGGCATTTGGAATATGTGGCCCAATATTGTAACTGAAGAACCCATTTTGACCATCACTGTAATGAGCTCTATTATATTATAACTCGCTGGCCCGCAGCAATTGTTTGTTTGTTTGTCTGTTTGTTTTTTTCCTCAACTGGTGTACCTGGAGTATCCCAGCCTCTTCATCAAGAGGCCACAGGTATCCTCGATGAGCCTGACCTCCTTGCGGGGCATGCTCTGCCTCCACATGTTGATGTTGGCCGGCGATATGTCCCCCTCGTACATCAGGTTGTACAGGTTGGTGGAGGTGGTGAACATGAGCTGGTTCAGCGCGGCGGGCGTCACGGGCACGCCCAGGAAGCCGTGTATCCTCTGGGCCGCGTCCTGGGGGAAGTTCACCACGTCCTCGAACCTCACCTGCAGGTAGGAGGCCTCGGGCAGGGCGCCGCTGACCCGCAGCACGGCGGAGGTGTGCGCCAGCCACAGGTGTGCCAGCAGCAGCACGGGGTTGGTCTCCGAGCGCGAGAGCAGCCGCCACAGCGGGCGGAACTCCTGCGTGAACGCCGGGCACCTGTTCCTGTTGACGTCCTCCTTGAACATCAGCGCCAGGTGCTGCGGGACGTTCTTGAGGGCGTACAGGCTGGGCTTGCTGTTGTACAGCATCAGGTAGATCCAGGAGCGCGGGTCCCGCACCACGTAGATGGCCTTCAGCGAGGGGCCCACCACCTCCTGGATGAACGGCAGCTTCAGCGTCCAGCTGCCGCTGCGGAGGTTCAGCACCACGCGGGCGTTGGGGTACTCGACGACGTGCCGCCGCAGCTCGCGCACGTACTCCACGTCCCGCTCCACGCTGCCACGCATCTTCCCCTTGACGTCCGCCGCCAGCTCTCTCCGGCGCGCGCGTCTCCGGCGGTCCCGTGCCAACGTCGAGCCCGAGCCCGAGCGGGCGGAGAGCTTGGGCCGCGCGGTCTCGTGCAAGGGGATGTTCTGCAGGTGCAGGTGTGTGTCGTGGACCAGCGAGTGCAGCCAGCCCTGGATGATCTTGTACTTGCCCTGCAGTAGGGGTGCAAATCACAGCCTCCATGACGATACCATTCGATGTAGGTAGATTTCTTAAAGTGATACTGTCCCATTTTTGTAAATAAGCTCATTTTGCACCTCTCCGTTCTCTGAGTATGGCAGTGCAAATTTTACGCTAGCAGTTCTAAGCTTGCAGTTAATAGAGTTAGCCGCCTGCTGGTCTCATAGGACTCAATGTTAACTGCTAGCATGGAGGCAAAATGTGCACTGCTATACTCTGAGTATTACCTTTCACCTGTACTTTCAATCGTTCTCAGTCATTTAACTTGATTATTTATGATACTTAAGAATGCCCCACGATACGGTACGCTTCGATTCAATTTGTTTTGTTTTTTTCAATTATTTTTTCACTTCTATTATGTTGCACAATTAACAGCTAGGGCATTGGGCAGGGGCCAGTGATTAGATGTTTTTTGATACTGAAGAATGCCCCACGATACGATACGATTTGATCGATGCATCCATACACATCAATTATTATTTACACCAGTGGTTCTCAAACTTTTTCCATCATTCCCCCCTTCAGAGGGTCTGAATACTTCCGAGCCCCCCCTACCCCAAGCAACAGCATTACTCGTGCAGATTAATTTTGCGATCGCTGTGCAGAATCAAAGGAAAGGTGACTGGTGGAGATTAAACAAAGAGGGACTGCAGTCGAATGCAGATGTGTGTTCATTTCCTATATTATTCAAATTCATGACAATTAATAATATAATTTTGGTGAGGGCTTTAAACTTATTGATTTATTGGCGAGACAGGAAACAATCTCCTTGGGGGGGAAAAAACCCAAAATCAGATGTCACACGCCCCCCCTGAGATGCCTCCGCGCCCCCCCAGGGGGGCTTACGCCCCACTTTGAGAAATACTGATTTACACCCTTACCTGCTGTGCGTCCGCTCGTGACCACTCGCACGCGTCCACCAGAGAGTCAAACTCGAACTCCGTCTCGGGGATGTCCAGGTGTTCGGTGGGCACGTGCAGGTAGACGAAGTCCGTGTTGTTGTAGAACAGGTGCTTCAGGATGTCCGAGCCCGAGCCGGGCAGGGTCGTTATGACGACGGTCGGCAAGGGAAAGCGCAGCACATGTGGCTCATACATGCTGCTCGGGTGTCTGCTCACGACCTCAGCGCTGGTGGCCGCACCTGGAGTAGAGTAGAGTACGTTTATTCATCCCCGAGGAAATTAAGGTGTCTGTCAGCTAAATTAGTGTTGCACCGATACCGATACCAGTATCTGTGGATCGGTGGATCGGCACTAAAATGGTGGTATCATTATCGGCGAGTACCAACAAATAGGCCACCGATACCATTTACAGATGCTGGTATGACACTTAAACAGCCTTGAAATTGAAATTTCATAGAGGTATTAAAAAAGTATAAAAAGTTTTGCTGGATTCACTTTGTATTAGTCTTTTTCCTGTTTCACAAAGGTAGACAGCAGCCTGACAAAGCCATGCAATGATTTTACATCCAAGTAGTATGCACTGCAGCCCTTCATATATATATACACATTTCTGATAGGGTGGTATCGGTATGGTATCGGTATCGGCCGATACTGCACAGCCAGGTATCGGGTATCGGTATCGTGGCCAAAAAATGGTATCGGTGCAACACTCATATACAAAACACTGTACAGTAAAAGTATAAGTATAGCACACTCTTGAGTACCACCATCAGTCTTAAATTTACACATGCTCTCTCTCTCTCTCTCTCACACACACACTCACACAGACACACACAAACACACACACACACACTCACCCACACCCAAACACCAACACACACACCCACACCCAAACACCATCACACACACCAACACACACACACACAAAGGTCCTGGTAGGCTACCTTTCCACTTCACCCCACACAGCAGCTGGTCGCAGGTGTTGGACACGAACAGCAGTTCAAAGATCCAAAGGATGAGGACGGAGAGCAGAGCGTAGCGCATCAGCTTGCTAAAACATAAATAGAACTTCCTGAACAGAGTCAAAAAGCCGATGGCCGCGCAGAGCACCACGCCGGCTATCACGTTCACCGTGAAGCCGAAGTGGAAGAGCTGGCTGTCCACCGAGGTCTGCTTGGGCACGAGCTGGGTGCCCAGGCCGAAACGCGTGACCTGATTCAGGTCCTCGACTTTGGCGAAGCCGCCGAAGCCCAGGTAGGCGGTCCGCGCCCCGATGTCCCTGTGGTTGGTCGCTATGGAGACGATTTTCTCTGTGTTGTTAATGACGACGGAGAGGCGCACGCCGTTTTTGCTGACGCCGCCGTCCAGGAAGCGGCAGCCGGAGACCTTGACGTAGGGCCCGTGCATCACGTAGGCCATCCTGCTTATTGTCTTCTGCACGGGGAAGGTGACGTTAATGAACTGCGTCCATCTTTTTTTAAACTCGGCCGCCTGCTCTGCCTCCTGAATGCGTGTGTCCGGGCTGTGTCCCTGGCTGTCAACCCAGAACATTTTATAATGGGCATCCCACACATCCATTAGCGCCCCGCTGTACCTGTCCATGTAGCGGTGTAGCGGGACGTATTTGAAGTCGATGTCGAGGTTGTGAAAGAAAGCGCTGACGGTGTTGACGGGGGAGTCTTCGCGCTTCTCCACATGGTCGACCACTAACAGAGTCTGGGAGTTGAGCAGCACCAGGGACCTGTACACACTTTTCAGGCGCATGGCGGGGGAGTAGGCCTGCGCTGACTCTCCGCTCACAAACATCATGTCGTGGTGGGAGGAGGCCGCCACCACCTCGCCCGCGCTCTCCCCCACCCCCTCGTCCGTCCACCGCAGCCACTTGCCGCACTCCCCCAGCTGACCTTCCCAGGGTGCATTGCACTGGCTGGTGGGCGAGGGGCTGAACACCAGCACGTTGTTCAGGTAGCTGTACTTGGGGCCGTACAGCGCCTCCGACACAAACACCTGACCGTTCGGGGCGAAGGTGAACGAGTTCTGGTCGGGGTGCTCGTGGCCCGGGTTGAAGCTGTTCCAGCCGTCCAGCCAGGTGTAAGGACCGGCGTGGACGATGTCGTACACGGCCCTGCCTCCCATCTTGCCGGACTTGAAGGAGACAAACGTGTTGCCTTGATTGTTGGGCAGGCCGGCTCCGTAGGTCACGACCCCCCAGTTGGAGAAGATGTGCATTTTAGGGGCGCCGTAGCCGTGCGGGGGCTGGGGTGTGAGCAGAGCGTTGTACCAGATGTACTCTGTGTGCAGCGTGGTCCATCTCTGTGCGGTGGACTGCCCCATGGGCCCGTCCCTGGGCCTGTGCTTCCTGATCTGCTGAGCGAGCCAGTTGCCCGTGCCGTTCTTCATCACGAACGAGTCCAGGAACACCAGCTGGCTCTCGGGCCCGTAGAACCAGTTGTAGTTGGAATCGGCGATGCCCACGGTCCTCTGGAAACCCGGCAGCAGGGTGGCGTAGTAGAACCAGAAGTGGTTCCGCAGCCAGTTGTTCTGCGTGTTGTCGATGTTGAAGTGACGCTGGGCCAGGAACACGTACTGCGTGATCGACTTGGCCGTGTAGCTGCCGTACGCCACCCCTTCGTCCAACGAGCCGTCCACCACGTGATTGAGTAAAAACATGGTCTTCTCCATGTAGTTCACCGCCACCTGTTTCCACACCATGCTCTCTGGGTCGTCGGGCGTGCCCACCACCACAGCCCCCGTGAGGACGGCGAGTATATTCGTGGTCTGGTGGTTCTGGAGGAACTGCTTCCCCCAGCCCCTGTACTTGGACGTCTCGTACAGCTCCTTGGTCTCAGCGCGGATCTTCTTGCCGTACAGCTCGCGCCTGCGCGGGTCCAGGTGGGCGTGGATGAAGTCGAAGGCGGTGGCGAAGCCGGTGAGCGAGTGGGCGGCGGGCACCTCGTCGTTGGGCGCGCTGGTCACCAGCCAGTCCGGGTACGCCGCCATGTGGTCCATGAAGCGCAGCAGGAACTGCAGGGCGGGCGCGTCCTCCGGGGACAGCAGGCAGTACAGCGCCAGCGGCGGCAGGTTGTTGCCGTGGATCTCGTTCCACTTGCTGGCGAACTGGTCGTGCCGGGCCGGCGGCATGTAGAGCTGAGGGCTGGAGAGCATGGTGAGCACGGCGGAGCGGATCACACGGAAGATGTGGCCGTGTGTGGTGGCCGCCCGCTGCCTCATCAGGGGCAGGTCCGCCTGGGTGAAGTAGAGGTTGGGGTGCGGGTGGGTGGTGGTGGTGGTCGCGGCCTGGAGCCGGCGCAGATCTGGCGGCGCTCTCTCACCTGCACCACCACCACCACCACCACCACCTGCGGTGACTTTGGACTGACCATTATTATTATTAAAGTCTCTGAAAAAATCTTTGTCGGACGCATTGAAAATGCCAGAAAAAGCACCTCCGGTGATGATTAAGCAAAGAAAAAATGTTAAGCTTTTAAAGCACCTTTCAGCCATGACAATGTCCCCCAAAAAAAGTTTAGTCCTTAATAATCCCAATATATCTCTCTAAAAGTACTTGAGAGAGTATATTCAGTTCAAGTATTTCCATCCATGTAAAACATTTGAAGTATATACTTGCATTGGCTACAGTTGAAAGGCATGGAGCCTCAGTGACATGTGCAGCTTTTAGCATTTTCATACAGTGTGGGTGATAGACATGAGTATGAATCATTTTAACATCGTGTTCTCTGGTTCGCCACTGGCAGCGAGTGAGGTGGAATATCCTGTATAAGAAGCATGTGTCTGTGCCTGCCGGTGGTGAATGCGTGGAAATTGCCGCCAACAGAAGAGTTAATCCAGGTCGGGAAAGCACGAAAGTCTGGCGGAGGCACTAAGCACCATCCACCGCATCTGTCAGGCTGACATCTGGATACAGCATCCTGTCTCGTTCAACTCCGATCCGATATCAAAATGAGCTACGGCAGGTAATGAATAAATTGACTCGATCATGTAAAAAAAAAAAAATAATAATACTCAAAGTCCTCCTTAGTAAATAATCCATCAAGGTGTAGTGCGACAGGTCACTGATGTCGAGGGGAGATAACGTATATCATGGTATTGGATTGGCTGTTAGTATGTCCATTAGAATCGACAGACAGGTTCTCCTTGACGCTTGGTGAAAGAATATGGAGGCTGGCACCTACTCTTGTGGCCAGCGTCAAAGTAATATTGATCTCGCTTCGCCAAAACATATTTCCGCGGACAAACATCCGTCAACCCCAGTCACTGTCCGGTCCAATGGCAGCTAACCAAGGGCTTTTTATCTCCCTCGCCCCGGCTGCAACATGCACACACCAAACTAACGGGAGCATTTCCGCACCTGACACCGCAGCCAGTCCTGCTTGTAATGTCTGCGTGGTTGAAGAACGTGTCGATGCCTTTAGTGAGATGCACGTTCATTTTCTCACCTCTGCATTTCCCTCCATTCCGAAGTCACGTTGTGAGAATTAGTCCGATACGGCAGAAGTTCAAAGGAAGTTCAATAACCCAGGTCCCGAATTATCCAACAATAATGCAAAACAACGCGCTGCGTGCGCATAGCACCTCACGGTTATGTCCAGTTTGCTCTGAACATTTTTCTCTGTGAGCGAGCTCGGAAGCGTTGTTCCTGGAGCGTGCCGTGGAACATGGAACTTGTGGTTGTGCCTCCGCTGTCGGTTATTCCATGAAGTCAATGATGGACTGTGGTGTGGTGTGGTTGTTTTGTGTAATTTGTCGGAGGAGTACACCACACAGCCTACAGAGGGCTCTCTCTACTTCTCTCTCTCTCTCCTCCCCTCTCTCTGTCTCTCTGCCACCCTCCTCCCTCCCTCCCTCTCTCTCTCTCTCTCTCTCTCTCACACACACACACACACACACACCGTCAGGTAAACTAAATGTCAGGCAGACTATCAGATTATGCCAAATGGAACGCTTAGAAGAAGAAAAAAACATGCTGGCTGATGAAGTCGACCATATGTGCTCATGAATTTGTTATTTTTATCCTCAAAATGTTTTGAGGGAAATATTACTTTGAACAAGCTGCCTTGTGATGATATGTTATTTGATCAAATATGGCATGTCCTCTATTCTAGTCTACCTGGATCCTCTTTTGGGCTTAAAAAACTAGACTCAGCTCAGTATAGATTTGCGGACAAAGCCAACATTGTACAGAGCCACTGGCCTAGGGGAATCACAGACGAGTCTCCAAGGGAAAACGGACATGAAGGACGAAATGAGATTGGAGCTCCTCTCTCTCTCTCTCTCTCTCTCTCTCTCTCTCTCTCTCTCTCTCTCTCTCTCTCTCTCTCTCTCTCTCTCCATTCAGATGCCGAGGGGGGAAATGGATGAAGGTCAGCTGCAGAATATCTGGAAACCAAGAGAGCAGAGCGGAGAGGTTTAAATATATCCAGTCACAAGGAGGCATAGCCTACATTAATGCAGAAAGTTTGGTTATGATTTGAACAATGGAATTTTACATTCATGTAGGCGAAAGTAGCAGAATGGATGTATCCATTCTACAGAGAAGGACTGAGACCTTGGTACGTACATGAGAAGGCACGAGCACAGGGCCACTGAAATAGAGATCCCGATACAGGTTTTTGCACTTCCGATCCGATTCCGATACCGGCCAATACCGATACCGGCCTATCGGAGTATTTAAGTTGAAAGTTATTTAGCCTACTTACTTTGTTGTCACAGTCATGTTGAAAAGGGTTTTTACTTTTAGTAACAACTAGCCAACTGAATTATAGGTGAATTTGAGTAATACACAATGGTTTTTAATGAGAAACTGACCTGTTTTTTCAGATATTAATAAACACAAAACAGGAAAATGGATCGGAATTCTGGATCGGATTTTTCCGTGCATGCCGATCCGATACCGATCTGCATTTTTTGCCAATATCGGCAGCCGATCCGATCCATCCGATCCGATAGGACAACCCTACACTGAAAGCTTTGGTCAGGCCCGGAACAAAGTCATCTGTGGTGTAAAAATGTTTTAATTCCCCTTCTTTATTGCCATTCCCAGAATTGAGACTAGATGCAGCAGTACTGGATAAATGTCGAGAGGGTGAAACATTGTCAATACTCCTCTCCACTAGTTGGTAGACATGTTGTAGGCCCTATGTCAGCATCAAATGCAAATGCTGATGCGAAACATACTGTATATGTACAGTATGCCATCAAATGCATGGTTATATTTTTACATTACATAGCTGACGCTTTCATTTATTCAAAGGGACTTACAGTTGTTATTTTTCAGGTTATTGGTTACAGTCCCTAGAGCAATGTGGGGTTAGGTGCCTTGCTCAAGGGCACTTCAGCCATGGATGGAGATGTAGGGAGAGGTCAGGGGGGATTCGAACCTGCAACCCTTAGATTGAAAGACCAACTCTCTAACCACTAGGCCACGGCTGCCCATTTTGTCATAAATAGAATTGATTAGAAGTTGTTCCGTTTCCGACCAACAGCATCACAAAAATTGGCGCACAACATAATGTTTGTGGAAAATTATGGGCCCCAAGACTATTCCAGTGAAGAACCCCTGCTGTAGCCTGCTTTCAGCAGCAGGTTCATGGGTAGTAATAACAAGCATTTGTCAGAGGAAAGAAAAAGGTCACAGAAAAAGTGAATGGAGTGTGGGGTCCTACAGGATTGATTGATCTTGGTTGATTGACCAAATGCCTTCTGGGGAATATATCAATAATGCTATAAGTAATATTGTCGATAATATGGCACACACGAGGGGGTAGAGGGGGAGGGGGGTTGGTCATTGACAATTGCTGTCAGAATATTTGTAATTACAATTTTAATTCACAGCCTGAAAAATGTCACGTGTTTCAGGTGAGGAATTTCATTGCATAATTGCATTACTGCATGTTTTGTCAAGGCTACGTCCACAGTATATTTTTTATAAGCCTTTGTCTTTGTCTTTAATTGATAATGAGTTTGACTTAACCCCTTTGCTCCTCTCGGGTGCATATAGCTGTTGACAAACAACCTCCATTTCACTCTGTTAGTGGCTCTCCTCTGTTCAAGTTCTGCCCATCAAACACAAGGTGACTGCCTGAATGAAAGTACAGAAAAACAACAGACTTCAATAACATTATAATATCACTTTAATAATATAACACATTCATTCTTTGAGGAATTGTTGCCCGTCTCTCCTCAAAGGATCCATGTGTGCATTTGTCTGGAGGCACACTAAAACAAAGGAGTAAAGAGTTTTCCCCGGCTATACTGTATTCCCCACGGTACTTGGACATATATTTATTAAATAACATGACTGTGTGTGTTCAATGAGGTAAGATATGTTCATGTTTGTTCCACCGACGCCTGTTGCTGTTGTTATGTCCTTGTTGCTACATTGTATCTTCATATAGAGGCTACAGTAGCTGTAGCCAACGGCTGCTCACAAACCTGTTGGTTCACACAGCATAGAACTGTCAAATGTATCAAAAAGTGAATACAAATTATTAGTAGATGATTAATACCGTGTGACTTGGAGTGAGGACTCTTTCCAGTTTACATCATAATACTTTGTAGTCCATCTAGATGGAAAACAAAGTGGAGGGGGAAAATTACGGTATTTTTTGGCATTTTGCCTTTATTGCAGTCGGAGAGCTGAAGAGGTGAACAGAAATAATTTGGGAGAGAGAGATGGGATAGGGTTGGGAAATCGGGCCGAATCGAACCTGCGTGTATCAGTCCAGCGCCTTAGCCAGCTGAGCCAGCGCCGCAACATGGAGTTACAGTATGGTTGTTATGGCAACATGGAGTTATGGTTGCAGACGAGCTCAGTCTCGCAAAAAAAAAATCAACTGTAAGATTCGTGGTGCCGTCACGAAATCGCCTCGTTTTTCGTGGTTGGGCAACGCTCGCTCTCGTCCGTAGGTTGCAGGACTGGGTGAGATAAAGGGCGAGAGAGAGAGCGAGAGTGCCCCAAGCAGCGTGCATTCCGAGAGGGGAGCCCTGTCGTTGTGTCAGCTTCATGTCATCTCTCCCTTCCTCCAACGTTGTCCCTAACCTTGACTGTAACCCTAACCTTAACCCTAAACCTAACCCTAACCCTAAATCGCTTGTTTGAAATGTTTGATTACCGTATGAAACTAGTGAGTCCCGTTTCCAGTTACCCTTCACTCACGCTTGATTATTGACTTCCGTCCCCATTATTCTTCCCTCCAGAACCAAACTACCCCAATTGTCAATTCCCCCTTTCGTCACCCAACCACGACAAACGAGGCTATCTCGTGACGGCACCACAAAGCTTACAGTTGATTTGTTATGGGTTTTTTTTTCGTAAATATTTCACGAATGGCACGAGATACGGCTGTGCAGACTCAGAACACCCAAGACTGGGCCCTGCCCTGGCTCAAGCGATAGGCAGTGTTGCCAGATTGGCCGGTTTCCAGCCCAATCGGGCTGTTTAGGATGGCCGTCTGCGGGTAAAACAAAGGGGGTAAAAAAAATGGTATTTGGGCGTGGTTTTCCGCCGATTTAAGGCCATAGAAATCAATAGGAAATAGTTCAACTTGGGCGCGATTTAGCGTGATTTAGCGCTTCCAGGCGCGTTTTGAGTATTTTTTTGGGCTGGAAATCATCAGTCTCATCTGGCAACCCTGCCGGCAGGGCACTGCATTGCACTGTTACCCCGGTGACCCGTGGTCGATTCCGGCCTGGGTCCTCTACTGCAGTGTTTCCCAACCAGGGGTACGTGTAACACTAGGGGTACGCGAGCACAGTGCAGGGGGTACTTGGAAAAATGTTATTATTATAACAAATGTATGGAGCAGTCACATCAGGACAGAGAAAGTGATATAGAACATGAATTAGGGGGTACTCATGGCTCAACTAAGATGCTTAGGGGGTACGCAAGACAAAAAAGGTTGGGAAACACTGCTCTAATGACCCTTCACCGTTTCTCTCTCCCTACTCGCTTTTTGTCGATTTAATTCACAGTCCTATCAGAAACAAAAGAACAGAAGAGCCGTTGTCTTTTAGACCTATAGTCCAGATGTTGTGTTAACCACAACATCAGTAGCCTCCATATATCATTGGCTGCTCAATATAGGGAATGCCCAATCAATGTACAGAAATCAATGAGCATGTATGTGTGTAATACCAATATACATGAATTCCAAAGCATAGCCTACTTGATCACCGCCTTCTGGCAGTGCATGAGTGCATTCATACAGTAGCGAGCTTAACCACCCAGTGAAAGCTCTCCCTGTCACTGAGAGGAATGACACAATATGCTTTAAAAAGAAGACCAGAATAATAAAATAAAATAATGGGGGAAAAAAAGGAAAACCCTCCACAGAGAATATCATCTGTCACCCTCCTAAGTACTCAGTATTCAAACTAGGCTACCTCGGAGATGTCAGAACCGTAATGGCTACCTCTTTTTCATCTGCCTCTGCCTCTTCATTTGTATGAAGATATATTCTCAGGGTTGTTTTTTAAGCTCTAATTGGACAGAGGAGGAAAGTGAGTGGGTAGGGAACTGTAGGATTGGTAAATGACTTCAGGTCACGCTCAAGTACTTTAGACAACTGCACAAACCCCATTTTTTTAACATACAGTTATGTTAAGAACGTTCACATTTCTTCTTCTTCTTCTTCTTCTTCTTCTTCTTCTTCTTCTTCTTCTTCTTCTTCTTCAACATTTTTTGCTGGGGTGTTGACAGCCAGTCCTCAATGAAGATTACAGCTCAGGCCTAAAAGCCTCTACAGCAGCTACAGTGTTCATATGATGAAAACGATGATGTAAAACTTAGAAAGGCCTAGTTTAGGTTGTTGTGCTTAATATTTAATCAGCTATTTCACAAGATATATGATAGTAACCATAACCTTATCTTAACATCTCCCATGAAGGCTCTTGACTTGGTTTTGCCTTGAAGCAAAGCATGGAAAGGAAGTGCATGTCGTTATGTGGAAGGCAAAGAGCTTTGGCTCACAAAAAATATATATCTTTTTTTAAAAGTTGTTTTGTGAAACATGTCCACAGAGGCGTAGCCCATGAATACGATCATAAAACTTTTATTACGCCCATCACGGTAGCTGTTATTCTCCACGGACTTATGTAGGTAAACCAAAGCTCTTAAACCACTAATGCATATTTCAGGACGCTAAAGTTAAAACGCCCCCGCAGGCCTTCTACTGCACTGCATATATATAATAGAAAGACAATAGAAGATTAGAGTTTTGAATGAATAGTAGAGGTCAAACGACTTCTATTTTTAGCCTAATAACGTGATGCAATGAAATCAGTTGCGGACTTAGTCGTGAATATATTTCTGCATGTTGTCCCTCTGGGCTTTTCGTCTTCGCCTTCATTCACACAGAGCTCCCTACTGCAGTACTAGGGGTGGGTATTGGCAAAGGATTCACGATTCGATGCGCATCACGATACACATGCCACGATGCGATTCTATCACGATGCATTGCGATTCATGTACTACTGTGATGCATTGCGATATTTACTTCAGTAAATGTGTAAAATACAGCTTATTTGTCAGTTGCTGTGTACCTTTTTTAAGTCAGTTCATTCTATTTAAGCATTCTATCATCTGGGAGAGAGCTTACATCACAACAGAAATATTACCTATTCTCTACTGAACAAAATAACCTGTGGCAAATCGAATTTTATTGTTATCAAATAATCAATTGTCATGAATCCATGCAGTATATTGAGATAATAAGTATCACGATACCTTGTCATGAATCGATGCATTGTATCGTGAGACTAAGTATCGCGATGCATCGATATGACGATTATTTTGCACACCCCTACTGCAGTACCATCCAATGGATGCTAATAGCCTAATGAGAAGCCAACACAGGACCAGACAGGTAGGTCAACAGCTACGCTAATTAGTGTAGTCACCTGTGTCAAGTGCAAAGGAGGAAGCAATAGAAGACTGCGTGTGTGTGTGTGTGTTTTTTTTTTTTTTAACTTTCCAAAGCCACCTCTGCACAACCACCTTTCTACCATACCTCTTGATCTTGCACCTTTTGATTTGCTCAGCCTTTAACTCCTGCCAGTGTTGTTGTTGTTGTTGTTTTTCCTTGAGCGCCGCAGCCTCTTGATGTGGTGATGTGAGGAATGCCTCGTCGACAGTGGCATCCTTTTTAAGATGATGATATATGAACTCAATTTGGTGCGGCAACTTTTTTTTTTTTTGGCGCAATGTTGCCAGGCAACTCTGCTGGGATGTGTTGTGTTGTTTGGGCACACTCTCGCAGACGTCAGGCTGCAAATTTATTTTAATCAGGAGAGGTTCAAGCAGAAGCAGACAACTTTACTTAGTGGCATTCCAACATAAGTACGGCATGTTTTTGTTTACCAGCATTGCTTAGGAGGTCACCCCACACACTATGTCATGATTTTAATGTTGTAAATCAGTGGTTCTTAACCTTTTTTCTTAACGCACCCCCTTTCCTGTGCCGAAGAGAAGTCGCGCACCCCCAACTGAAACTTCTACATGTGTATACATACTAAAAATGATTTTAAGTGATTAATTGCAATAATTCTTGTTTGGGACTAATCAATACCTTAATGACTTATAAATGGGTACCAAACATGTTTTGATTTTGTCTTAAATTGGACTAAATATAATGTTCCCAACCAAACTTTTGGTCGCAACCTTAACATAATCAAAATCCCGCGCACCCCTGAAATCTCAGACGCACCCCCAGGGGGTGCCTGCACCCCAGGTTAAGAACCACTGTTGTAAATGATCTGTCTTTTGTCTAGGGGTTCTACTATCCTCTTACTTTGAAGTCACAGAGTGCGTTTTAATATGCGACCTTGCCTCCTCCACTTGCGCTTGTCTCCTCGTCCCGCCTCCTGGCCCCTCCTCCATGGAGAAAACGATAAAGTTTCCCAACTGTCAGCCTAGCCACAACAACTTTTGAGGGACTGTTTTTCATTCACCATCCCAATTGCAAATGAGAAAAAGACTCTACAATTGAGCTTTTGCAAGATATTGAAATATAATGCTCTTGTCAGTGATGTCATCATGACAAGAAGCAAGTGGAGGAGGCAAGTGGAGGAGGCAAGGTCGCATATTAAGATGCACTCCCTGTCTTCATGTTCCGCCATTGTTGTTGTAGACCAAAGGGGCACGTGACGTCACTAGTGGAGGGTGCGCTGCCTTCTGAACTAATAATAATAATAATAATACTTTCGTTTTATATAGCGCCTTTCAAAACACCCAAGGACGCTTCACAGAGTGTTGTGTTGGAAAGTGTGAGTGTGTGTGCGCGTCAGTGTGTGAGCGTGTGTGTGAATGCATGTAAGTGAAAGTGCTTGTGGAACTAGCAGCCATAAGCCTCCTGGAAGAGATGTGTCTTAAGGTGTTGCTTAAACATGGCCAGTGAAGGGGCATTCTGGATGTGGTCGGGCAGATTGTTCCAAAGAATGGGAGCAGCAACATGGAAGGCTCTGTCACTGGTGGCCTTGAGCCTGGCACGAGGGACGATCAGCTGGCCCTTGGAAGAGGACCGCAGGGATCTTGAGGGGTCATAGGGGTGAAGGAGGTCTGTGAAGTAGTGGGGTGCCAGACCATGGAGGGACTTGAAGGTTAGGAGGAGGACTTTGTAGGTAATGGAATGACTTGATGGGGAGCCAGTGAAGCTGCTTGAGTATGGGGGTGATGTGCTTCCAGGGTCTAGTGCCTGTTATGATCCTGGCAGCAGAGTTCTGGACATATTGCAGTCTGTCTAGTAGGGCCTTGTTGGGTAGACCAAGCAGGATGACATTGCAATAGTCCAGACGGGAGGAGATGAAGGCGTGAGTGAGCGTCTCCGTAACTGTCTTAGAGAGTGAAGGCCTGAGTCTGGAGATATTTCGGAGATGATAGAATGCCGATTTGGTTACTTTTTTGATGTGGAAGTGAAGTGAAAGTGATGAATCCAAGATGACACCCAGGTTACGTACTTCAGGGGATGGGGTGATGGTGCATCCATCTGCTGCGTCCAACTGACTGCTGTAGTCCCAATGACCCTGACTGAGTAAGTGTCTAAACCACAGATTTTGCTCTGCATTGGTCAAAGCACTCCTTTGATGTGCTGTTGCTGTTGCTGCATGTGTGGTCAAGAGGTACGGGAGTCTTGCCTCAAGGGAATGTTTACATGAGACTGAGTACAATGTTGTAAGAGGAATGACTCATCTGTCTTATTAATGCTGTGAAAAGGGTGAAATTAGCATCAGAATGTGTAACATGGGCCTATTACATCAAATGTTTACTTCACAACTGGCCTGGTCGCACGCACCATACCTTACTCATTTTTTAAAGGCTCTTTTTGTGCATTGTGTGTGTGTGTGTGTGTGTGTGTGTGTGTGTGTGTGTGTGTGTGTGTGTGTGTGTGTGTGTGTGTGTGTGTGTGTGTGTGTGTGTGTGTCCTCTACTACTTAACCCTGTGCTAATGTAGGGTACCTAAAAAATAATGATTAAAAAAACGGACACGAAAACAACGAAAACATTTGCACCCATTATTATGTATATTTCCTGTGCACTTGTATCTTCAAGTGTTGTATGCTATGATTTATATCCTCAATTGTAAGGTGCTTTGGATAAAAGCGTCGTACTAATGTAATGTAATAATATAGTGTCTTGGTCCACTGAATTGAGCACTGATTACTGTTGGAAAGGTTGGAGTTTGAAATGTTTTAAATGCTTTTTATATTACACGATTATGCATGATCTGTACTGTATGTAACACATCATCATGGGGGCCCTATTATGACCTCAGGGGGTCGTACGGGGGGCCCTATCAGTGTTTTGCCCTGGGGCCTATTGTGCAAATGTCCCGGCACTGCATGTAATGCAGTATTACACAAATAAGGTCCTATTCGCTGTATGCCAGAAATTTTCTGAAGACGGAAGATCAGAGGGAGTACATACGGTATACAGTGTGTGGTTCCTCTCGCCAACAATTAACTCTGTCGTGCAAGACAATGCGATGTACCGTAAATGAGCAACAGTGGCTTTGAACAGAGCCAGGGGCGGAGCTAGGGCATTTGCCCCTGGGCCCAGGGCCCTCCTGCATTGTTGGTGGGGGCCCTATTGTGACCATGGCAAGCTGTTTGAGGGGCCCTACCAGTGTTTTGCCCTGGGGCCCTGTGTGCAATTGTTCCGCCACTGAACAGAGCCACAAAGATCACCACTGACATCCCATTCCCCGCTAACCAGTTAGCTAGCGCCATTATCAAAGCCAGACGATAACACAGGCAGCCAGTTAGCGCCTTTATCAAAGAGAGACAATAACGCTCGCGAGCCTTTTAGTCCTGCCATCAGTGTAGTCACAGTCACACGCTTCACCACACAGACACAGCCAGTTAGCCCCGTGATCAAGGACAGCAACATTACTGTATACTGGCCCTATAGTCTCACCACCGTAACATCAGTGAGATTCAACCATACAGACGTAGCCAGTTACAGACTTTATGAAGACAGATAACAGCAATGGCAGCCAGCCGCTTAGACTTGTCATCAGTGAAGCTATAGGGGCTATCTGTGTGTGTAGCAGTGTTTCACCATACAGACTCGGCCAATTTCGCCATTATCAAAGACGTGTAACAGCTTCTGCCCCTCACACTCCTCCTCATGTTAACATTAGACAACTGAAAAAAGGGGATGTCATCAGACAACTAAAGCTTTTTTTTTTTTTTTACTGTTTTACCACACGGCCAGTTGCAGCCATTATCAAAGAGGGTTAATAACCTAATGCCCCCTAGTCTTACCATGGAGGGAAGCCACATATAAGCACCACACACAACCAGAAGATGGATAAATATGTCCCAACCCATATAATAACCTTCTGCCCCATACTAGCCAAGTGAACTTAGTGAAGCCAGATTTCATTGACATCACACAGTCACAGCAGTGTCCCGTTGCTCTCCATAAGCATTCCTAATGTCACATTTGTAGACACAATGAAGAATTAATAATCATTTTTTTTGCTGTTCTGTTTGATATAGATAAAAAAAATTACTTCTGCTCGACCAATGAGCAAAGACGGAATCATGGTGTGCGTGTGCGTGTGTGTGTGTGCGTGTGTGTATGTGTGTGTGTGTGTGTGTGTGTGTGTGTGTGTGTACGTGCGTGAGGACAGATAAGCAGTATGAATTCACATCATAGCAGATGTGAACATAGCCCCACTGTGCAGACGCAGTGTTGATATTAAAACCCTCCTCTTTGATGAGAAATGGAATTATGAACATGGGCTGGGCTTGTCCTCTCTCTCGTGCAGCAGGATGATGATGCCTCTTCGCTGGAGAGGGAGCAGGCAGGGCTGCCGCTAGACATAAGCAGAGGACGCAGACAGGGCCGGATTAACGCACAGGCTAGATATGGCTGTAGCCTAGGGGCCCCTACCTGCCAGGGCCCCCCCAGATTTGACAAAAGTGAAAAAGTTGCAGAATTGTGACCAGAAGCATTTATTGGAAAAACTCATCTGTGGAGTTGAGTGCAGTTGGTAGACATGGTAACCGTAAATTCAGCTCCTAAATTATGATACTGTCTATAAAAATAAATACATTTGTCAAGAAATTTGCCTTCCTGGGGGGCCCCCACAGCAACCTGTAGCCTAGGGGCCCCAGGCCATCTTAATCCGGCCCTGTACGCAGAGTGCTTAGGACACCAACCACCAACCAGAGCTTGGGGCACCAAGCACTCTGCCCCCAAAATTGCCGCCTCTTAAAGGGACACTGTGTGAGATTTTTTGTTGTTTATTTCCAGAATTCATGCTTCCCATTCACTTATGTTACCTTTTTCATGAATACTTACCACCACCATCAAATTCTAAGTATTCTAATTATCATGACTGGAAAAATTGCACTTTTCATACATGAAAAGGGGGCTCTTCTCTATCGGCCGCCATTTTGAATTTCAATAGCCATTTTTAGCTGCAAAAATGGCTGTACTTGGACCATACTACAAAATATTTGTTTATTACTTAGTAAACTTAGTAAACAAATTTGGCAATAGGCAGCCCAGTTTCAATGAGCAGCATAGTTGCAGTACCTTTCTTGACCATTTCCTGCACAGTATCCCTTGAGATTGAGATTGACTAAAAAACGTCATGAATAAAATATTGATTTAAAATATTGAATTACCTTGCAAAAGACAAAACATATATTTATTAGTTAGTAGATTATTATTATTATTATCATCATCATCATCATCATATAATAATAATAATAATAATAATAATAATAATAATAATAATAATTATTATTATTATTATTATTATTATTATTATTATTCAATTGGGGGGGGGGGGGCATTTATGCTTAGGGCCTCCAAAAGCTTAGCAACGGTCTTGGTCCTCTCATACTAAAGGATGATGCCTCTTCCTCATTGGAGAGGGAGGGAGCAGGAGCAGGAGCAGGAACCAGAGCTGTCATCGTGTCCCGAGCCTTGAAGTAAATCCCTCGACATTTCCTGGTGTGATTTTTAATTAATTCTGAAGTTTCTGGCGTGGAAAGGAGGAGAAACTTTTTTCTTTTTTTTCTCATCCTTTTCCTCTCCTTTCGTGTGATGAAATATCCTTTTGATCCCAGAAGCCTGGCTGTGACTTTGAAGGCCGCCCCGACCAGGGAGAGAGTTGACTAAAGTGTTTTTTAAATCAAATGGCATGTTGAGGGTCTGTAGAGTATGTGGAGCTACATCTCATCTCATTGCATAAAGAGGTCGGAAAATAAATGAGTCATGGCTGAAGGAAGTCACACATTAGACAGAGTGGCAGAAATGACACCAAATGAAGTTTAAGTCTATTAATTTTTTTTCACTATAATACTCTAAATTTGATGATGATAGATATACGGTAGAGGGGGAAAAAAACGTCGGGAAGAGGAAAGGGAGATCTGACAGTTCGGTAGCCTGGAAGAAAAAACGGCTCACACCTAAACTCATTATGCCTTCACCTGGAGGTATTTCTCCGAGTGAGGAGTCCACAGACTTAAAGGTGTACCATGTAATATTTTTCAATTTTTCAAGTTTCAACAAATACTTACCACCACCATCAAATTCTAAGTATTCAATATGACTGGGAAAATTGCACTTTTCATACATGAAAAGTGGAATCTAGTTTAATTTTCCAGAAATACACATTTTAGCTGCAAAACGTACTGTACTTTGGTCATACTAGTATATACTAGTTTGTTACGTAAATATTCATCAAAAGATCAAATTTGGCCAAAGGCAGCACAATTTCAAGTAGAAGCATAGTTGCAATACCTATTCTGGCCACAATCTTTCACAGTGCACATTTTAAGTCCTTTTTGTTGTGTGCGAAACGAAGACCAATCCAGCCATGAAATACATTTTTTTTAAAGGAAATAAAGTGTGTGGATTCCTTACTCCAAGAAGTGCAGCCAGCCTTTGTCCTGGGATGTGCCTCACCTTCTACTTCACCTGAAGGTGCTTGAGTCTATGGCAGTGTTTCTCAAACTTTTTCAGACCGAGGACCACTTTGTCCCCCAAAAAGTGTTCAGGGACCACCTATCAACTCAATTGACATTTGAGGGGTGCTAATTTGACACGGCTAATTTCAATGCAGATCACTTACTTTTTATTTACATTACAAGCCTGTAGTATTGTGGTGAAAATAAGACTTTCCATGTGTTTAACTTTGTAATTGTGTTACAAATATAGCCTACTTCTAGCTCGTCTTGGAAAAGTAGAAATCCACTCGCGGACCACCTGAGCTCTGTCGCGGACCACCAGTGGTCCCCGGACCACACTTCGAGAAACACTGGTCTATGGCTATCATGTGGCTGTACAGCAGTCTGTCGGCCCTTGCGTGTATCCTTCATGTATTTCCATGACCATGGGTGTACCATAGTATGTATGACCATATTATGACCAAATGCTGTGCACTCCAGTGCTGTGCACTCCAGGGCTTCACCCTATAGACTACTATACTATACTATACCAGTGTTTCTCAACAGGGGGCCCCCCTCAGGGGTGCCGCGGAGACGTGGCTGATAAATAAATTATGTAATATAATACATATTTGTCTAAATTGATAAGATAACGCTAGTCAGTGGAATCTTTCATATGCCATTTATGCACAATAAAGTAAATATAGGTCGCCCCAGTCAGCTGCAACTTCGAACGTAGGTCTTGTGACGCCTCCAAATGTCTTACTTTTCTAAGCTTGTGTGGTATCGGATGCGATGCCAAGTTATGGCTTGTTGGTTTGGGGTGCCTTGACATTTTTCATGAATTGTAAGGGTGCCTCGCCTAAAAAAGGTTGAGAAACACTGTACTATAGTATGTGTGACCATATTATGACCAAATCAGAGAGAGTAGAGAGTATATACTTAGAGAATCTCTGACCAAATGCTGTGCGCCAATACTCTACAAAAGGTACATAGGCACTCCAGTGCTTTACCCTATAGCTGTGGTTCTCAAACTTTTCCCATCATTCCCCCCTTCGGAGGGTCTGGATGAATCCAACGCCCCCCAAGCAACAGCAGTACTCGCGCAGACTGATTTTACGATCGCTGCGCTGCGCAGAATCGAAGGAAAGGTGACTGGTGACATAAAAAAAGAGGGATGTGTGTTCATTTCCTATGCTATTCAAATGTATGAAAGTTTATAATATAATGTTGGTGAGGGCTTAAAATCTATTGCTTATTGGAGAGACAGGAAATAATTTCCTTGGGGAGAAAAAAAAGATGTCACAGGCCCCCATGCCTCCGTGCCCCCCCAGGGGGCCTTGCGCCCCACTTTGAGAAACACTACCCTATAGACTACTATACTATACTATACTATACTATACTATACTATACTATACTATACTATAATATACTATACTAAACTTATACTATACTATACTATACTACTAACGTACATACATTGGGTCTCTATTATAGCTGACTGTGCAGGAGGCATAAGTAAAATATTTAGTCGGTAAGAGTTCAGAGAATATATATAAAACCTGCTATGTCTCCACCCAGCTTTGCACACACAGGCCTGTACTTTCACTGAGAGAGGGGGGAGAGGCAGATACAGTAACCTTGTTTATGGACCCAGTACACAAAAGGAATAAAAAATAAACACATGGTCATGTAGCCTACTGTGTGTGTGTGTGTGTGTGTGTGTGTGTGTGTGTGTGTGTGTGTGTGTGTGTGTGTGTGTGTGTGTGTGTGTGTGTGTGTGTGTGTGTGTGTGTGTGTGTGTGTGTGTGTGTGTGTGTGTGTGTGTGTGTGTGTGTGTGTGTGTGTGTGTGTGTGTTTATGGCGAGTGCGTACTACACTGCGGGAAGTCGGGCGGGGGGAGGGGGGGTTATAGCGGGAAAGAGAACAGTCTGTAATGTTTGAATTCTCAGGCTCATGTCACATTTGAAAATACAATGTGTCCCTCTGATCTGTACTTGTAAATTCTCAGAGGCATGATTGTACGCTTGTACGCTTGCAGGTCTGTGAGTGCTTGTACAGTATGAGTGTGTGCTTGGGCTCAGAATAGAGCCGTGTGCATCTTCTATTGACGTGACATATTTGTAGAGAACCACAGGGAGTGTTGTGTACAGATTGTGACAGTCAGTATGCTTTTAGCACAATAGATTTTTTTTCTTTGTTTATTTTATCCGTTTCTTATTTTTAAACCTACAAGGCGAGGACTTTCAAAGTCCTCTTTTCATCTCTGAAAGTACTTTGACATTTTATGTTGCTGTGTTGTTGATGTTACAGTATTGTTGCTGTACTACTGCATGCGTTTCAGTCTCTCTCTCTCTCTCTCTCTCTCTCTCTCTCTCTCTCTCTCTCTCTCTCTCTCTCTCTCTCTCTCTCTCTCTCTCTCTCTCTCTCATATATATATAGACAGTTCTGTCTGTCTGCCTTTCCGGCAAATGAAGTTACTATGCACACAAAGGCATGAATGCACGCACACACACGCGCGTGCACGCACACGCGCGCACACACACACACACACACACACACACACACACACACACACACACACACACACACACACACACACACACACACACACACACACACACACACACACACACACACACACCTATCCTAAAATCAGCAGTTTAATCATTCCATTTGGTGTCCCCCGGGAGGGAAACACATTTCTTGAGTGCTCTCTCTCTCTCTCTCTCTCTCCCTGCGTCATTTACCCCTTTCATTAATTCTCCTTTCAGCCACAAGATCACAAGTCGCTATCATATCAGCTATTTAACCACTTTAATTACGGTGTGTATTTTAAAAAGCGAGACCTCAGTAGACTCCTCTGGAGCTGCTCGACAGCGTAATACTTGTCACATTCCCACACGTCAACTTCCCTTCCGCTTCTTGTCATTGGGTATGACTCAGAACTCGCCATTTTTAATGGATGGTGTTCTGGTGATTTATTGTGCATTGGAGCAAATTAATGACTGGAACTTCATCTGTGTAATTTATTCATATGTCTATATACAGTATATACAGTGAGTCCAATATGTATTTGATCCCTTGCTGATTTTGCCGGTTTGCCCACTAATAAAGACATGATCAGTCTATATATTTATGAAAATGTGTATTCAAACATGGAGAAACAGAATATCAAAAAGAAATTCCGGAAAATAGCTTAAAATAATATGTTTTAATTTATTTGTATTTAATTTAGGCAAATAAGTATTTGACCCCACTAGCTAAAGAAGATAAAGTGCTTTGTGGCAAAGCCCTAGTTGTCTAGCACTGAGGTCAGATGCTTCTTTTAGTTGATGACAATGTTTGTGCATATAGTAGAAAATATTTTTCTTTGCATATTATCTCTAAAACATTAACAGTTTGTGGTCTGTAGCTTGGCAAATGGGAGGTTCAGTTCTTTCCATAGAATTACTATAGGGTTAATATTTGGAGACTGTAGGCCACTCCATGACTTTAATATGCTTCTTATTGAGCCACTCCTTCGTTGCTTTGACTGTATGTTGTGTATCATTGTCATGTTGGGAGATCCAAAAATGGCCCACCCTTCATTGTAGTGGTGGAGGGAAGGATGTTTGCACTCAGGATTGCACATTACATCTCTCCCTCCATCCATTCATTGACGATGTGAAGTTGCCCTGTGCCTTGGCCAGACAAACACCCTCAAACCATAATGATACCACTTTCATGCATGATGGTGAGGAGGGTGTTCTTGGGATCATAGACAGCATACTCTTTCTCAAAACACATTGAATTGTGTTAATGCCAAACAGCTTGATTTTGGTTTCATCTGACTACAGCACCTCCTTATCATATCTTAAACCAGTCTGATGTCCGTTGGCGAACCTCAGGTGGGACTGCACAGGTTCCTTCTGAAGTAGAGGTACCATGTGTGCACTACAGGATTTTAAACCTCTGTGGCATTAAGTGCTACCAGTAGTTTTCTCAGTGATTTTGGTCCCATAAGCTTTGATATCATTGCCTAGTTCATTCTGTACAGGTCTAGGGTGCTTTCTTTCTGTTCTCATGATTATCAAATCCCTACAAAAGGTAAAATCTTGTATAGAGCCCCAGACAGGCTGATGGATAGTCATTTTGTATTCCTCACATTTTGGAAGAAATGCATCAACAACTGGGTTATTAATACCCAGTCTCTTTCTTGTGGCTTTGCAGCCCATTTAATCTTTGTTCAGGTCTAAAATCTTGTCCCTGATATCATTTGACCGCTCTTTGGTCTTTCCCATGCTGGTGAGGTTGGAGTGTGACTGATTCACTCATACTATGGACTGATTCTGCTGATTCAATGGGTCTTTTATGCATGTTAGTATGTACAGGTGTCTTTAATTCAGATGACAATTTGATCGGAAGTGCCCATCTGGTCTGTGGGCCCGGAACTGTAATCAGTTGGCAGGGGATCAAATACTTATTTTGCTCGATGAAATGGAAATAAATTAATATATATTCTCTTAAGTTAATTTCTGGATTTTCTTTTTGATATTCTGTCTCTCCATATTAGAATACATATTATCATAACATTTATTGACTGATCATGTCTTTGTTAGTAGGCAAACCAACAAAATCAGCAAGGGATCAAATACATATTGGACTCACTGTATATATTAATCCATGTATATATTTTATTTGAATTATTTTTTCTACTTAAAGTGTGCATATAAAAAAATGTAAAAGCATAAAACGCTAAATAACTAAATGTTCACAACTGCCAAATGCATAAATAATACATTCAGTATACACAACAACTCATTAATAATTCAGTAATAAAACAGTTGCCTATAGCGCAAAACTCACATACAGTACTTACAGTAGTGCTTACAATGATGTACCTGCATACCAGATGTGCATGGCAAGTGCCGGTACGAGTTCTCTTCTCTGATGTAGAGCATACCTCGTACCGCATGTTTCTTTGCCCGCGAGGCCGTGTCACTCAGCCA
Organism: Engraulis encrasicolus; assembly: GCF_034702125.1. NCBI lineage: Eukaryota > Metazoa > Chordata > Actinopteri > Clupeiformes > Engraulidae > Engraulis > Engraulis encrasicolus. The sequence goes on along the minus strand of NC_085865.1, from coordinate 4,815,936 downwards.
AATTGGACTCACTAGCGTGCCTCGGCCTAATAGCGCATCACCCCTCCTCGGGGGCAGAGTAAGGGGTTTTGATTGGATCAGTTTAAATCATCTCGTTCGAGACGAGGGCCACGGAGTTCAGCTTCAAAGTTAATGAAATCAGCGCAGAGGCATGTGTGAAATGATGTTGTCTCTTCTAATTACCCTTGTAGAGAAGTGGTGACCTAGTGGAGGCGTCTCCGGGAGGTCTGTGCATAAACAACTTGCTGTGCTATGCTACAAAGCTAAGCGATAACTTACTGGCGAAGGACACTCAAGCACGCTTGTCATTGTGTGGTGGAACAAGCAGCAAAGCGTGACCAAAGGCAAGGAGAGGCAATCCAAAGTTAATTACAGAAAGGTTTAGTTGAAATCACTTACAACTTAAAGTTAATAACCAGTAGCATAGTCTTATGAGAGGCTCATAACATATTTTGGGAAACAAACTAATTGTCTGACAGTGATTGTGCCACACAACCGTGTGATTGGATGTATTATAAGCACCTATGAAGCCACTGTTGAATAGTGATGGTGCTAATTAGCATTATAATATAAGGCCTGATCCGGCGCCACATACTGTATTTGGTTCCAGAAATTCTCTATATCCCACTGTCAATTGTGCCAGTAAGTCAGTCAGTAACGTGGCACGTAATTGGCTGAGTAAACTATTGGCGGAAATAACTCCATTTTGGAAGCTGAAAAAATCGTTCAATTTTGGCTGAATTCACTAGCCTAGTCTTTCCCATTGAAGTGACTGGAGGCAGGACTTATTCACTCTCTCCAGTTCTTATACTACGTCCATGATAATACCATAGAATACAGATCCAATCAAAATCAGGAGAGGAGGAAGCTGAGTCATGGGCAGGGCTGTGCCCGGTCTGTTTTTCGATTCCAGTCCAACGCTGTGGCTAGTGGTTACTGCCAGTGGTTTAGTCTAAGTAGAATGCGGGTATACGGAGTATACCCACTTCAAAATTTCAGGGATTTCAGTATATCCACTTAAAATTGATTGATCCGTTATTTAGAATAGCACAACAATATACAGTATACCCACTTCAAAAACTGCTCAAATATACAGTATACCCACCAGTGTTGCCAGATTGGGCTGGTTCCCGCCCAATTGGGCTGCTTAGGATGGCCGTGTGCGGGAAAAAATGGCATTTATCAGAAAAACCCGCCCAATTTTTGCCATAGAAATCAATACAATTGGGCGGGATTGTGCTCCTAGGCGGGTTTTGAGCATTTTTTGGGCTGGAAATCATCAGCCTCATCTGGCAACCCTGATACCCACTTCAAAAAAGTAGACTACACCGCTGGTACTGCCATCCCCCATATTGAAAAGCAGACGAAAGAAATAGATGTGGAGCATGTGGCAGCGTATTAGAGGCTCAGGATCCAGAATCCAGGTGGTGCAGTGTGTGTGTGTGTGTGTGTGTGCGTGTGCGTGTGCGTGTGCGTGTGCGTGTGCGTGTGCGTGTGCGTGTGCGTGTGCGTGTGCGTGTGCGTGTGCGTGCGTGTGTGTGTGTGTTAGAGGCTCAGGATCCAGAATCTAGGTGGTGCAGTGTGTGTATGTATGTGTGTGTGTGTGCGTGTGTGTGTGTGCGTGTGTGCGTGCGTGCGTGTGTGTGTGTATGTGTGTGTGTGTGTGTGTGTGTGTGTGTGTGTGTGTGTGTGTTAGAGGCTCAGGATCCAGAATCCAGGTTGCCAGACAGCCATGAAACAAAGGTTGCAAAGAGCAGACAGACAGGGAGAGACAGGAGGGAGGGAGGTGTGTGTGTGTGTGTGTGCGTGTGTGCGTGTGTGTGTGGGGGTGCCGGTGTGTATGTGTACGTTTGTGTGAGTGTGAGTGTGTGTGTATGTGCGTGCAAACCGGTATGTGTGTGTGTGTGTGCGTGTCGGTGTGTGTGTGTGTGTGTGTGTGTGTGTGCGTGCCGGTGTGTGTGTGTGTGTGTGTGTGTGTGTGTGTGTGTGTGTGTGTGTGTGTGTGTGTGTGTGTGTGTGTGTGTGTGTGTGTGTGCGTGTCGGTGTGTGTGTGTGTGCGTGCCGGTGTGTGTGTGTGTGTGCTTGTGAGTACTTCTAAGCCTCTCGGAGCAGCAGAGCACATTACCATGGCGTCCCTGAGAGAGCGCGTGGAGGGATTGAGGAGGCCACAGGACGCAGTGAGGGGGGAATGAGGACACGGTGACAGGGGAATCAGGCTTATTTTGGACTGACACAATTAGCACAGGCAGGGAGGGTGGGCTGCTGGGGCAAAGGGGTCAGTTGTCCCAGGCCCAGGACGAGGAAGGGCGCAGAATTGGGGTTTCATTGCACTGTAGGCTATGTATTGGCTAGGTTGGGGGCCCTTTCTGGTGACTTTTGTCATGGGCCCAGCGAAAGCTGTCAGCGTCCCTGAGCATAAGAAACAAATTTGGTTTTCAAAATCACTCGTGACCTACAACCCTTATCATACACTGGCACAGACAGTTTCTTTTGCGGTATAATTAATCATGGCAACAATATTGTTGTGTCTGAAACTAGAAACACAACAGAGGTTTAGCGGAACGAAATTCTGATTAGTTCACAGGAGAGTATGGCTTTGATGCTCCAGTTCTACCAGACAACGCTTATCGCAAACCAAAAGAATATACAGAGCTGTTCTTGGGAAATGGATAAATGACTTTTGGTCCTGGGATGGGATCCTCAGCATCAGCCTTGGTCTCGAAACATTTCGCGCTTTCAAATCGAGCCCTATATCTAGTACTCAGTAATAAATGGGCTGTTATATTTCAGAGTAAATTTCTATAAATCCACACAGAGTATTTACAACACTTTGGAGAGTCAAATTACTCAGTGGAGTCAAAAGTGGAGTCAAAGGTCAGTGTAAAATTCTGCAGGTGGCCTGTGTAATTTTTAATATTTGCACAATCTTGAGTAGATTTACCTGAAAATGTTCAAGGTGAAATTAGCACTACATTTTTAAATGGGACCAAATGTTATCTTAAATATCACTTGCCAAATGTTATCAAATGTTATCTTTAATATCACTTTAAGAGTGATATTAAAACTGGCCATAACCGCTTAGCCATGACTGCTTATCATTATACAAAGGAATAACAGCCACATGCCTTCAACATCATTAAACAGTGCTGGTGGAGCAAAAATAACTAATAATTTGCTCTGTGAAGTTGATTAATTCAGTCAAATCCGCACCTCGGACGCTGTTATCACACCTTTTCAGATGTGGCTACTGTACCACACGAAAATGTTGGAAATGACATGACAGAAGATTATGGTGTTACTGTCTGTTGCTTCATGCAACCTGCCAATCAAAAGTAGAGGAAGCAGAAAAGCAAACACTACACTTGTTGTTATAGTTACCATTCTAAGGAGTGTTGATATGGAACAGCATGGCCAAACTTGTTGTCATAGTTACAGTTCTAAGGAATTTTGATATGGAACATCGTGTAAAATTAGTGCAACGGTTTGGAGAAGTGAATGCCTTCCCTTTGTAGCCAATCACAAAGTAGCATGCTATACATAGGTTCCACGTTTACAAACATGTATGTTGTGAGGAGGGGGAATGTGCTACGCAGCTAACAACGTGAGCCCATTTTTTGAGCGACAGCAGTTTCCAACAATCAGAGGTTGGGGCCACGGGTGTTTACAAACATGCAACCCATGTATGGAGCGGCGTGTAAAATGAGCACAGCGGTTTGGAGAAGTGAATGCCATCCCTTTGTAGCCAATCACAAAGCAGCATGCTGTGTCACCAGATCATAAAAAATCATGCTGATTGGACAGAATTAATCCGTGTTCCACACATCATTCCAATCTCTTCAACAGAGCTGAAGCTATCATTTCAAGCACGTACAGTATTCATAAGGCCCTCCAGTGCTTTTGATTTGGACGCCTGCGAATGTGGCATTGAGTGCAGACTGTACAGGACTATTTAGCTCAAAAATGTCTTCACTTAAATCTCTCCAGTGGAGCAAAAGATTGTGTGAATCAGTTATAAAAAGGTGCTTTTTCAGCAGCAGATCAGGTCCGCTAGCTAGCAGAGCACCTGCTGACAAGTACCCGGCAAGGCCCCAGCATGATACACCACGGTGGCCAGGGGGCAGACGGGAGCACAACGGACGGAGACGAATATCTGCTGTTTTACATTCTCCTTTGCATTTTACACCCAGTGCCTCCCAGCTAGGGTTGCCAACCGTCCCTTGAAATACGGAATCGTCCTGTATTTAGAGATAAAAGTACGGGTTCCGTATTGAACTGAAACGGGACACGGGACGTTAGAATGCAGGAAATTACATCTAAGAAATGCAAAATTTTCTGGGGGACGACCCCCAGACCCCCGGCACGATGAAGTGTCCCGTATTTTTTTCATTGACAGTTGGCAACCCTACTCCCAGCAGTCCTTAGTCAAGGCTCTTAGTCTGGTCACAGGAGCTCAAGGCTAACCTACTACATCAGCATGCAAATCTGGCTACTGCAGTCTGGAGACTAGTATGGACAGTTAACGCTGAGGTGTTAATTCAGCATTACATTACATTACATTACATTATGTTACACGTATTACTTAGCTGACGTTTTCATCCAAAGTGACTAACGATTATTTGGTTACAATCCCTGGAGCAGTGTGGGGTTACGGGACTTGCTCAAAGGTACTTAAACCAAGGCTGGAGGTACAGTATATGTAGAGAGAGGTAAGGGTGGGATTCAAATCTGCAACCCTCTGATCTAAAGCACAACTCCCTATCCATTATAGGCCATGGCTGCCCCAATTAGCCTGATTATCATCGACTTTCAAATTTCTTCCAGACTTGGTCTGACCTTAGCAATTAACGTTTCCCAAATGGTATGGTTGACCCGCCTCCCTAGGTTTGCTACTGGTTGACTGGTGTCTGACAAAGTGGGTGGAATTCCCGTTTTTTTCGGGAGATCGTAAACGATATTTACATTGCTCTTGGCCTGACTAGAAGCAACACAGAAGGTGTTGCGTCACTAGGAGGGCGTGGCCTGGTTAGCCCCAATAGTGCTTAATCTAACACTCTTCCAGTCAGTTCTACTCTACAAGTGATGGTGTGCTTTGTCTTTTACCCTACAGCAGGATTTCTTACCTAGTGGTGGGGCCCAAAGGTGGGTCGCGGAGCTGTGCTGTAAAAGTCATGGCTGGATTGGCCATAAGTCATACAGGGCATTTGCCCAGTGGACTGATGATGATTTTTGCCAGGTCATTCCCTTAAAGGGAGACTGTGCAGGAAATGGTCAAAAAAGGTACTGCAACTATGCTGCTCATTGCCTATAGCCAAATTTGATCTTTTCATGAAAGTTTACTAACTAATAAATATTTTCTAGTATGGTCCAAGTACAGTCATTTTTGCAGCTAAAAATGGCTATTTTTGGAAATTCAAAATGGTGGACCATGGAGAAGATCCCCCTTTTCATGTATGAAAAGTGTAATTTTTCCAGTCATAATGAATACATAGAATTTGATGGTGGTGGTAAGAATTCATGAAAAAGGTAACATTAGTGAATGAGCAACATGAATTCTGGAAATAAACAACTAAAAGTGTCCCATTAATGTAGTGGTATCAGTCCTTATGCCGTTACACCCGGCCTCTCAGAGTCAGATTTAAATATTCATTTCGGCTGCTGTGGTCAAAATAGGTCATAATACATTAAACATTTCTGTCACAAGCTTCACTGTCTCTCTCAATGCCTGGTGGACCTAGCCAGGCCACGCCCTCATAATGACGCAACATCTTCAGCGTTGCTTCTAGTCAGGCCAAGAGCAATGTAAATATCGTTTCTGATCTTCAGAAAAATCGGGAACTCCACCCACTTTGTAGGAAACCAGTCAAAAAGTAGCAAACCTAGGGAGGCGGGTCAACCATGCCGTTTGGGAAACAATAATTGTTATGCTCTTGGTCAGACCAAGTTGCGAAGAGATTTGAAAGTCGATGATAATCAGGCTATGGTGGACCGGACTACACGGAAAATACCCAACGTGACTTTTTCAAAACAAGATGGCATTGAATACATGACTGTGATTTCAAAGAGAGAGTGAAACATAGTTAATACTCCTCTCCATGATAAATAAATTGTATGTCAGCACACAATGCAAATGCTGATGCAAATTATGAAAATGCATGGATATATTTTGATAATTATTTGGGAAATTGTGGTTCCCAAGACTATTCCACTTAAGAACCACTGCCCCTGCATACTGTTTACATAGTATATGGCAGGGGGTCAGGATTGGCATGGCAACGATGAAGCAACTATGTTTACAGTATTGTTAATAACGGGGAGAAAACTATTACACTTTCATGATAGGGTGCAAAGTCATATTGCCCTTGCCTGGCTTTCTGATGTCTCTTCCATGTACGGTAGGCCTATACCCTACTTTAGTGCGAGCAGGCTTGACAGGGTGTGGAGGATATTCCCTCTCATCCTTCCCATGTTCCCTATGATCCAATTTAGCGGCATAAAACCCTAGCGCTAAGTATTTTATTAATCTAGGTCAAGTCTTCTCTGGGCACCCATGCTTGGGATGCCCTTCATGCCCATATTAACTCCAAACGCTCACTACAGCTATTCTAGTTCTTCTCCTTCCTCAATCTTTTTTGACAGGAGGATTAAAAAACGACTTGAGAAAGGCAGCACGGGCCAAAATGTTTTGACTATGACATGACGTGGCGGCTGAATTTGCTGGTGTTGTGTACACAGTGACTGACAACCATTTGTGCATTGGGGGTGATAGGAGGTTCCTGATGCCGTTTGAAGGGCAAGAAAGGCCGAAGAAGTAGAAATAATTAATTGAATCTAAATATAGTACATTATTCCATCCCTCAAACCGACTTATTTAGAACTGAAATAAAATAAGTTCTTCATCCCAGTTCTGACATCCAGTTCTTCACAAAATCACGCAGGGCTTTCAGGCAGCGGTAGCCAGACTTAGACTAGATTGTGCCATGGACGCTGCAGTCTCTCCGTAATGGTGTGTTGTCCACAGTAGGTCCCGCTCTCACCATTTGTAAAGCCCCTGGCTCACAGTGAGGGCTACAAATCTATTGTCATGGTCCCTGTACGGTAGCCATTGCAAGGCCATTCAATTTCCAGTTCCATGGCAGCCAGGCGTTGAGGCTGTACCGTTGAAGCCCAATACACTGCAGTACACTACACTGGGCTGTGAGTTATGGCTGGCATGATGAAGCTGTCTAGTGGGCACAGAGAGTACAGGTAAGACTTTAGCCGTTTGGTAGAGAGAATACAAAAATGCCAAGCAGCTTCTACCATGGAACGTATGTATTTGACTTCAGCCTTGAACTAGTTTTATTTGTATACTTTTGTACTTGTACGGTATGACCTAAGTTCATCTACTTGCTAATGTGCTAAGACATGAGCCATGTTATATTTTTGGTGTTATCAGAATGTCATGGATTACCTAGTGAAATGCTATAGTGTGTGAGTAGTAATCACTAATACTACTGGTACACTTCATTGGTAGAGTAGAGTAGAGTAGAGTAGAGTATCGTTTATTGATCCCAGGGGGAAATTAAGGTGTCAAGTAGCATACACACATAAATAAAGACATTGCCCACAAGACATAACACACATATTTACACATAAAATAATCATATATAGCTCACTGTTGCATACATTGGTAACACTTTATTTTAGGGATATTGCCAAGGCATCTCTCTCTCTTTCACACACACACACACACACACACACACACACACACACACACACACACACACACACACACACACACACACACACACACACACACACACACACACACACACACACACACACACACACACACACAACACAGTAATAGTATGGTACCAAAGTTTTTTCAATGACAATTACAGTGTTCCACTGGATGGATGGCGTGTCTTAATTTACGAGACTAAATTAGTTATGGAAGTGAGTGAACTTTGTCATGAAGTGTGAATTTTGGCTTGAACCAGTTAAATGGGTATTTATGATTCAAAATATTTACAGTTCACTACAAAGCAACTGCCATTGCTCAGCGTATCCACATGTTTGGCAGTCACTGAGGCAAAAGTCATTTTGCTCTTTACCAGTTGACTAGTCACAGTGTGCACAGTAGTTCACGTGTGTAAGCCTAAACATACATTTGCACGCATTTGCATTTGCATTTGCACAAGAGTCTCTCAAAGTCTCTCACAAGTTACACATTTCAGAGCAATGCAGTTGACTTGTCATCACTTAAAAACGTTTTGCTTATAGGCCTACAGTACACTAGCCTCGCGAGCCATCCTACGTACTTCCGCCAAAGGATTGGCTCCACTACTGTAGTCTGGCCGTGCTTCTCTGTGGAGTGCCTGGAGCAGTAGAATTTTGATCGCAACCCCCCCCCACCCCCCCCCCTCCAGAAAACAGCCAATAATCGTATACTCCCCCCACGTGGGGGCGAAAGGGGGAGGACGCTCGTGACAATGACGTACACATCTGGACCAGAGCCATTGGTCTGAGCTATGTTGTTGTTGAGTAACTGCCAGCGATTGGGTGAGAGGTGTCCAATAATTTTAAACCATAACTGAGTGCAAACTTCCTGCTTCCTACAATCATTTCAGAGCAAACAAATGCCAGACCATGAATACGAAATGAAATGGTAGTATTATGGGATGGTCAGGACCAGGCTAACAGTACACTACATACTATGACAGTTGCTGACACTTGACACTTGTTATCAGCATTCATAGTCAGATGGCTTGCCGTATGTAAGAGCCATATTGAGGAAATGCATTTTATTTTGGAATTGAGAATAATTATTATTTACATATATACAGTAGAATTGTTATTTGCTTAGAATATTATTTTGATACACCATGTGTAAATTCATGAAGGAAGAAATGTTATTTAATTCATTATTGGATAGGAGAATGTTTCGTCACTAATGTGTAGGCTAACGTGCGGGAAACGCAGTAGGATATAAAGTGTGACATATAATTTCTCATTCAGAAGTTCGGGTGGTGGTGATACAGTTTTCTGACCGTCAGCGCACGGCACATGGACATTTAGAATAAGAAAGAACCACCGACCAGTTAAGCTTCACCACTTGAGAAACAGACAGCGAATTTCTTTGTTTTTGTATGTTTTATCTGTCAGTAAACGTTTTTAACTTGAAGATCCTATATCGGAAGATTTGTCACTTCAGACTCGTTGCTTATTCACCCGCTCCTCAGGTGGCATACATCAGTGTTTCTCAACAGGGGTGCCGGGGCACCCTGGGGTGCCACGGGCCCCCCTCAGGCGGCCGTGGCTGATAAATAAATTATGTAATATGATACATATTTGTCTAAATTGCTAAGTTAATGCTTGTCAGTGGAATCTTTCATCTGCCATTTACACACAATACAGTAAATATAGGTCGCCCCAGTCAGCTGCAACTTTGAACGTAGGTTGTGTGACGTCTCCAAATGTGTTACTTTTCCAAGCTTTTGTGGCATCAGATGTGATGCCATGTTACAGCTTGTTGGTTTGGGGTGCCTTGAAATATTTCATGAATTGAAAGGGTGCCTTGCCTAAAAAAAGGTTGAGAAACACTGGCATACATTATCAGAAGGAGTTGCCACTACACCGTATAAGGCATCTGTGTTCATTTTCAAAGGGCATTTCTCAGCCTCATTTATTCACATGTGCTTTGCGTATGACCTCAGCAGCCAGGCATCGCACATTTTTTTTGTCATCAAATTTCAGCTTTTGCTCTTTCAATGCCAGCGTTAGGTCACACCGTGTTGCAAATTAGCCCATAGCCTATCCTGCGCCCATTTGAGTCACGCATGTCCACGTTACATACGGTTGCCAACTGTCTGGGGAAAAAATAAGGGACATCTTATTCGCACAGGGGGTGTGAGGGTTTTTGGGGGCTAACATTGGGGGACAAGCCAAGGCAAGGCCCTGTTGCTGTTGGGAAAGAAGAAGCGAAAGACGTGTAGACTAGCGTGGTTCACGCTCAACATGCCGAAGACGTCTTGTGTTGTCGGATGCTCAAATAATATAGCCGAACAGCTGTGGCTGAAGCATCAACTGTGTTTATTTAGGCTAACCAATTTTGCATGTAAGTTAATGAGACATTCGGTTTGTTGTCCCCCATAAGGGGCGGCACCGTTCTTTAACGCAGTGGTTCTTAACCTGGGGTGCGGGCACCCCCAGGGGGTGCGCGAAATTTTGTTTGTGTTGAGGTTGAGAGCAAAATTCTGCTTCCAAACATTCTACTTAGGCCAAATTAAGACCAAATTTAAACTTGTTTTCGTCCCCATGTAAATTCATTAAAGTATTGATTAATGTCTACAGTAAGAATCATTGTAATGAATCACTTAAATCATTTTTTTGGTGCGTATACAAGTGTAGACATTTGGGATAGGTGTGCGGCTTGTCTTGGGTGCATTCAGAAAAAAAGGTTAAGAACCGCTGCTTTAACGAACAAAGTACCCGGATGGCCGGTCATACGTACACTAGCAGGCCAGGCCAGGCTAGAGGGATATGGCTGGTCCTGGACGGAAATTTGTATCTGCAGTTGGCATCCCAGACTGTCTATCTCAATCCCTACAGATGTTGAGCAGATTATATCGCTCTCTTTCTCTCTTTCTCTCTATCTATTTTTCTCCCCCTCTCTTCTTCTTCCTCTATCTTTTTCTCTTGCTCTGTTTCTCTTACGGTCTTTCTCTCTGTGTACATCTCTTTCTGCCTCTCTCTCTGTCTGTCTACCTCTATCTCTGTCTGTCTGTCTGTCTCTCTCTCTCTCTCTCTCTCTCTCTCTCTCTCTCTCTCTCTCTGTCTGTCTGTCTCTCTCTCTCTCTCTCTCTCTCTCTGTCATTTTATCTCTTTTGCCTGAGTGAGTTCCCACTAATCACTATCAGGTCACTCCAGGCTGTAATCCTATTTGTTCAAATAAATAATAAAAAGCCTCTAACGTGCTGGCCAACACATACAGACACAGACGTGTGCACACAGAACACATCCCTCTAACAAGCAGATGTAGGCTACACCAACGCATGTAATAACACAAACGCACATATGTGCGCACACACACACACACACACACACACACACACACACACACACACACACACACACACACACACACACACACACACACACACACACACACACACACACACACACACACACACACACACACACAGATAAACTCTTCCACAATTACACACATACACAAGTGGCAGAGCCAAGTGTCTCGCAGACATACAGCCACCCACCCACTCACCCACACAAACACATGCACGCGCGTGCGCACACACACACACACACACGCGCGCACACACACCAGCAGAACACCCATTCTCTAAACACACCCAAACACACTCCCATTCCCACTCGTACACTCACTGTCTCCCTCTGTCTCCTCATTCTCTCTCTCTCTCTCTCTCTCTCTCTCTCTCTCTCTCTCTCTCTCTCTCTCTCTCTCTCTCTCTCTCTCTCTGCCTCCTTGCTCTCTCTATCCCCCCCGCCTCGCACTCACACTCGCACTCACTGTCTCCCTTGGCCTATCTCTCTCTCTCTCACACACACACACACACACACACACACACACACACACACACACACACACACACACACACACACACACACACACACACACACACACACACACACACACACACACACATTGCCACGGAGCGGCAGAACACCCAGGGTGGTAATTGCAGCGATTCAGACAGGATCAGATGCTGCTGGCGGGAGGCTACCCAGCTCTCCTGTGACCTTGTTTAGTGTGTGTACGTGTGTGTATGTGTGTGTGTGTGTCTGTGTCTGTGTCTGTGTGTGTGTCTAATTTTCCGCAAGGTTGTATTCTGCTGTTGTGTGCGTGTGCGTGTGCGTGTGCGTGTGCGTGTGCGTGTGCGTGTGTGTGTGCGTGTGTGCACATGATTTTCCACAAGGGGAAGTTCTCTTGGTCCAGAGGTCTTTGTGTGTGTGCTTCCGTGTGTGTGTGTGTGTGTGTGTGTGTGTGTGTGTGTGTGTGTGTGTGTGTGTGTGTGTGTGTGTGTGTGTGTGTGTGTGTGTGTGTGTGTGTATGTGTGTGTGTATGTGTGTGTGTGTGTGTGTGTGTGTTTAGAGCCCTGGTTCAGCAGAGCAAGACAAAATACCTTCAATAGAGAGGAAAAGGTGTGCATGCATGCGTGCGTGCGTGCGTGCGTGTGTGTGTGTGGATGGGAGGGGGGAGGGACTACGACACTCCACAGCACTACGCTAAAAGACCTCATTTGCACTCAATGAATTGCTGTGTAAACACAAATAAATTAAAAAGCCAGTTGTATTGTTTGCTTGTTGGCTTGTTGTTGTTTTTTTAATTTGCAACTTGAAAGTGGATACTATCGCGTTAGTGACTCGTAATGATTGCTATTCATACTATAAAATGTGTAAATGAAATATGCTTAGATGTATCCTATTTAGATATCGCAGGAATAAAAAATACAGCTAACAGATGGAGAAAAGAGAGGGATGTGGGACATTAGGGCTGTGCAATATATCAAATTTATATTGTCATATCAACATTGCTGTCAAACAATATCAAATGTCATAATATTGAGTTGAAACAATATTTTTGTCATTTGTTTATAATGCCAAATCGTAGGTTATGCTAAGGGCAATACATTCCCTTCCACTTGAGCCATTGCGAGCACAGAGCAGACTTGCTACCCAACACTCATGCGGCATGCAGAACACCACTGTGTGTTTCTCTATGGCCCTCCACTCACACTACAGAAGGGAGGGAAGATTGTGAATTGTTTGGCACCATTTTTTGTCTTTAAAAGAAATATCGTCTTTAAAAAATCGTGATATCAATATAGTCTGAAATAATCGTAATATTGAATGTCATAATGGAGCAGCCCTGAGGGACATGGGACAAGATAGGCCAGCATGGGTCTCTCCTGACTCAGTCACACTTTACCCCCCTGAATGACAAGCAGTGTTGCCAGATGTGTTTGACCAAATCCAGCTCAAAATGCTCTCAAAAACCGCCAAAATGCGCTAAATTCCGCCCAAATTCAACAAATTACATTAACTTCTATGGGCCCAAAACGGCTGAAAAAAAAAACGCCAAATGGCCAATTTTTCCCGTTTTTACCCGCAGATGCTTGCACCTGCCTAATCTGGCAACACTGATGACAAGCCTGGGAGAAAGCCGGCTGTTGACCCTGTCAAACACTCTTGCGAAATCGAAGAGGAATCCGTCTCCATGGAGGGTGGAAGATGGTCTGAACTTGCTCTGCCATTTGAATTCATCGGAGTTCCTAATTCAGATAAAAATTCAAATTGTGCTTCATTAGCAAGACTGTTATGATATGGTGTTGCAAAAGCATACAAATAACAAGACCAAAGTGTGAATAGTGTTACCTTAGCCAATCAGTAACAGACTCGGGTGAGTTCTTGCTTTTTGGCTAAACCATGAGCGAACCTAGCTAGGAGGCTTTCGCCAGACTGTGCGGAGCCAAAATCTTTGGGTGGAAGTACATAGGATGGCATCGCCAGGCTAGGCATTTAGTATATAGGATGGCATCGCCAGGCTAGGCATTTAGTATATAGGATGGCATCGCCAGGCTAGGCATTTAGTATATAGGATGGCATCGCCAGGCTAGGCATTTAGTATATAGGATGGCCTCGCCAGGCTAGGCATTTAGTATATAGGATGGCATCGCCAGGCTAGGCATTTAGTATATAGGATGGCATCGCCAGGCTAGGCATTTAGTATATAGGATGGCATCGCCAGGCTAGGCATTTAGTATATAGGATGGCATCGCCAGTCTACTGTGCCTCCCCACTGTCGCCACAAGGAAGTACAGTACTGTATGTCACTTATATTGTATAAATTTTACAGAAGCCTTTACACAGAGGGTAGGAGATTATATGAAAAAAAAACTGATGATGTGAAAAAAACAAAGTGGATATGTATTTACTGTGCTGTATGTATTTGTGTACAGTACAGTATATTTAGTTTGAGGGGAAAGGTGAGGTAAAACAGTGAAAAGTGGAAGGTTAATGATTGCTATGGAAACACCAGGCTCACACCTGGCTACTGCTGAGGGCCAAGGGACAGGATACTGTAGGCCCTACACCTCCACACAGTCTCACTGCTGAACGGAAATATCTGGTCTGACACAGCTATGGGGAAATCATAGCTATGGAAGCCTTTCCCCAGTTTTAAGGAAATATTATTTGATACGATACGATACGATACGATACGAAATGAAATATCATTTCACCTATTTAGAGTAGAGTAGATTATAATTTATTAATCCCGACGGAAATAAAGGTGTCCAGTAGCATACATAAATACAGAATACACAAGACATTACACATATAATTTCACATACAGTATATTAACCATACAGCACACACAGAGGCGATTCTAGGGCCAGATGGGGCCCCAAGCGAAAATTCAAAGGAATGAACATTTGAAACAAAATGTCCTCTACTAAAGTAAAGTGTGAGCCGTTATTCACCATATGGGGCCCCAAGCGGCTGCCTGACTAGCCTGGTGACAAGATGCGCCTCTGAGCACACACACATACATTTAGCCAAAGGCAGATCAAAGGCACCTCCCACCTCCATCCACCAAATACACACACACACACACACACACACACACACACACACACACACACACACACACACACACACACACACACAAACACAACACACACACACACACACACACACACACACACACACACACACACACACACACACACACACACACACACACACACACACACACACACACACACACACACACACACACAGCTCTCAGAGCACAGAGCAGCCAAATAGTCAATAAAGGGGAGAAGTGTCCAAAAGGTGTCCAGGAGTGTCAAAAGTCACCGTGAATGGCACAGAGAGGGGGGGGGGGACATATACTTTGTAACATATACTTTAGTTGATGGGGGAGAGGTGTGGTGAAAGAGTGGGGGGTAGATAATGACTACCGTGGCCAGGGTTGCCAGATGATGCTGATGCTTTCCAGCCCAAAAAAAATGCTCAAAGCCCGCCTAAAAGCACAAAATCCCGCCCAATTCTATTGATTTCTATGGCAAAGATTGGGCGGCTTTTTCTTCTAAATGCCATTTTTACCCGCACACGGCCATCCTAAGCAGCCCAATTGGGAGGGAAACAGCCCAATCTGGCAACACTGATAGTGGCACCACCAGCTCTGTGTGGCATAGAGCCATGGGAGAGGGAATCGCACACACACACACACACACACACACACACACACACACACACACACACACACACACACACACACACACACACACACACACACACACACACACACACACACACACACACACACACACTATCCACTCAATCAAATCAAGGGCAATTTCCGCTCCAATATGGCCAGGGAGAAAAGTGCAGGGCAATACAGCATGCAAGACGTCATGGATGATGTGGAAAAGAAAACAGTCATTCATTCATTCATTCATTCATTCATTCATTCGTTCACTCGTTCATTCATCCATTCATTCAATCATTCACTTAATTATTTATTTATGTGTTTAGAGGATAGCCCCCTGGGATGTGTCGTCTCGTTTTCGAGGGGGTCCTAATGACAACATAGGAAGAAAATAGAAGATATGCATGTAGCCTACTGTAGGTATTGATCTAAATAAGTGTGCTGCTTGCTGCCTATAGTTAGTAACATGTGGGATACGTGAGGTAAAAGACAGACTAGACTGCCTAGGTGACGGTTGCTATGACAGTGGCAGATACCCCCATAGGGAAAGACTCCTCCACAGAGCTGGACTGGGGGAAGGAGAAATAGGCCCGGGCACTTTTGGCTTAAAGGCCCCCCTCATGGGGGAGAAATAGGGCCCAGGCACTTTTGGCTTAAAGGGCCCCCTCACAGAACTGACATATAGCCCCATATAGTGGGCCCCTATTTTCAGAAATGTACAAATATACACTCTTAAAAAGCCTGGGTCAAAAACAACCCAAATTGGGTTATTTTCTGACCAAAGCCTTGGTTCAGTATTGGGCCTACCTTTTATCTGGGTTAAAATATTTTAACCCTCACATTGGGTCATTCCTCTAAACCAACTAAATGGGTCATTCTGACCACATTAGCCTATTTACATTTCTGAAAATAGGGGCCCACGAGGGTGTGGGCCCGGGCCCCACCGGGAAGTGCCCGCTATGCCAGACGGCCAGTACAGCCCTGCTCCTCCACCACTCAATCCTACAAAGTGCTACGTGTATCTTCTCCAGGGCAAAATTATGGGGTGTACGGTATATGGAGGTCACCCTGCATATGAAGTCATAGTATGGAATGGATGCTATGAAAAATAACAGATAGGTATTTATTTATATATTGACTGGATTGATAATGGTTTCTCTGACAGCATCAGATTCCCCTCGGGACAACACTCCAACACTCCTCCATCACTACACCCAGTGAAGTGTGATCTCTACCTGGGTGAAATTACAGGGTAAGCCAGTGGTTCCCAAACTGGGAGTCGGGACCCCTTAGGGGGGTCGTGGAGGTACTGAAGGGTGGACGCAGACAAAACGGACATTGCATAAAAACGGGACAACAACAACTAACAGCTAATAGATGTATTTTCTGTCCTTTGGATTTCCAGCAATATTGGCAGACAACCTTTTCATGAGAAAACATTCTTAAATTCAAAAGGGGTCCCCGCTGGAAAAGCTTGGGAAGAACCACTGGGGTAAGCCTATATGGCTGCTACCTCAATGCTGCATGGGGGAAAGGCTATGGATATGAAAAATAACTGATATGAAAAATAAATAATGTGTATTTATATATTGAGTGGATTGACAATGGTTTGTATGACAGCATCAAATTCCCCAAGGGACAAAACTCCTCCTCCTCCAATGAAGACCAATCTTGGCCATGGGGTGAAAATATTTCCTAGGCCCGTGGTATTCAAAGTGGGGGCCAGGGACCCCCGGGGGGACGCATGGGGGTGTTATGGGGACTCTAGCAGGTTGGCATGAAAAGCATAGAAAAGCAAAATAGGCTAAATAATTGAATAAATCAAATAAGTAATATACACCAAAATAAACAAAAAAAGCTAAACGATATTCCCAATAGTTAGAAATTGCATTAAAATAATCTACTGCATCTCTAAACATTACTGCTGTTATCGTTATTATTCTATATATCCCAGTGAAACATTGACTCACACACCTGAGTTGTTGTGAAGGAAATAGCTGGAATCTACCGGTATATGGGAGGCCTTGTCATGGTAAAATTTTGGGAACCCCTGGCCTAGGCTATATGGGTACCACCACAATACTGCAAGGGAAAATGTATGGATGTGGAAAATAGCTGCTATGCATTTACGTATATATTGAGGTATTGGACAATGGCTTCTATGACAGCACTCAGGACCGGCCTGGGGGAGAAATAGGGCCCGGGCACTTTTGGATTAAAGGGGCCCCGTCTTAATATTACATGAACTGACTCGCCGGTGGGCCCCGCACCCTCGTGGGCCCCTATTGTCAGAAAAAAATAATATGTAAAAATGTTAAAAATAAAAAAAAACATGTGAAATAATAATAATAATACATTTTTTTTTTTACATTTCTGAAAATAGGGGCCCACGAGGGTGCAGGGCCTACCGAGAAATGCCCGCTATGCCAGATGGCCGTTCAGCCCTGACAACACTCCTCCACCACTGCCTCCAGGGAAGTGCAATCTCAGCCAGGTGAGCTGGAAGACGTTGGGGATGGATGATTGACACTAAATAGAGGGGACACCCTGAGTGAAATTCTGAACTGAAGCAAGGAGAGGGGGGTGGGTCTGGACCCGGAAACTGGGAAAAAAAACCCAGCCATTTCCCATTCATCTCTATGGTAGACTTGGAAACAGCGCCTCTCCATGCCAATTCTTGCCAAGTGTACTCTATTGTCGAATGTTTCCCCTCCTTTTCAAACCAGCCAAATATTTTTTTTCTGGCTGACCCTTTATTGTTTGTGGAGATAGAAGATAAGGGTTGATAAGCATGGACCCAGTACCGTGTGGGAAATATTGGATGGTTGCTATGAACAGCTGATGTGCATTTATATATGAAGAGCTTCTTTCCAAAATGAGATATGTGGGTGGTTGACGTTTAAGGGCGTAACGCCAAAAAAAAAAAGTTTTTCCAATTCCTGAAAAAATTGGAAAAAAATAGAAAAAAATAAAGCACTTAGTGGTCCGTGGAATTTCGCCTAATTTTTGCCATTTTTGGGAAAATGTGTCCTGCATCAACACATTGCATAGGCATGTCACACCGCAGGAAAATGAAGTCGCACCACGGAAATTCACTGCATTATGGCCATTTTAATCCTTTTGTATACATGACTGACATCTGAGCTCATGCTATCTTGATAATGATATTGTGTTTAATCTTAATATGTGTTTTCATTTATAAATAACTTTTTTTTTCTTCTATAAGAGCAGTCACACCACAGGACACCATAAAATGAACCTAAGCATACATTGCGTGACAGAAAGATTGCAATATGAAGACATATTAAGAGGTTAATAGTCACCTTAAGCTTCCACAGCACTCTCCAATAACTGAGGTACTGACTGGTTAGGAGCCAGTCTTTAAGACACTTGTAGTTGGCCTTGCAGCTGCCCGTTCACAAACATTGACATACATGTCACCCCACAGGATGCAATTTGTGTTACGAAATTGAACTTTTTTTTTTTTTTTTTTTTTTTTAAAGTGAAAGCCCTCCAACTCCCATTGTCATTGTGACACAGCACTCCACAGCACACAAGTGAACACTGCACACTGCACACAACGAAATTGCATTTATGCCTCACCCGTGCAAGGGGGCAGCCCTCAGTGGCGCCCCATGGGGAGCAGTGCGGTGGGACGGTACCATGCTCAGGGTACCTCAGTCATGGAGGAGGATGGGGGAGAGCACTGGTTGATTACTCCCCCCACCAACCTGGCGGGTCGGGAGTCGAACCGGCAACCTCTGGGATACAAGTCTGACGCCCTAACCGCTCACCCATGACTGCCCTAACTTGTAGTTAATATTACTGTGTTGAC
>NC_085865.1:4781863-4789363 GCF_034702125.1 Engraulis encrasicolus | reverse complement strand
CCATATCTTTACTACCATACATTGAATATGTATGCAACTGTTCAATGAAGAACACTTTTGATGTCTGGAATCAATACATCTCTTAATATCACCTAAAGTCGCAGCGGTTCTCTGACCGGAACACATAGTCAGTGAGGGGGCGACTAGCCATCAACGTACACGTCCGTCACACATAGCTTGCATATATATAGAAGAATGCCCTGTTTTTGTTATTCAGTTTTTTGGTGTGTCAGGTATGTAGAGTTATGGAAGAAGTAGGACTATGTTGTACTAGTAGGCTAGTATTTAGCTATTTTATGATATTTTGCTGGCATTGAATTATTTGTTATCTCAATGACCGGAATTAGATAACAGCCTACTGTATTAGTTAGCCTATAATTCCAATTCAACTCAAACAACATTGTTCTTGTAGATGGACATCAGAAAGTTATTCTCTCGAATATCACAGGGATAAAGCAGCAATACATTATCTCTGCCCATTCTTTAAAAAAAAAAAAATTTCAGCTCGCGCGCTTAGCGCGCTTGCATTTCTTTTTGGTGCCCAATTGTGCCCCTGTATAGTATTGGGTCTACAGACGCCCCTGTACCTATCTCTCTCTATTTGCCGCTATGTCTCTCTTTCCTTCTCTCTCCGTCTCAGTCTGTCTGTCTGGATGGCTGCCAGTCTGTCTCTCTGTCTCTCTCTCTCTCTCTCTCTCTCTCTCTCTCTCTCTCTCTCTCTCTCTCTCTCTCTCTCTGTATTCCCTACCCTCATTTGTATTAAAGAACAGATGGGTCCTTACAGACTTTAGAGAGAAATGTCTCTCTCTGCCCGCGCCTCGCCTCGCTTGGGCCGTCGAGACTAAATGGCACCGTGACTCTTCCTGTAAGTACTGACTGCCCTCTTCCTCTGCACTCCCACTACACTGACACTACACTCCCTGTCTGAACTTTTCAGGATGAGCAGCAGATTATGGCTGACTATCAAGAGGTCGTTCAAGTGTATATGCAGATAGCTATAGCCTTTCGGGTTTTTGGTAATGATCGAACGCGTGCCTCGTGCGTGCTCGCAGCAAATTTCCAGTATGCTCACGGCTACATTAATGTTAAAATAATAGGGATGAGGGAACAAATGAGGGATTTAATTTAGTAATTTGCAAAAGGAATAAGATTGTAAGCCAGGCCGCGCCTTCCTAGTGACGCAACACCTTCAGCGTTGCTTCTAATCAGGCCAGGAGCAATACAAATATTGTTTCTGAGCTCCAAAAAAAAATCAGGAACTCCTCTCACTTTGTCGGGAAGCAAACAACCACTAGCGAACCAAGGGAGGCGGGTCAACCATGCCATTTGGGAAATGTTCATTGTTATGCTCTTGGTCAGACCAAGTCTCGAAGAGATTTGAAAGTCGATGATAATCAGGCTATAAGATATTGTGCATGCTGCCACAAATCCAGGACTGGTGCAGTGGTGTGCGCAGACACTTTGAGGGGCAGGTGCTCGAGGGCGGGCGTGGAACTTCCAGTTTTCTCACTAAGCTATAGAGCAGGGGTGCTCAACTAAAAACTGAAAAGGTCCACTCGCCAAATTTCGTATGTTTCCAGGGTCCAAAAAGTCGGACCGATGCAGAAAATAGCCTCACTCGCTGGCCGCACTGGCCTCTTGCTCACTCACTGAGTTGTCATAGTGATGATATTTTTATTTGTCATAAGACTGGCTTCGCAGAAATACACCTATAGATCACATGGCAGCGAAATCTCATGTATAATTTATACATATTAAATACAGATGGATTTTGTCTTGGTCCGGATGACATTGCGTTTGGGTCCGCATCCGGACCTGGGTCCGCCAGTTGAGCACCCCTGCTATAGAGGCTATACGTATATTATATACTGTATTTTATTGTCACACGTTCTTGATCGTCAAGCATTTGTAGATCATAATGTGAAGATGTGAACAGTACATGGTGACAATTTTTTATGTGTACCGTAGGGCAGGGTTTCCCAAACTGTGGTGCGTGCACCCCTGGGGGTGCGCGGCCTGCCATAAGGGGGTGCGCGAGCTGAATAGAGCAATGGTGGATATGTGAGTTTTCATCCAGCATTAATGAACATTAAGTAGTTGTATGGTGAATTGTATGCTGGAAGGGTCCATCTGAAGTACAGTTTAACTCCTAGACAAAAAAGAGGTTTCCCCAAAACAACAGTGCATAATGTGCAGTGAATGCGCAGTGAATTATACTTGCGTGGCCATCAGCACACCAAAATATTCACTTAGGGGGTGCGCGAACCACACTGAAATGTACAAGGGGGTGCGCAGGGAAAAAAGTTTGGGAACCGCTGCAGTAGGGCAAAAGGACGGGCGCTTTAGCACCATCTCGTTCCTATCTGTACACGCCTATGGACTGGTGTATGTTAATTCCTTATGGAACTCATTGCGTTTGTACCATATTTCCTTTATGGCACCATCATGCAAGGTCCTCGTAAGGGCAATCTCCATTAATCACTCACACATTTGCACCTTGGAAATCTCATGAGAAGAAGAGAGGCTCTGTATATTACTCATATTATTTTGTAATACATTGTATTCATGTCATTGTCCATTGGCAACAACGCACGAAGGTAATAAACATCCCATCTGCCAAACAATGCCTCACTCAATGGCTTGGTAGAATCATCGTCGAATAACAGAATTGCTACTGTTTCGAAAATACCTCTGCCTGCACCGATATGAGAGAAACAAAGGCCAATATTCATTGAATTGCACTGTATTGTACTGTACGTTTCTGCATTGTATGTTGAAAAATGTCTCTCCACAAACATTCAGTACAAAAATAAATATAAGCATATCATCTGCCAAACTGTCAATCTAGCAACAGCAGCACAACACAAGCATCATCAACATAGGAGTCAAACCACCAGTCTGAATTGATATGATAGGCTAAAACTCATTGTATTTTATTGTTTTTGTATTGCATGTTGACAACAGTGTCTACAAAAAAAACAGACAATGCACATACACATCTCATCTCTCAAACACTCAATTTACTGGCACCAGCACAATTGCCTTAGCATTAGAGCCCTGCTCTGGATCCATGTGTGTGTGTGTGTGTGTGTGTGTGTGTGTGTGTGTGTGTGTGCGTGCGTGCGTGCGTGCGTGCGTGCGTGCGTGCGTGCGTGCGTGCGTGCGTGCGTGCGTGCGTGCGTGCGTGCGTGTGTGTGTGTGTGTGTTTGTGTGTGTGTGTGTGTGTGTGTGTGTGTGTGTGTGTGTGTGTGTGTGTGTGTGTGTGTGTGTGTGTGTGTGTGCGTGCGTGCGTGCGTGCGTGCGTGCGTGCGTGCGTGCGTGCGTGCGTGTGTTCCTGCATGCATGTGTGCGTGCGTGTCTGAGAGAAGTGGGATATTAAGACAGAGTGAAGGAGGATAAAACAGAGAAAGAGGAAGGGGGAGAGAGAGATAGAGAGACAGAGAGAAAGAGAGACAGAGAGAAAGAGACAGACAGAGAGAGAGGGGGGAGTATACAGAGGGAAAGAAGAGAAAGAGAAAGAGAGAGAAAGAGTGAGAGTCAGCTCAGTCAGAAGGTGTTGTTTCCACAGAGAGAGGGGAGCGGGTGGGCAGTGTGTGTGTGTGTGTGTGTGTGTGTGTGTGTGTGTGTGTGTGTGTGTGTGTGTGTGTGTGTGTGTGTGTGTGTGTGTGTGTGTGTGTGTGTGTGTGTGTGCAGGTGGGGTGTGTGTGTGCAGGGCTGGATTAAGATGGCCTGGGACCCCTAGGCTACAGGTTGCTGTGGGCCCCCCCGGAAGGTAAATTTCGTAACCAATTTACATAGACAGTGTCATGATTATGAGCTAGGAATTAAGGATAACATGACCAACTGTGCTCAACACAACAGATTTTTTTTTTCAAAATTTCATCTCTGCATAATTCTGCAATTTTTCACTCTTGGCCAATCAGGGGCCCCTTGACATGTGGGGGGCCCTAGGCTGCAGCCATATCTAGCCTATGCATTAATCCGGCCCTGTGTGTGTGTGTGTGTGTGTGTGTGTGTGTGTGTGTGTGTGTGTGTGTGTGTGTGTGTGTGTGTGTGTGTGTGTGTGCGTGCGTGCGTGCGTGTGTGTTTGTCAGGTTGTTTCACTTGGCGTCCACCGTGTGAAGATCTCCGCTGCCTCGATCTCCATCCCCACAGGTCTCGCGCTAATCTTTGATTCATGACTGCTGCGCTCCTCTCTCCTCTCGCTCCTCTCGCGCCTCGCACCTCGCTCCTCGCTCCTGCCTCGCGCCTTCTGTGGCCAAACAAAGGCTCCTTTCCAAAACAATTAATCATTCATCTCTCCTCCACACTGCACTGCCGGCCCAGGCCTGTGTGGGGTTTCTCTCTCTCTCTCTCTCTCTCTCTCTCTCTCTCTCTCTCTCTCTCTCTCTCTCTCTCTCTCTCTTTCTCCCTCCCTCAAACTCCCTGTGTGGGGTTGCTATCTCTCTCTCTCCCTTTCTCTATCTCTCTCTCTCTCTCTCTCAATCTTCCTGTGTGGGGTTACTATCTCTCTCTCGCTCTCTCTCTCTCTCTCACTCTCTCTCTCTCTCTCTCTCTCTCTCTCTCTCACTCTCTCTCTCTCTCTCTCTCTCTCTTTCTCCCTCCCTCAAACTCTCTGTGTGGGGTTATTATCTCTCTCTCTCTCTCTCTCTCTCTCTCTCACTCTCTCTCTCTCTCTCTCTCTCTCTCTCTCTCTCTCTCTCTCTTTCTCCCTCCCTCAAACTCCCTGTGTGGGGTTGCTATCTCTCTCTCTCCCTTTCTCTATCTCTCTCTCTCTCTCTCAATCTTCCTGTGTGGGGTTACTATCTCTCTCTCGCTCTGTCTCCCTCTCTCACTCTCTGTGTGTCTCTTTCTCTCTCTCTCTCTCTCTCTCTCTCTCTCTCTCTCTCTCTCTCTCTCTCTCTCTCTCTCAATCTCCCTTTGTGGGGTTATTATCTGTCTCTCTCTCGCTCTGTCTCCCTCTCTGTGTGTCTCTCTCTCTCTCTCTCTCTCTCTCTCTCTCTCTATCCCTCCCTCAATCTCTCTGTGTGGGGTTATTATCTCTGTTTCTCTCTCTCTCTATGTATCTATGTTTTTCTCTTTCTCTCTCCCTCCCTCCCTCCCTCAATCTCTCTGTGTGGGGTTATTATCTCTCTCTCTCTCTCTCTCTCTCTCTCTCTCTCTCTCTCTCTCTGGGCGATAGCATCAAGCTCGACAAAGCAGAACCTCGGCGGCCGGGCGGCCGGGCCACTTCAGAAGGCGCTAGCTGGCGATTAATAGCATCTGGCCGGAGAAGATGAACAATCACGGGGAGGTTTCTGCAATCTCACGCCGCCAAGCCAAGGCCACAACAAAATAAGAGGGAGGCGAAGGGAGGCAGCGTGGGGTTGAATTTATATATCTGGAAAAAAAGAGATGGGTGTCTCTTAACTAAATTACAAACAATAGGAATGTGGTGAGGTGGGTGGTAACATATCGGGGGGTGGGGGGTCCTTCTAGGATAGCTATAAATCAAAAAGACAGAATCATTCTTCTCCGCCAATAGTGGTCAGACAAAAATCAAGCCATCCAAATGCTGCAGTGTTGATGAGATATCAGAATGCTTCAGGCAGCCATTAGAACATCACATCAGATCAGATCGTTTTTATGTAAATCGGTAATGTTATATGTGTGTGTGTGTGTGTGTGTGTGTGTGTGTGTGTGTGTGTGTGTGTGTGTGTGTGTGTGTGTGTGTGTGTGTGTGTGTGTGTGTGTGTGTGTGTGTGTGTGTGTGCACATGTGTACGGGGCCAAGGACAAAATCATATAAAAGCCCCCCCTCCCTCATTATATGCTATTACTAAGGAACTAATTCTGAGCCCTCCCCTCTCCCTGGGTCCTGGACCACTCACCTGTTTGCAGTCTTTGTGTGTGTGTGTGTGTGTGTGTGTGTGTATGTGTGTGTGTGTGTGTGTGTGTGTGTGTGTGTGTGTGTGTGTGTGTGTGTGTGTGTGTGTGTGTGTGTGTGTGTGTTTTTGTGTGTGTGTGTGTGCTTTTTTGTGTGTGTGTGTGTGTGTGTGTGTGTGTGTGTGTGTGTGTGTGTGTGTGTGTGTGTGTGTGTGTGTGTGTGTGTGTGTGTGTGTGTTTTCGTGTGTGTGCTTTTTTGTGTGTGTGTGTGTGTGTGTGTGTGTGTGTGTGTGTGTGTGTGTGTGTGTGTGTGTGTGTGTGCAACTATGGGATCTGCCTCCCTACCTGTAGGTCCTATATAGAGGATGTTTGATCTAAAATGTGCAGTCACGGTACTGTATGCGTTTATGCATGCTTTCATCTGCATGGCCCACAAGAGCATGCTACAGTTAAGGGCCGTACACACACGTCGCTGCTATTTACTCGCTACTTGCTCACTCGCCTACTTGCCACTCGCTCTGGGTGATTTTGTTTACTGGTTGTCATGGTTCCCGCTGTCCGCGCCAATAACGTCCGTACGAAACAAAATGTAGGCCTACGCTGTTTAACGTTGATCGTGTGCTGTGCACAACCATGCATATGAGCCTTTGATGGTGTAGCCTACACTGTATTGGATGTATTTTCCTCAGCACTTTTAACCAAAGTGTGATGGCGTGCAGAAGTTGGGTGGTCAGAACACCACAGGGGCAACGTCACCTGTCAATAATCTGTATTCTGCATTCCAATTGGTTACTCGCTTAACTCGCGTCGCTCGAAGATAAAATAAGTTTATCTCGGAACCCGCCCACATCGCATCGCTTGTACTCTCCTCGCCTACTCGCCAGCGAGACTCGCTGGAACACGTAGACATTCTATTGACTTCATCCGCTGAGCGAGTAACTAGCAGCGACGTGTGTGTACGGCCCTTTACTGCACTGTATGCGTTTACAGAGGCACATCTTGTCACCAGGCCAGGGAGGCAGCCGCCCTTATTGGGGCCCCCAAGCCTACAGATGGTGAATACCAGCTAAGACTTGAACTACAACAGTGGCGATTTGTTGCGAATGTTCCTTCTTTTGAATTTTCGCTTGGGGCCCCCAAGTCAAGTCAAGTTAAGTCAAGTCAAGTCAGCTTTTATTGACACTTTCATCATATGCACAAGACATACAAGGAAACATGAAATCACTTACCCTCTGTGCATGTTTTTTAACGGCACGGCAAACAAGAGCATGCTGCAGTTAGTGTGTTGTGAGCAGAGGAGGGTCAGGAGGTTCACAGCCTTTGGGACCTCGCTACACATGCTGCAGAGTAATTACAGTTTCATGAGGTGTGGTGTGCAGGAAACACAGTGACAGCATTACCAAGGTTGGTGCACGCACACACACACACACACACACACACACACACACACACACACGCACGCACGCACAGTGGTGTAGTCTACGTAGAACGCGGGTATACTGAGTATACCCACTTCCCACTTCTTGATTGATCCATTGTTTTGAATAGCACAAATATATACAGTATACCCACTTCAAAAAATGCTCAAATATACAGTATACCCACCATAAAAAAGTAGACTACACCACTGCACACG
>NC_085865.1:4761863-4776863 GCF_034702125.1 Engraulis encrasicolus | reverse complement strand
CTCTTCCTCTCTGCCTCCAAGGGCTTTGTCTCTCTTCTCTCTTCTCCCCTCTTTCCCATTTTCCTCCTTGTCTCTGACATTCAGTCTAATTTGAAAAAGGTGCAAAGTGCAATCCTGAGTTCCGGAGCAGTGAATGTAGGCCTACTGTTAATCAATCTCAGTCATTCTCCACTCCTCATCCCCCCCCCCCCCCCCCCCCCCCCCCCCCCCCCCCCCCCCCCCCGCCCCCCCCCCCCCCCCCCCCCCCCCCCCCCCCCCACAACCACCCCCCCCCCCCCCCCCCCCCCCCCCCCCCCCCCCCCCCCCCCCCCCCCCCCCCCCCCCCCCCCCCCCCCCCCCCCCCCCCCCCCCCCCCCCCCCCCCACCCCCCCCCCCCCCCCCCCCCCCCACCCCCCCCCCCTCACCCCCCCAATCACTTGTTTTTCATTTCGTCAGTTACAGCACCTTGAATACATTGTCACTCTGAAGGGCATCATGCATTCTCATCCCTTCCCAATCACTCACAGCATCATGCCATTCATATTCATTCCGGATCACTCACACTATCGCGCGGCATTCTTCATTGTGCATTACTCCTGTCATCATGCACTGACAGGCAAATGAGGATGAATATACTGCTGAGACGTGACAGTAGTGTGAGACATTGCTACACTCTGCTCACACAAGATGAGATAGGCCTATGTGAAAACCTCAGTCATAGTCAGGCTATTAATGTGGCACAGCAGAAATGGACGTCATCAAGCAAGTAATCAAGCAATAATTTTACAAAATGATCATAATTTTAGTACAGACCAGAAAATTACATTTCAGTACATGTATGGAAAGTCTATTACTAATGATAATGACTATAAGACAACTAAAAAAAAATAACAAATTGCTTTAAGACAACTACAAAACGTATGTCAATTACATTTTTGCATAAATCAGCTTACAGAGTGAAATGACATAGTATGATGAGGTGTTGGTGTTCTGGTGTTGGGTCGGAACATTGTATGACCTGAATACATTTTCAAAGCAGAGCTACAGTATGCAGACTTCTACTCTTCCACTATCAGATGCGCCTTTGTCCAGCACCTGGCCTCAGGGATGTGGGACTACTCTACTCTTGGAGCCATGGATCAGTGTTGCCAGATTGGGCTGTTTCCCGCCCAATTGGGCTGCTTAGAATGGCCGTGTGCGGGTAAAAATGGCATTTAGCAGAAAAACCCGCCCAATTTTTGCCATAGAGATCAATACTAAAGACTTTATTTCCTAAGAATACTTAGGAAAAACAACATCTGTCAGAAGCTGCTTGTGTCCTTCTACCGCTGCACAGTGGAGAGCATATTGACATATTGTCTTTGTGTGTGGTTCCCAGGCTGCACTGTGGCACAGAGGAAAGAGCTCCAGAGAGTCATAAAGGCTGCAGAGAACATCATTGGCTGCCCTCTTCCATCTTTGGAGGGCCTACACAGCACCCACTGCCTAAAAAAGGCCAAGTGCATTCTGAGAGACACATTCCACCCAGGTCACAGTCTTTTTGAATTGCTGCCATCGGGCAGGAGATTCAGGTCCATGAAGACAAGGACAAACAGACTGAAAAACAGTTTCTATGCAGCGGCCATCACAGAACTGAATTTTGCATCAAAAGCATAGTTTTTTTATGTACATACCATTCTTTTTATTCCATTTTTTTATTTATTTTTTTTTATTTATTTTTGCTTCAACAAGGAATGCACAATTTCGTTGTGCTTGTCACAATGACAAATAAAAGATATTGTATTGTATTGTATTGTATATATAGAATTGGGCGGGATTTTGTGCTTCTAGGCGGGTTTTGAGCATTTTTTTGGGCTTGAAATCATCAGCCTCATCTGGCAACCCTGCCATGGATAGGGATTATTTCATAACGAAAGGCTGGGGACATGCTCGCCATGTGATTTAACTTGCGCACACAACTGCATGCGACAGAGTGCACATACGTACTGGCAAAAAAAAGCTATCAGAGTGCTACGCACAGTACTGACGCCATCATGTAGGGAGCATATGGCTGTCTCATTCATATTTTCCATCATTATTAGACTGTTTCCATCGCTGTTTGTACCTTGACCTCAACATGGAAGCTCAGAAGATCGGCCCTCTTGGTTCTGTCAATATAGCACCGTACACATTAGGGTTTTGATTATATTGAATCGAATCGTGATTAACCATGATACGCAATCACAATATCTGTACTGCATCGTGATGCAAGGGCGCAGTATAGTGATGTATCCTTTCAAAGTTTAGTTACTCTTAAGTCCAGAAAACAACCACATGATATGATGTGATAGTGCTCCCAAGCTTCAAATCATCATCATTATTATTTTGAAATGTTATAATTAGGCTTTTGCAATGTATTCTATGTATAAACTATCATAGTTTTTATTTATATTTTTATTGTATAATGTTGGCAAAGGTGAAAAAAGAAAATGAATGAAGTAAATATCGCAATGCATTGCAATGATACATGTATCGCAATGCATCGTGATGGTATCGCATCGTGGCAAGTGCATCGTGATGCCAACCTCGTGTCTGGTGGTGAACCACGCACAATATTGACATAAAATATGCATGTTAATGTGTTTGTGCATGAAAAGTGCACACATATCCTTCAGCAAGTACAGTATGTTGCCAGCCTAACTGGGAACATTTCCAATTATAGCTTTCAAAAGAAAAGAAAAATACGTAATAAATAAGCAGAGGACACTCACAGAAGTTTTCCTTGCTTTGATACTGACCTCGGTTCGTGTTAACATGTAAAAATAGATGCTATTTATCTTCTGGGACGCATAGTACGTAATTGCATGATTAAAATAATCATGAACCATGTTGTCTCCTTAAGTCTAAAAGTGGCCTAGATATGTTTAAAGAATTATGGGTAACACTTTAGAATAGTTGATGCAAAAAAGCATTATAGAGACTTAATAAATAATTAACTATTGATGAACAAAACATTAACAAACGTTTGTAAATGACTAGGAAATGTAAACAAATGCTTGTAAATGACTAGGAAATGCTATGTTAATATTTTACATTTATCAAACATTTACAAGTTGCTTGTAAATGAATAAAATACTCTGTTATAAGGTGTGTAAAATCTTGCAGATATCATTTGTAGATATTTTATTAAGCATTAATAAAGCTTAGTTAATAATAAAAACATTTGTTAATATTTTATTCATCATTAGTTAATTATTTACTGAGTCTTTACTAAGGAACATTATTATAAAGTGTTACCGAATTAGGAAGCGATTTGGGTAGAGGGTCAGCCAGAGTTTGTGAATAAAATAACTGGTGGAAGTAACAAAGTGCCCACAAACATGAACGCTGCTTCACCTCTTCTTTCTGCTCTTTTTATTTTTGTAACGTGTAGCGTTTTGACCCAAATGGGTCTTCATGAGTTTGCGTTCTGCCCTTCTCCCCTCTGCTTGTACCCTCGGTGCATATCTCTGCCCTAAAAAGCAGCAATTGCACTTTTGTTGCAAGTATGTTATTGTGATTTGAATGCCGTATATGTATATCAAAATATAAAGGTGATTAAAATGATCTGCCTATAATAAATTGATCTGCATATGACGTGGCAATACAAAGTAACAAAACTGCCATGTCAATAACCTTTACCTATACAAAGTTAGGCTAGACAACAGGATCATTTCAAAGTCATTTTACTCGGTTCGGAGCTCTGTGTATGCCTTTCTGCATTGGGGGGCAGATGTGCACACCCCAGATGATTTTTCCTGGTAGAAAAAGCACAGGCACTCTCTTCTCCAAGAGAATATGTTTGCAATGAATAGGTTATGTATGTTATATATGTTATGTTATATATGTTTATGTTGCATCTTCATGAAAGGCTGTATTTTGATTATTATTATGAAGCAGTCTACTAATGTACTGAGTTTGGTAATGGAACATGTTTCAGTCTGTGATGTTACACTATGTATTACTGTATTTTGCTTTACAACTTGTTCAGTCAGTGCTGAGCTGAGCAGGGAGAGGCTGGTCCGATGACAACGTGAATGCGGTGCCTAACTCGCTTTTGTGCTCTTTTTGTTGTTTAAAAAGAAAATAAAAGAATACAGCTGAGGAATACAACGATCATATCAGTGGTCCCTTCTTCCCCCTTTGGCACCGGAACACAGCGCAGGGTAGTCGGGACAGCAGTGTGTTCGGGCTACAATGGATTGCATTGCATCCCGGAGAGTAGAAGGGTGTGAAGTCCTGGTCAAGGGTTCTAATCAGATTCAGAATTCTGCATGAGAATCGGAACCAGAATAGTTTAGCAATGTCTGCAGGAGGAAAATAAATAATTTAGCTCAAACTGCCGCTGCCTAATTAGAGTTGGATGGGCAGCACCAGTCCTGAACTACGGCCAAATTCCTTTATTGGGAAATTATCAGATGAGATGAACACCATGTTACCACGGAGGAATCCAGACAGAGCATTGAAGAGCGTACAATCCTTTTATACATAGTATACACAGTAACTTCACCTGGCGTTATCTGCTCAGCCTATTTGATCAAATAAACATCAAAAGTATTAATTTAGTTGTGAGGTTTGAAAAGGACTACAAGAACACATAACAAGTAAGAGCTGCCCACTAAGAGATCAAGTCGATAGAAGGTTTAATCATGTTTTGTTTCAGGTTGCAATGCTCCTCATTAGTTTTCAAAGTGTTCATTTTCTCTGAAGTATTGGCAGCCTAGAAATAAGAGTTGCTCTTAACTGATGTTGATTCATCTTACATTTAAGTGATGTTGTGCAGTCACCTCTGTTCTGTTACATGCCGTTTGATCAATACACAGGTCAATGCTGGTTTGATTATCTGCCATGGTGTGTTAGGTAGATTCAGCACATGGATGGATGCATCAGCTTGAAACAAAAACAAAAAAAATACAGCCGTTCGAAACAGAAGCATCAATTTGAGACAGAAGCATCAGTTTGAATGATGAATGAGTTTCACAGAAAAATAACCGAGTCGAAGTCAGCAGAAATATCAGTGTGAGAATCAACTGTGAATCAACTTGAGAATCATCTGTATGAAATAGACTCATCGTCAGGCTACAACTGAGGCATCAGTTTGAAAGAGAACCATGACTGAAACAGAAACAGAAGCATCGGTTTGCATTAGAAACAGAAACTTGCTGTACATTTCAAACAGTCTTGAGTTTGAAAGAGAAGCATCGATAAAATACAGACACAGGAAACAGACACAGCAAGATTTGTTTGAGCCAGAAGCATCCGTTTGAAGCATCAGTTTGAAAAAAAAAGAAGCATCAGTTTGAAAAAGACGCATCAGTTAGGAAAAAAAGCAGCATCAGTTAAAAAAAAAAAAGAAGCATCAGTTCGAACCAGAAGCATCAGTCTTGGAAAAAAAAATAAACATCAGTTTAGAACAGAAGCATGGAGGGTTTGAACCAGAGGCATTGGTTTGAAACAGTCTCTGCTGGGTTCAGCTCTGAGCCTTATTGGGCCGGATTCCCAGAGGACAGAGGGCAGATGGCGAGGGCTGCCATGTCAGCAGTGACTTCCCTTGGCTACAGACTGCATGGGGAATCACTCGGAGCAGGCTGGGAAAACAAGCTTGGTACCCGTACAGTATTAACCCTTTCAATGAGGAGCCAATTAATTTTCCGAGTTTTTTTGTTCTTCTACTTCTATGGTACTCAAAAATAATATTGTATTGTAGCTCTTTTATGACGTAAAATTTGAAAGCCCTTACACAATCACGGTGGAAACTAAGAATTTAGCTGATTAAATTACCTATATTCAGGGCTCTAAATTAACGCACGCCAACACGCCAAATGCGGGTGAAAATCCATTTCGGCTAGTAGAAAAAATCATCCACTAGCCAAATTGGCCGGTAGACTCTAGCGCGCGCCCGAACGTCAAACAGCTGCCAGCACAGATCTGTGGCTGACTGCCGTCTGATGAACGTAAAACGGCGCCTACATTACCCATGAACATTAGGCCTACCGTCATGATGTAGCCCACACCCATTGGCTGGCCGTTAATCACAATAACGCAGCTTCACATTCATTGGCTGCGTGTTAGATGCCCGCGCTGGAACTACTGTTGATCAAATATTTTCAATGAGCGGACTAGCGCGGATTACTTCGGTTTTGTAGGTTTTGGATGGAGATGAAAAAGAATGTGGCAGTGGTTAGAGCAAGATTATGTGTCGGTGAATGCAACTTGCAACTGTAGTGACGCTGAAATGGAGTGGTGGTGGTGGAGCGAAAACGGCATGAGTGGAGGAGCATGACAGCTGTCTGTCAAAACCGTGTAGCCCTGCTGTCAGAAGTCGTCTGATATTTGCGAGGTCCTCGCAACTACCTACGATGGAGTTGTCGTTTCCTAATAATGCCCACGCCATCGGAAAGACCATGCACGAGTTTGACATGGATGAACGAGTAAGTGAAAAAAAAACGGTAACAAAAAACTAGCGACGCTATGAAAGTAGCAAAGTAAAAGCTGGTGGTCTCCGTGATGTTATTGGATGTCTACTAGTTTAGACATAGCGTAGCCTAATTATTGTCATTCCAAGCGCATGATATTAGAGTGAAGCAAGTATTAATCCTGCAGGAACCTAAAGGTGTGAAGCAGCAGCAGCAGCATAAAGAAACACACAATGCAGACATCATACACATCGCACTGAGTTGGCTGTGTGTGTGTGTGTGTGTGTGTGTGTGTGTGTGTGTGTGTGTGTGTGTGTGTATGTGTGT
Organism: Engraulis encrasicolus; assembly: GCF_034702125.1. Taxonomy (NCBI): domain Eukaryota; kingdom Metazoa; phylum Chordata; class Actinopteri; order Clupeiformes; family Engraulidae; genus Engraulis; species Engraulis encrasicolus. Next base: position 4,770,123 of record NC_085865.1, on the reverse strand, counting down.
GTGTCCTCCTCTTCTCCTCCCCACCCCTCTCTTCTGTGCATTGTCCATGGCATTTGGCCTACTGTGTGTGAAGTTTAAGTGATAGGCCTACTGTGTGGGGGATATGAGGTTTTGTAGTGTTCGGTTGTGTGTGTTTGGCTAGTGTATGTTGAAAGTCTGGTATGTGTGCAACATGTGTGTTGAAGGCATGCTGTTTTTGTGTGAGGTGTAGGCCTAATACTGCATGTGAGGTTTGGGTGATGGTGTAATAGGCTAGTGTTTGGCTGTCTGTACAGTATATGGTCCAGCGTAGGTCTGGTATGTGAGAGGCATGTGTGATGCAATTCACTGTTTTCAGAGGAAATTGAATAAAAAATAATGAAAATGCAGGTAATAAAAATAATTACTAAATAATTATAGAATAAACTGCACAGTGAAATATGTAAGGGTTAACGTTCGGCGAGAAGGTCGCTACCGTGGAATAGCAGCACGACAGAGAGAATCTTTAGACCCCGACGCGGAGCGGAGGGGTCTTGTTCTCTCTGAAGTGCTGCTATTCCACAAAGCGACCGACTCGCCGAAAGTTAACCCGCTTATTATATGGATATACTTAAATGATTCACATATGGCGGGGACATTTCTTTAGGCCTATTTAATGTGAGGTCTAGCCTAAGATTGTTGCTGCGCAAAACAAAACAGTGCCGTTGTGGAACACCGCTAACAGCTAGGTAGCCAGGACAACAGGTGTTGTCTATCACAGCAGCTGATTAGAGTCTTGTTGAAAAGTCGCTTTAGCAGTGAAAAGTCTTGTTGCCATTGACAGCGGTCTGTTATAGACCAACCCGTCCGTTATCGAAAAATAACAGACGTGCGAACGTTGGGGAGCCCCGTTGAAATGAATGGAGCATTCGACCGATGACGTCACAACCATATAATAAGTTGAGTATAATGTTTATATTGTTTATCTGTGTTGAGGATATAGTTTAATGGAATAATTAAAAGCAACATAATTAACGCATGGTTTATTTTGGTGAGATAAAAAAATGGCTAGTTGACCATCCATTTGGCTAGTAAGAAAAAATGTCTACTAGCCAAATTGGCTGGTGGTGGAAAAAGTTAATTTAGAGCCCTGCCTATAATAGTTAGCACCCATACTCCTTCAATGACAACGACTATGCAATGTTGTTTGTCCCCATTTCTTAAAACCCAACATGTCATGAAGCGTCTTAGAATAGTGAGGTTAGGTTATGAGGCATCTAAGAATAGTCAGGTTGGGTTTCTTTATTAGTCTCCACCTAGCAGAAATTTGTCTCAGAGACAGGGAGATTGCATCCCTGTTACGTACACTCTTTCATCAAACTTAACATCAAATTGTAACAAGCACCACAAATAGAAGAGGACAAAACCAACAACCAAAACAGATAAAAGTAATCTTCAAATATGTTACCACTGCAAGTCTCTGATAGTCTCTGGTTGGATCTCAGCTGTACCATAACCCCATACAGTATGTCCGTGAGCATGAGACCCCATAGGGCCTACTGCTTTCTAGGGATGTAAATAAAATCGAAATGTATCGATGTATCGGAAGTATCGGCCGGCGATTTAATCAAATCGCATCGTATCGTGGGGCATTCTTAAGAAGTGAAAAGAATCGAATCGCTGGCCCCTGTGCAATGCCCTAGCTCGATAACACATTAGTAGTGGAAAAGTAATTGGAAAAAATCTAATTGAACCGAAACGCATCGTATCGTGGGGAATTCTTAAGTATGAAAAAAAAAATCGAATCCCTGATTTAAGAAATCAATACCGTATCGTATCGTCATGAAGGCTGTGATTTACACCCCTACTGCTTTCAATGTGCTGGTTGGTGCCTTGCATGGCAGCACTCCACTGTGAGTGTGGGAGTGGTAACAGCTCAGGGCGAGGTAGGCCTATTATGTTGCTGCACGTACATGTGATAGAGGCAGTCGGTTGGTATGCAAATGAACCTAAAATGAACAGGCGGAGCATTCGGAGGGTCACACGCAGCCTCAAAATGAATGGCAGTGAATGAGAAGCCACCGCACTGGAGGGTAAACTCTGCTTTTTTAGGCTTTTAATCGTCGGGAGCACTTTCATTCAAAGTCCACTGCCTGCGTGGTTAATTCAGGGAAACGACTATAAAGTGGCAGAACCATATGTCCCAATGACCACGAGCAGTTATAGAATCCACAGTCCCCCCACCAAAACTCAGTCTGACAGCTTAGTGTTGGTGGGGGGGACTGTGGATTCTACGACTGTTTGTGGTCGTTCGGACATAGATATGGTTCTGCCACTTCATAGTCGCGTCCCTGGATTCACAACGCAGGCAGTGGACTTTGAATGAAAGTGCTCCCGACAATAAAGCAGAATTTACCCTCCAGTGCGCTGGCTTCTCATTCACTACCATTCATTTTGAGGCTGAGAGTGAGGCTTGGAGTGGTGGCTCTTATGTGGTGGCTCTATATAGACAAGTAGGGCTAATCTGGAACATCTGAAAGAAAAACAGAGATAGCAACAAGGTCACCTTGCCAGGGCTTTGACTGAAGCCCAAAATCTAATTTCTCCCTGCCGTCGTATCTGATCAGCATATGGTCTCTTGGAATAGACTGGCTGGACAAACATTTAATGCATACTGTATTGCAAATGTTCTTACCTGTATACACACATGCAGGGCTATACATTACCGGAAACACCCGCCAACCAGCCAACTAACCACCTAATGGAAGTGAAAGTGAAGTGAAATTTCCGTTTGGGTAGAAAATACCAACTTACTAGCCACTTTGACCCATTAGTGAGAGGGTATTTGGCCAGTAAGATTAACATCTACAAACATATAGCCATTTGGCTGGTGATGAAGCAAGTTACATTACATTACATTACATTGCATTTGGCAGACGCTTTATAACCAAAGCGACTTTCAAAAGAGGACATAATCAAGCCAACATCACAAGCAAATACAAAGTGCACAGGAGATATACAGAACAACAAGTGCAGTTGCAAAGAGGGGTTATTTATTTATTTATTATTATTGTTTTATATATATATATATATATATATATATATATATATATATATATATATATATATATAAAGAGTAAATAACGAGTACACACACACACAAACACACACACACAAACCAAACTAAACTAGTTAATTTACAGCCCTGCACACATGCGCACACGTGTGCCCGTGATACTGTGGTTTCAGATGTGATTTGTGCTGGGCCATACCAGAATATCGCTCTGAGTCTGAACCTAGCTTTCTGTGACCTCAACACAACACTGGGAATCTTTCAAAGAGATCAGCTGAGTGTCATTGATTGCTCTCGTCTCGCTCTAATCCCGTTTCCAGTTTTATCTTCTCCGGACATCAGTTTGGGCAAACTGTGCAGTGTAAATAAATAAATTACTGCAAACATTTGTTTATCGATATGAGTTAAACTTCTATTAGGACAGCCACCGATTGAACAGATTCCACTGAGCCTCCTCTCATCATCCGCCCCTGCTCTGCCTATATTGACAGGCGCATGTACAAAAATCGAGTGTCGATCACATCTTTCTAACAACACTGAAAGAACATGATTGTGGCAATACAGGCGTGTTTACAGGGAGGGTAGAGATTAAAGAGTCGATCAGCAATTATGGCGTCACTGGTTCGACTCCAGCTCCTCTTGGCGAGGTCAAAGCGTCCTTGAGAAAGACGGTGAGCGCCCGTGCTGCTCACAGCGTGAGGGTTGGCACTTCAAAAACGAGGAGAATGGCAGCCAAACACCATGTACTGTGTGTGTGTGTGTGTGTGTGTGTGTGTGTGTGTGTGTGTGTGTGTGTGTGTGTGTGTGTGTGTGTGTGTGTGTCTGTCTGTCTGTCTGTCTGTCTGTCTGTCTGTCTGTCTGTCTGTCTGTCTGTCTGTCTGTCTGTCTGTCTGTCTGTATGTATTTATTGCCAATGTCTTATATTTGTATGGTTGGTTTAACTGCACATTGGAGACTGGTCAAAGGCAATTTCAAACTTCTGTGCTAACCTTGTTGACGATTTTTGATTATAAAGTACACTTGACTTGACTTGACTTGACTTGGGGTCACTGTACTGTGTATGGAAAAAAAGACATGCAGAGTAAGCAGGTTTACATTTGTGGGCTCAATATCTGAGCCTAAGCAATATGTATTCCAGATGTAGTAGAGAAAAACGAGGAGTCTGATGGCATCATTGGTGCATGTTTGAGTGGATGAATGTGAAGCACTGAATTGTGAAGCGCTTTGGGTCACTGCACTGTGTATGAGAAAGTATTGCATAGGCATACATTTATCTACTGTATGTGTGTGATCTAATGTATTCACACGTTTGAGCTTATTGTGCATTTTAGAGCAATACATTATGTAGACATGAATTAGTCTGATGCATCACATGAAACCAGAGTTGCCACATGTAGACGATACTCATCGTATTACCAAAATTCTCTCCTCTGTACGATCAAAAACACATGATGCGATAATTTCAGTTTTCATTCAGTTGCTTTAAGCAACATTGGTTTGTGTTCAATAATTTCCTTCTCTCAAAAAAACAACCAAAAAAAAAACAGATAATTTTGAGGTTTCGGTGCGATGCCTTTTCCATCTGGCAGCACTGTATAAAACTGATATGGTAACACTTTATTTTAGGGATACATCTATTAGCACTAATACATACAATGTTAATGCCTGCATAAGTAACTTGTAAGGCATGTACTAAGCAAACGCTAAGGCCTACTAGGTCCTTACTAAGGTTAAATTGGTAATAAATCCCTTATTGTGCATGAACAAGACATTTGCGAATACATGCCTAACAAATGTTTGATTTTGCTTTGTACATGCCTTACAAGTTACTTATACAGGCACATTGTATGTATTAGTGCTAATAGATGTATCCCTAAAATAAAGTGTTACCACTGATATTTATGTCATTTCTGAGCAATATAATTATTTTCAGTGATGTTTGAATTCATTACTCATTGCAATCAGCGGATTTTAATTATCTTCAGCCAGAGTTAATGACTAAAATAGCCTGTTTGAATAAAAACAAGCTGTGAAGAAAGACTGTGCTACTACTTCTCAGTGACTAGACCCTGGGATGACCGGAGCACACAACATACTATTCGAGAGTTTTTGTTTTTTTTTTACTCTGAAGAAGACGCAGGTGTGTCGAAACGTCAGTCACTTTGTGCACCATAAAATGAAAAACCTCGAATAGTATGTTGTGTTCTCCGGTCATCCCTGGGTCTAGTCACTGAGAAGAAGCCCAGTCTTTCTTCATTCTACGGTCTGGACTGTGAGCACCACGGGCTGAAGCGCAAGACATCCTTCCTTTAAGAAAAACAAGCTGTATTGGTTTGCAGCTGTCATATAAAAACACAGTAGTAATACAGAATTAGCCTGATTATCATCGACTTTCAAATCTCTTCGAGACTTGGTCTGACCAACAGCATAACAATGAACATTTTTCAAACGGCATGGTTGATCCGCCTCCCTCGGTTTGCTACTGCTTGTTTGCTTCCCGACAAAGTGGGAGGAGTTCCCAATTTTTCCGGAGCTCAGAAACAATAAAGGGGTCAGTTGTCCCTGCCCCAGGGAAAGAGGGCCCCCAAAATTTAGTCGACATTACATTGGATGTATCGGTTGAGGGGGCCCTTTCAAATGACTTTGTCCCGGGTCTGGTAAAAGCTGTCGGCGGCCCTGTCCACATGTATCAGTGGACTCTAAGTGGGAGCACGTATCAGTGGTAAAGGGCGCCTCCTCAGACAACACATACAGTGGTGCTCATATGTTTACATACCCCAGCAGAATATACGCTTTCTTGGCGATTTCTCTCAAAATATGAAGGATTACACAAAACCTTTTTTTTCACCCATTGCTAGTGACTGGCTTAAGATATTTATTAGCACTATTCTGTGTTTACTCTTTCAAAAGCATGATCACAACCCAAACTACCCAAATGACCGTGTTCAAAAGTTTACATACCCTAGTTTCTGATGCTGAATATGGCCCTGTTTAACATCATGGGCCGCTCTAAATTGTTTGTGGTAGTTGTGGATAAGGCTCTTAATGTTCTCTGATGACAAAACAGCACATTCTTCCTGGCAGAATGGTTGTTTCCTATAATACCTTTGGGTGTCTTGCTGGAACCTCACATTTGAGGTTTCCCCTGAGTGGCTCAATGATGTTGAGATCAGAAGAGTGAGACGGTCGCACAAAAACTTCATTTTATTCTTTCTGAAGCTAATGACGGGTTGATTTGGCTTTCTGTGCTGAAATATTGTCATGTTGGCATGTCCAACAATGAACCATGTGCAGATTCAAGGCTGATGAGTGTCAAGTTTCCTCCAGTATTTTTCACGGGGCAATGTATTCATCATTCTGTGAGTATGGACCAAAAGTGTAGTGCATTTGTAACTCAAATGTCCCCATGACATCAGTGGTCCATAACCATGTTTCACAGAAGGGATGGTGTAACTTTCATCATAGGCTCCGTTGACTGTTCTCCAAATGGTACTGTTAATAGTGGCTGAAAAAATGTCCATATTGATCTATTTTTTCCAAATGACTTTTTGTCAGATGCATTCTGATGCTTCTCACTATGCTATTTGGTGTATCATATGCAAAATAACATGTTTGCATTTTTGTAGTAATGGCTTTCTCCTGGCAACCCCCAACAGCCCATCTTTCCTCAAGTGCCTCTTTCCTGTACAGTTTAAAACATTTTTTCATGTTGTCCTACATTTCACCTGAAGTTATTTTTTTGGTTGTACTATACCTCCTGAACAATTTCCCTTGCAATGATCATTGCAATGCAATGATTCCCTTGCCCACTGGCTTGATTCCAACCAAACCCCTCATATTGCATTTCTGAATTGAAATTCCAACAGTGCCAACATGACAATATTTCGACACAGAAAGCCAAATCAACCCATCATTAGCTTCAGAAAGAATAAAATGAAGGTTTTTGAGCGACCATCTCACTCTCCTGATCTCAACATCATTGAGCCACTCAGGGGAAACCTCAAATGTGAGGTTCCAGCAAGACACCCAAAGATATTATAGGAAAAAAACATTCTGCCAGGAAGAATGTGCTATTTTGTCATCTGAGAACATTAAGAGCCTTATCCACAACTACCACAAACAATTTAGAGCGGTCCTTGATGGTAAGCAGGGCCATATTCAGCATCAGAAATTAGGGTATGTAAACTTTTGAACAGGGTCATTTGGGTAGTTTGGGTTGTGATCATGCTTTTGAAAGAGTAAACACAGAATATTGCTAATAAATATCTTAAGCCAGTCACTAGCAATGAGTGAAAAAAAAGGTTTTGTGTAATCCGTCATATTTCGTGAGAAATCGCAGAGAAAGCGTATATTCTGCTGGGGTATGTAAACATATGAGCACCACTGTATCTTCCAAACCTTCAAGTCCAAGGCCTCCAAGCCCTCTCCGTATCTTCCTCATCCCTGTGCCATGGCAACATATTTTAAACATGTTAGAATGTGGTGGTCCTGTGTCCGTGGCAACACATTTATAAACTGGTGGGACATACTGTTGTATCGGAGTTGGAATGCCTGGTTTCAGACAGTACAAATCTTTCCAACATGCCATGTGTTGTAATCAGTACTGCACTGGCCATATGGCAGCAGGCATTTCCCGGTGGGCCATGCCCCCTTGTAGGCCCCTATTTTCAGAAATGTAAAAACAATTCTGTGCCGCTATTTATGAGGGGCCCCTTTAAGCCAAAAGTGCCCGGGCCCTATTTATCCCCCAGTCCAGCCCTGGTTGTAATCTGTATTCCTTGTCCCTGGCTCCACAATAGACATGTGACACATGGGGCTGTATCAGAGCCCGGTTTCAGACAATACAAATCTTCCAACCTTCCTGTCCAATTCTAATTCCTCCAAGCCCATAGTCCTTGTCCTGGGCTACATGTTCTAATCTAAACATGTGTTGAAAAGCCTGTTTCAGACTGTACAAATTTTCCAAACTGAAATGTACTGCATTCCCTCTTTGTCTGGCTCCATATCTCAAACATGTGCCATAGACTCTTCTATCATTAGGAACACATTATAAACGCGTGACTAGGGCTGCACAATTAATCGAAAATAATCGAAAATCGTGATAAAATAGTGAAATCGGAAATCGGTGATTTCAATCGTGATTTAATCATGGAAATAGTGACCTACCTTTGAGAGCATCCTTGAAGCCAGACCATACTGACAGGCTGGTGTTTCTGGCCAGAAATCTGT
>NC_085865.1:4754363-4756863 GCF_034702125.1 Engraulis encrasicolus | reverse complement strand
TGCAAAACATGATTTACTTTAACTCTAAACACAGTTGTAAAATGAAATGGTTTTGTTCCAAATCATTAACATACCCATACTGGAAGAAACTAGAGACAGTTAAAATTAAAAACACACGTTTTGGTTTCTCTATTCCCAAAGTATTTTGAGGAGGTTGGGAGTCTAGAAGTAGGCCTATCTTCATCATTTGGCAATTGTGTGTTAAGCTGTGAGTTGCTGTAAGCTTTGACTTGTGTTCACAGTCACGCAAAAATGTCTTGTGCAATGGATTGTTTTTGTTACATTTTGCATAGTATGTAAACAGAAAAAACTAATGATTGGGATATGATACCTCTCCCTTACTTGTATACAGATTTTTTTTTTAGTCACCGATGAAGCAACTGTCATATATTGATCATCCCTCTCTAAAATGTACGTACAGGAGTTTTAACAGACAAGTTAGGGACGAAACTATCAGCACATATTGGCAGCATCTATACGTACAGGTATACGGGAGCTTTTAGTAAGTGATGGAGCCATCACTTGGCTGTGACCCTCCATTTTTAATTAGAGATGGAACACACCTCTCCATTCTGTCCTGACAGACGCACGCCGTTCCAGCAGTGGAACGCTGTAATAGACACTGAAAAAACTTAACCATCATAGCACTACACCACTATGACAGTGCACAGAGCCTTTAGTAATACATTACAACTTGGTCATTGCCATTCTGACAAAAGTTCATTCATAAAGGGGCCGTGTCTTGCTGCTTTAATTAGTAATGAGGCTACTGGGGTTTATTGATGACGGCTTTCCAACAGGCAGGGGCAGACAAACTGGATTGAGAAAAGGTAAAAGTGCTGCCAGATATTCCTTCTGTCCGTGCTCCTGAAACAGGTATCAAACTTCACTCATTAGCTCTCTGCCTGGCTGGAGAGGTGTGGTGTGATAATTACTGTTATAAGCTGGTTCATTAGATTGGCTGAGGGGAAATATGTGGCAGGGGTTTTAAGGAAAGGAAGGGCCAGGTCGGCCCGAAAAGTCACGCAATAGAATGGCTTAAATGGGAGTTCATTGGTGTGCGGTTTTCTTCATTACCTATAGGGGTTTAAATGAACCCACAAAGTCCACCCCTATACTAACACATACACGTACAGGAGTATTCATATCAACTCAGTTTACTCTATTGGTAGCCTATGCAAACTGGTCTCGCAGTTCAAGAGAGAGATGGGTGTCCTTACATATAATCTTCCAGACACATGACACGTGTAAGATGGATTGTAAGAGCATATACACAAGAATAAATAGTACAGGGACAATGCTGACATACTGTATATTATGTACAACATGCACAGACATACGGTAGCCTACATAAAAGAGTTAAACAGGTTAGGGTGTGTGAATTTGCAGTTAGCAGTTAGCCTATGACCTTACTGACTTATTGACTGTGTATTAGAACTACAATGTACAATCAATGTACTGACTTGTTGGTTGGCCTATAGGCCTACAATGCAGCACCAGCATGCTTCATGCAGTTATTGTAGACGTATGGCTGAGGCTGCATTGCATGATGCAATTCAAGTGCAGACAATTGTTACAAGTAGCCTAGGCTACATAAACTTAAAGTACATTGTGCAATTGTAAGGGTAGACATAGCAATCCACAGAGAGTGTCACGTTAATGCATTTAATTTACATCTTGTTTAGCAGAATTATTGCAGCTGGTTAGTTAGTGATGGCGCTATCGAATAATCGATGCACCATGTGTCCATTACAGGTACATTCAGGTTTTTTCAGTATTAGATGGAGCTTTTGGGATATACTGTACTGTACTGACGGCAGCTCTCCATTATACTGACGTACAAAAGGCAAAGTAACTACATGTAAAGACCTGTGCTTGCAGCTCTTCACTGGCTCCCCATACGTTTTAGAATAGATTTTAAGATTCTTTTATTTGTTTTTAAATCCCTTCATGGCTTGGCACCCTCTTACCTGTCCGATCTTTTAAAAAAGCACTCCCCCTCCAGGGGCCTCAGGTCAGTTGACCAAGGCCTCCTAATCGTGCCCCCCTCCAGATTGAAGAGTAGAGGAGACAGAGCCTTTGCGGTCATAGGCCCGAAACTCTGGAACGAGCTCCCAGCCCACATACGTTCGGCCCCATCCCTTTCGGTTTTTAAAAACCATCTTAAGACACATTTTTATGCCTTAGCTTTTAACTCTCTATAAACTTCCTAGTTTTTCTTATCTAGTGTTTTACTTATTATTTTGCCCTTCTTCTAATTTGTTTCATGGGCCTTCTGTAGTTTTAGCATATTTATTGGCACCTAATTAACCTCTTTTTTATTATTATTATTTTTTGTTTTTGTTTTTACACACTTCTTGTATATATGCACTTTCCATTAGTTATTATTGTTTTTAGTGCTTCAAAGATTACACTGTTTCTATGTTTATTTGTATTTATTTTTTGTTGTTGTCTTTGTGTGTCTTAAGGGGTCCTCAAGTCCTTTTATTGCTTGCCTTTC
>NC_085865.1:4719891-4754263 GCF_034702125.1 Engraulis encrasicolus | reverse complement strand
ACAACATGCACAGACATACGGTAGCCTACATAAAACAGTTTTCTCTTCTTTTAAAGGGACACTGTGCAGGAAATGGTCAAAAAAGGTACTGCAACTATGCTGCTCATTGAAACTGGGCTACCTATTGCCAAATTTGATCTTTACATGAAAGTTTACTAAGTAATAAACAAATATTTTCCAGTATGGTCCAAGTACAGTCATTTTTGCAGCTAAAAATGGCTACGTTTGAAAATTCAAAATGGCGGACCATGGAGAAGATCCCCCTTTTCATGCATGAAAAGTGCAATTTTTCCAGTCATAATGAATACTTAATTTGATGGTGGTGTTAAGTATTCATGGAAAAGGTTACATTAGTGAACGGGCAGCATGAATTCTGGAAATAAACTGGTTGCACCATGCATAGGTTTCTTTATTACACAGACGCGTTTCGGTCCAAATTGAGTTTGTATTGAAAATTATCTTCATAATAACACATCTTTTATCTTGTGACAAGGTCTTATAGTCCACAAATGTGTCACATTTTAGAGATACTGCTGTGGCAAAATTGACAGTGATGACAATATTTAACCTAATGCCAAAACTTTGATGTTAGTGTATACTGCACTTTACCTGTCTTTGTAGGGCAGTACAATATACATAGCCAGGCAAAAGCCTAATGACGCAACAACCCTCAGCGTTGCTACCAGAGTTGATGATAATCAGGCTACACTATACACACATACAGGAATCCCTACTCAGAGATAGAATCTGGTGTATCACTGACTGTACCTCTACCTAATATACACACACACACACAGGAGTTTTTACTCAGTGATGGAATCCTGTGTAGCGCTGACTGCATAAACAAATCAAGACGCCAAGGTTACCTTGTTTCCCCTCCCCAATCCAATTTGCAGTAAATATATTGTTGCAGGTGTCTCCCACCCCCCTCCCCTGTGGGGGGTGATTATAGTTTAATGTCGTAGTCATAATGCACTGGGCCTCAGGTGGGTTGTTGTGGTGTGTGTATGTTTTCGTGTGTGTGTGTGTGTGTGTGTGTGTGTGTGTGCGCGCATGTGTGCGTGTGTGTGTGTGTGTGTGCATGCGCGTTTGTGTGTGTGTGTGTGTGTGTGTGTGTGTGTGTGTGTGTGTGTGTGTGTGTGTGTGTGTGTGTGTGTGTGTGTGAGAGAGAGAGAGAGTGTGTGTGTGTGTATGAGAGAGAGCGTGTGTGTTTGCGTGCGTGTCTGTGTGTGCGTGCGTGTCTGTGTGTGCGTGCGTGACTGCATGCTTGTGTGAGAAAGTGTGTGTGCGTGTGTGCACACGTGTGCATATGCGTGTGTGTGCATGCATGTATCCGTGTGTGTTCGTGCTGTGCCGTCGGATGGAAATATGTAGGTCAAAACGATACAGCGGCAACTATACAGGTACACTACACAGCCCACCAGCACAATGTAGCAGCTCCATACAGTACAGCACATACTGCATAATTCATTCCTATCTAAGTCAATTAGAGCTGGCATGACAGTGGTGGCAGTGGTGTAGATGTGACCTCCAGCTGTTTGTGTTGGTGTTGTCACTAGCAAGCAATGTTGCCAGATTGGGCGGGTGCCCGTCCAATTGGGCTACTTGGGACAAGCGTCTGCGGGTAAAAACAGGAAAAATTGGCCATTTGGCAGTTTTGGGCCCATAGAAGTCAATGTAATTTGTTGAATGTGTGCGGAATTTAGCACATTTTTGGCGGTTTTTGAGAGCCTTTTGGGCGGGATTTGGTCAGCTACATCTGGCAACACTGGTAGCAAGGCAGCCACAGTGCCTCACTATGGATACTATACTAGCCCAGTCACTGCAGGTTTGTCTTGTTATCTTACTAGCATCTTCATGCTATCGGGCTTGCCAAGGCCCATGTGCTAGCAGCAGGAGTTTCAAAGGTGCGTCACTATGGCCCCTGCACTCAGGCAGCTAATGCAGGTTGTTGTGTACAGACTTCTAGATCTCTTCTTGATGTGTACCGTTATCTTCAACAGCTTTTAATCCATTGACGCCGACAGCACCTGCAAAAAAGGTGACAGCACCTGCCTGAGCCCCCTTTTTTTTAAAGTTGTCCTCAGGCTATAAAAACAGAAAAATCTGAATCTCTTAGGCATGTAAAGATATGCGATAAGTTGTATTTAAACGCTTAGACTCTCATCTTACATTAGAATGTGTTAATTCAGCTTTAACATACCAAGATTTTTAATCAAGTTTTCTCTAATCTCATGAACCTGAATGTTGCACCATGCAGCTCCAGGGGCCAGGGCCAATGTTGCGCAATGCAACATCCAGCATCAATGGGTTAAAGACCCTATATACTCGGGCAGACGTTGCAAGTTGTCTTGTTATCATACTGGCATCCCAATTTTATCTGGCTTGCTATGGCCCATGTGCTAGCAGCAGGAGTTTCAAAGGTGCGTCACTATGGCCCCTGCACTCAGGCAGCTAATGCAGGTTGTTGTGTACAGACTTCTAGATCTCTTCTTCATGTGTACCGTTATCCTCAACAGCTTTTAACCCATTGAGGCCTAAAGCACCTGCAAAAAAAGGCTGCTACATGCCTGAGCCCCTTTTTTTTAAAGTTGTCCTCAGCCTATAAAAACAGAAAAATCTCAATCTAGGCATATAAAGATATGCAATAAGTTGTATTTAAACGCTAAGACCCTTATCTTACATTAGAATGTGTTAATTCAGCTCTAACAAACCAAGATTTTTGTAATTAAATTTTCTCAAATCTCATGAGCCCGAGCCTCTCATGTTGCGTCATGCAGCGGGCCAGGGCCAATGTTGCGCAATGCAACATCCAGCATCAATGGGTTACAGACCCTATACTCAGGAAGACGTTGCAACTTGTCTTGTATCATACTAGCATCCCCATGTTATCTGGCTTGCTATGGCCCATATATAATACTAGCAGCAGGAGTTCCACAGTGCTTCACTATATGGGCAATATTCTCAGGCAGCTTTTGCAGGTTGCAGTGTGCGGACCTCTGCTTTCTCCTTGATGTGTACCTTTATCCTAAACCTGGCCTTAGTGACGTGGAATGTGCATACATTTATTCTTTTAAAGACCCTATACTTACACAGACAGTCGCTGCAGATTAGAGTAGAGCAGTGGTGGAGTATACCCACTTCTACATTTCAAGGATTTCAGTATACCCACTTAAAATTAATTGATCCATTATTTTGAATAGGACAAATATATACAGCATACCCACTTCAAAAAAAATGCTCAGATATACAGTATAGCCACCATAAAAAGTAGACTACACCACTGGAGTAGAGTAAAGTAACTTATTGATTATTGGTTATCATACTAGCATCCCCATGTTATCTGGCTTGCTATGGCCCATATATAATACTAGCAGCAGGAGTTCCACAGTGCTTCACTATATGGGCAATATTCTCAGGCAGCTATTGCAGGTTGCAGTGTGCGGACCTCTACTCTCTCCTTGATGTGTACCTTTATCCTAAACCTCTTTTAAAGACCCTATACTCAGGCAGACATTGCAGGTTATCTTATCTTACTAGTAGCATCCTCATGTTATCTTGTTTATCTACTTTTGTAAGACTGAATACAGGGTTTGCTCCAACAAGTTACCAAACAGCTTGAGATCAACAACAACAGCCTACCATTTCCTTTGAGCAAAAGGAGATGTTGACATCAGTATTCCTGAGCATGTTGCACAATGGAGCAGCACGTCTATATTTTTCCTAACCGTTCATTTTCAAAGGAAATGCAAGAAGGTAGTCGGCGTATAAGCAACAACAACAACCACAGCCTCAAAACAAAGACGGCGGGGAGCCACAAAAATACGATTTTCAATCAATAAAAAAAACACCTGAAACTGAAAGGTATGTAAGAGGAGTGGAGGTGGTAATATGCACCCTCTGAAAGCTCAAAACAACTTCATCAAAGCACACTGCTAATCAGCAGAAGCAGTAACACTAGAGAGAGCGAGAGAGGGGCAGGGACCATTTTATTCATGCATTTGTGGTGTTTATGACTTCCATTTTTCAGCTGTGCTTCCTCATGACATGCCATATTAAAAACACATTATAAACAAAAAACACTCCCCTTAAAACAAAAGTTTTGTAAAAACCAAACACATTAAGGAAAGAATATGATCACAACTTTTTACAGGATATCAAAACCCAGAAAATAATTAGTCTGCTCTACCACAGTAGTGTGAGACAAGAACATGGTATTTGTGCATGATGTTTCAACACAAATGGGGACTTAAAAAGACCAGAAGGGTCTTTACCTTGTTTCTTTGGTGCTCATCAGGGTAGGGCAGGGGTGGGCAACTTTCTTGATTTAGAGGGCCAACACTTTTAATCACCACCATCAGAGGGCCACATGACCATGCACTTCAACAACGAGAGAAGCTACAAAATTATAAATACAATTTTTTTGGTACATTTTATACCCGAATCTTTATTAGACATGGCGTTTTAACATGATGTCCCTGATAAACAGCAAACAAGACAAAACTCTCTCTTTTTAAAGAGAGAGCAAAATACGGCAATGCTGGCACACTATTAAATTGGGTCTAGTGAGTGAGTCTAGGGGCCACACTGAGTGAGGAGGCGGGACACATGTGGCCCCCGGACCTCCTGTTGCCCATCCCTGGTGTAGGGGCTCTCACACTTGGTCCAGTAGGAGAATATCTGAGGCACTCAAGGTTACAATTTCTTACTTTTTATTTGGCTACAATGTGTTTTGTAGTCCTACCTTATGGCCTTCTTCAAGTTGAAATGCATAGCCGTTGTGGCCAAATAAAACTTTTTTTTTTCTCAGACTTTCTCTACCTGAACAAATGGGGACTTGACTTGTTGGCAAAAGTCCTTAGTCCTTTGCATTACAATAAGCCAAGTGAGGTATATAGAGTAGAGAACATGCTTTCATCCTCTCATGGTTACAGTGCTGCCCTAATGTGCTTTTCAGGTGAACGGCTGGCCTGCCTCAGTCTCCTGACATTTCTCCCGCTGATTTCAAATGGAGCCGCTGAGAGTCTTAATACATTTGCAAACAAGGCCATGCATGGCACTCTAGCCGGGCAGTCACTATGGGTTGCTTTCTATTCTCATGGGGCCTGTTGCATAAACTGCCCTTTGCGAGGTCTGCTGAATTGGTCTTTGTTATGCAAGAGAAATCTTAGTGGGAGACGATATACTATTTAACCCATTGATGCTAGATGCTGCTGCGTATATGCTGCATTGAGGTGCCTAGAGCAGTGTTTCCCAACCAGGGGTACGTGTACCACTAGGGGTACGTGAGCACACTGCAGGGGGTACTTGGAAAAATGTTATTATTATAACAAATGTATGGAGCAGTCACATCAGGACAGAGAAAGCGATATAGAACATGAGTTAGGGGGTACTCATGGCACAACGAAGAGGCATAGGGGGTACGCGAGACAATAAAGGTTGGGAAACACTGGCCTGGAGCGACACAGATGCTGCATTGAGGATCATGAGATTTAAGATGTTGATGAGGGTATTAGCTTTTAAATGCAACTCATTTCATGTTTTTATGCGTTTTTTAGGCTGTAGGTTTCTAGTATAGGCTGAGGGCACCTTTTCCTGAAAGGGCTTAGGCATTTAGCAGGCATTTTTTGCAGGTTCCTTAGGCTAAAATGGGTCAACCTGGCTCTCGCCTTGCCCCACACACATTCATGTGGTACAAGTTGGGAGATGGAAATAAGCACCCGTCCACCTGCCAATGACGGGTACATTTCAGTGGTGACTGGTAAAATTTTCAACCCGCCACCAGTCACTTTGACTGGTAAAAGCAGTGAATGACTGGTAGATTTTGAAATCTACCTGCCACCGTGACTGGTGGGGAAAAAACTTAAGTTCCACCCCTGGGTACAACGATGTACAGATTAATTCCCTGGATTTGATGTCCGAAGGTGTGGCTAGCTTTATCAAAAATGATTGCGTCTGATGGGAGAAACCACTTGTCTGACAGTTTTCATGATGTGCTACTTCAGTCATGCACAGATTGATTCAACACTCCAGTGGAAATTGACGTGAAGAATTGATACGGCATGCCTCCTCTGCTCAAGCCGCCATTGTTGTCTGAAATAACTCCTTTTTCTGCTCTCTTTTTGTCTTCCCCACTACTGATAACCTCTTTGACTATGTCACATGTCTGGTCATATATCCCATATATCCTGATTGGTTTGTCAAATATCTAATTGAGAAATTTCTCTGACTGGAGCTCACAGAGCTATGTGGAGACACAGATCTGGTGAGAGCCAGGACAATATTTTATAATTTGAGGGCATAGTTGTGAACAATATATGTATACACAATCAATCAATATAACCAGTATACTGTATGAAGAGTTACAACAAAACAGGAGCAAAGACGATAATATCTCACTCAAATAGGCACTTCTCAGTAAAGAACCTAAAGAATACAGACACAGTTTTTTGTGGGTTTTTTTTTTAATGCACCCTATCTGACTACAGTATATGGTACTCACTTTATTCTGCTTCTCTTCAATACCAGAGGCTGTAGGGGCATCAGCAAACAGACACAAGACAGCAAAACATCCTTCACCACCTTCAGTTGGAGTATGTGCTGTAGGCCTACAGTTATAGTAAATGCCTTCCTTCCTTTCAGCCCCAACCTCTTCAAGCCCTACTTCGGAAAAGTTGCCCCCCAGGCGGCAGCACCAACAGGGGGTGGAAAGTTAGGATGACGTGAAGGTTTTGGCACTGACAGGGGGTCCTTTGAAGACGATTAACATTATATTTTAAAAAGTATCTCCAATCTTTCAAGAGTTCTAGTGGGGTGCCGCAGCCTTCACTGCTTCTGCCCTGACACTCCACCCTCACGTCAGACACACTTCAACAAGAGCCTCTCTCATTGGCCCTTACCACACGCTTTGAAGTCAATTTCAAAGGTTACACATCAAAGGGAAGTTCAGGGCAACAGATATATCCGCAATTCACATCTCATTTTAGCAACTGCACTTTTCACTGATTGAGGCACACTCCTCCTCCAACAACTGCAACTAACTTAATTGTAGTCAACATGGAGGGGGGTACTTAAAAGCACATTCCACCAACGTCCATTTTCGTCCGTCTGTTCAATTTGTCAACGTCGTCATTTCAACTGATTTGTTTAAATTGTGTTTAAAATAGAGGGGGAGTTTAAGCACTTTTTTCAAAACACTTTCATCCTCTCATATCAGCATTCACCACAAACATTACTTGCTCGGCTGGCTCGACTCGACTTGCAGATATCTTGAAAGATCTCTCATTTCTCTGCAGCAGTGAGCATGTCATTATACGCCATAAAAAGGGGAAAACACGAAATAATGATTACAGAGATAAGTCAGAGTTTGATATCTCTGTCACCGATGCCCTCAAGCCACGGTAGACAGAACGGAACATTGGCAGTGCAGTGTCGACACGGTACAATAAATGGAGTGCAGCACACAGTCTATTTTAACCCCTTAAGACACGGCATTATAAATTAGCTGTTACCAGAATGGCAATGACCAAGTCGTAATGTATAACTAAAGGCCCTGTGCACTGTCATAGTAGTGTAGTACTATAGTAGTTAACTTTCAATGTCTATTACAGCGTGCCACAGGAGGTACGGCGCGCATTAAGGGGCTACGTGAAAGTGAAATCCCAACTGGGAAACTCCAACTCCCATTGTCATTGTGACACAGCACTCCACAGCACACAAGTGTTCACTGCACACAACAAAATTGCATTTACGCCTCACCCCTGAAAGGGGGCAGCCCCAAATAGCGCCCGAAAGGGAGCAGTGCGACGGGACGGTACCACGCTCAGGGTACTTCAGTCAGGGAGGCGAATGGGGGAGAGCACTGGTTAATTACTCAGCTCACTAACCTGGCAGGTCGGTAGTCGAACCGGCAACCTTTGAGCTATAAGTCTGACGCCCTATCCGCTTACCCATGACTGCCCATTTTGCAGTGAAAATTTAACAGTCAGGATTATACTGTAAACCCACAAACACAAGGAGTGTTAAATTGGACTACGTGCAGCAGTGTTAATTTAGCACTCTTCTAGTACTCTTGGTCCCACTCTCCTATGAGCTTAATTAACACTGTACAACTCACTGTGCCATTGCGATAATGACTGCAGTTCACCGTCTTGATCTGCATGTGTTTGTGTTTGTATGAAAAAATGTCCTTGTTAATTATGCGCATCAGCGTGGCATTGTAACTTGGCAGGCGTCCCAGCCATGTCATGCCCAAAGCAAAGAGATTACTGCTCTCCAATGCAGTGTGAAAATAAAATAATTAAACTAAGCCGACGGTAAGTATATGCTTGATGGGTACACAAAGAGTGGATCTGATTATTTTAATTAATTAATTAATATATTATTTATTTATGAAGTTTAATTATACATGCATGTAGGCCTACAATGTGGTTGTTAAATTGCAGGTGTTGGGTGGGAGCCTTCAAATCAAAGAGATCAGATTAAAATCAACTGAGGTTTACATGTGCTTTGCATAAGGTAGGCAGAAGAACTATGAAATAAATAGTTAAAGGGACACTGTGCAGGAAATGGTCAAAAAAGGTACTGCAACTATGCTGCTCATTGAAACTGCACTGCCTATGGCCAAATTTGATCTTTACATGAAAGTTTACTAAGTAATAAATAAATATTTTCTAGTATGATCCAAGTACAGTCGTTTTTGCAGCTAAAAATGGCTATTTTTGGAAATTCAAAATGGCGGACCATGGAGAAGATCCCCCTTTTCATGTATGAAAAGTGCAATTTTTCCAGTCATAATGAATACTTAGAATTTGATGCTGGTGGTAAGCATCCATGAAAAAGGTAACATTAGTGAATGGGCAGCATGAATTCTGGAAATAAACAACTAAAAATCTCACACAGTGTCCCTTTGAGTCGTTGATTCTTTTATCTTGGGACTATGAGTCAAGAGGAGAATAAGACTAACAAACTATAGGAGCTAGGACTTCAGCACTCACCTGTCACTTCGTGCCTATATCCACCAATGGCATTGAAATATCAGAGCAATGCAAGAGAGTTGCGGTCTGTCTGTCTGTCTGTATTTCTGTCTGTCTGTCTGTCTGTCTGTCTGTCTGTCTGTCTGTATACATGTATACGTGTATATACATGTATACATGTATACGTATATCTACATATATATCTACCCCCCAATCTCTCTCTCTCTCTCTCTCTCTCTCTCTCTCTCTCTCTCTCTCTCTCTCTCTCTCTCTCTCTCTCTCTCTCTCTCTCTCTCCCTTTGCATAATACAAGTGTCTGTCTGTCTGTCTGTCTGTCTGTCTCTCTCTCTCTCTCTCTCTCTCGGTCTCTCTCTCTCTCTCTCTCTCTCTCTCTCGCCATAATACAGGTGTTGGGGTGTTTCATCTTGTGCCCGGTCTGTTCTTTGGGAATTCCAGAGAGCCTCCTCAGCCCGGGAGGAGCGTTCAGTTCCCAGAAACAGACACACGCCGTCTGCCTGTGCTGTAATCAGTAATCCCTTCCAGGAGCTTCGGAAGAATACAAGCTGCATTGTGATCTGATCTGACTGCTGCTTTTTAGTCAGATGCAGCGTACACAGTAGCATGATTTGGACAGCTGCGGTATTAGAGTGACTATGATCTCATCTTCATAAAGATTATAGCTGATTACCTGTCTGCCTGGAGATGTAGGTCATGGTCGCAGGGAGACAGAAAAGGAGGCGGTGGGGGTGGGGCTGACAGACAGACAGACGGGTAGATGTATTACGGTCAATGACATAGCACATGTCAGGCTGGTGCAACCACAGCTAATGCCACTACACATTAAAATGTTTTTTTAAAAAATATATATATATATTAGGGGCTTTTTATGCCTTTATTTTGATAGGACAGTCTGAGATGGTGACAGGAAACAAGTGGGACAGAGAGACGGGGTGGCATCGGGAAATGACCCTGGCCGGACTCGAACCGGGGTCCCCGTTTGGCATGTAAGCCCAAATGTGGGGGGCTTAGCGCGCTGTGCCACAGCGCCCCCCTTGTTTATTTGGTTTTTTTTATGGGGATTATCTCAGAACCATATTCATTAAATTTCATTCATTTCAATTACTAATTCATTTATGGGCAATACCTGTGGCTGTACCAACTGACATCTGAGTCCTGCCATTGACCCATTAACTCACGTGAAGACAGGAGGTGAGGATACATCACTCAGGTTTAATGGTATTATAAATCTGTAACTAAATTTGGGCATTTTTTTTGCATTTGCTACGTTTACATGATGGTTCTAATTCTGAATTAGTAATTCAGATTTGGCCTAAATAGTTCTGTCGAGTTCCCTTTGATCTTTCATTTAATTCCGAATTTAGAAGTGTTTACATGTCGTTTTCAAGGTGGAATTAAGTTTTATTCAGAATTAAATGGAGTTAATTCTGAATTAAATCTCTCATGTAAACGTAGCCATTGTCATTTTACTTTCAGACTTTCTTTCTCAGTGAGCAGTTGGTGTTGAAAGAAAATCCCTGTTCAACCACAGCTTTAAGTGGGTTGATATGACACACCTGCCTGTCCAGTGTGCATAATTCCCAGTCAGTCCCAGTGGAGAGCAGCAGAGGGGAAAAATGAGAGAGGAAGAGATGGTGAGATGAAGAGAGAAAAAGAAAAGAAGGATGGAGGAATAAAGAAGAGAGAAGCGATGGAGAGAGAGGAGAGAGAGAAGAGACGGAGAGAGAGGAGAGAGAGCCATCAGACGAGTGGCCCATTTTCTGTGCAGCCTCACTAGTTGGCTGAGGAAGTGGGTACCTCAGAATCAATGCGAGAAAGCAGAAGGAAATGATATACAGTAGGCCTGAAGCAAATAATATTAACCAGTAATAATTCCTGCTATGAATTGCATCCAATTACCTGTAATATTATCCTAGCTCTTGGCAGACTCAGCTTTGTGAGTTTACTCGAGGGTCTGGAGGATTTCAGATTCGCAAAACTCCTGAACAGACATGCAGCCGAACAATTATTCAGGATCGCAGGATTTCATAGATGTGACGCGGTCAAACTTAAATCGTAATAGAGAAGGGAAAAATGAGTGAAACGCGACAGTTGTTCCAGACAACAATGTCTGCTCACATGGACTCACTCGATGACATTGATTCTGTAATTTCAATTGAATGTTCGAATCTGTGAGAAGTTACATTAAGTACTTCATTAAAATGTCAGACAAGAGGTTTCTCCCAAACAAAAAAATACATTAAAAATACATAATATGTAATTACTTTCATAATGGTTTTACTGTATAAAGACTAACCAAGCAAGTGCATACAAATCAAACACAGTGTAAAGAAATTACATAATATACATGATGTTATTCACAATAATAATTCATATTATAAATGATAATACAAAATCAATATTTATCTATGAAGGGTTTTGTTGTGAAACAGAGTAGGCCCTATCCACCATTTTTGACTTCTTTTTTTTTTTCAAATAAACAACTTAATTAGGACAGGACAGTAAAGATTACGACAGGAAATGAGTGGGATAGAGATAGGGTAGGGGTCAGAAAAGGACCCAGGCTGGGAATTGAACCCTGGTTAGCCACATGACAGGCGAGTGCCCTACCAGATGGCCACATTTTTTTCACTTTTACTCATTTTTTTTGGGAACAACCGTTTTGCAACCAAACCCTTCATATGTTCTGTAAGAAAACGGTGAGCCAATCAGATTCCGAGAGAGATATCAATAGGAAGTGATGTTATGGGCGAGGTAATGAATAGTGACGTGAATAATGGACCTTATTATTATTTAATAATATAAAATTAATCATTTTCGGAGGAAAGCTTATAAGGTAATCTGTCATGAAAATGAGAGGCTATGACAGAGGTCACATGGGGTGGGTTGGGAGCAGCATGAATAAGTGGGGACATTTGTCGATGCTGGCCTATGGATTGGTCCTATGGATTGGGACGCCAGACCACACAATTTAACTGTCATTTCACTTTGGCTTAAACAATGCACCCTGTGCATCATATTAACGTGTGTCCCTTAATCATTCCTTCTCTCCTGAGCTCTCCAGTGTGTATATACAGGGATTGGACAAATAACTGAAACACCTGTCACCCATAATACTGTGTGCATTGCAAATTTTGTGCAATTAATGAAGATTTGCCAACAGGCCGGTCCACTTGAGCCATGAAACTTCCCACACTACAATGACAGGTGTCTCAGTTGTTTTGTATAACCCCTGCGTACAGTATTTTCATATCTCACAAGCCCTCCTAGATGTGTTTCTTTCATTAAAGCACGCTCACTTTAACCCAGGGCTCATTGATACTCAATGATGGGCTATCAGCTGACAGAGGCACATTTGAAACGACCGGTGTGTGTGTGTGTGTGTGTGTGTGTGTGTGTGTGTGTGTGTGTGTGTGTGTGTGTGTGTGTGTGTGTGTGTGTGTGTGTGTGTGTGTGTGTGTGTGTGTGTGTGTGTGTGTGTGTGTGTGTGTGACACAGGAAGTGCAGGCACTCAAGAGTGGATAGAGGCACACCAGAGGGTTTTTCCAAATGATCACTTATTTGCATGGAGCATTCTAGGGCTGTACCGATACACAGAACTCATGATTCGGTTCATATCACTATTTTTTTCCTACGCTTCGATACACCCAACCAGGGCCGCTGACAGGTTTGGCTGGGCCCGGGACAAAAAAATATCAATGGGCCCCCCTTCCTCCACCCAAAAAAAACCCAGACAAACCTAGCCACCAATTTTTTTTTCAAGAGAGACCAGGTGGCCAGACTAGGCCTACACTTTCGGCCTGAAAGCGCACCACATGATATGCTATGTATTATTAGGCCTACCCATTATAAAAGAAATGACATTGGTACCAAAGTAGCCTCACAATCATGCATACAATTCCATAGTAAATGATCTATCCATCCAATTATACTATCCATGCATTCTCGCCAACATTTATTTAGAAATGAAACAAAACAAATAGGATTCACATTGTCAATAATAACACAAGTGTTAGTGTAATTTACTTTGGCAATTTGAAGGCTTGCACATCAAAACGTGCCTGACTGAATCAGCTCCCGTTTGCTAAACTGACTTCAAGTGACGTGTGATGACAGTGAACAAGTGAGCAGCACACCAAAGACGTCAGTGGAACACAGGTCTTGTACTGTGCTCCCTCATCAGTCTTCCCACACCAGGAATAGCCAAACACAGGAACAAGTCAAGTTGCAGAAATGTAGGCCTATATGCAAAACGAATCTACACTGTATTTCTTCCCACAAAGTTAACAGGTTGATCATGTGTTAGCATTTGCGCTATTGGATTTATACGCGCTTATAAGCGTTTATAGCGTTGCATATTAATAGCGCTGTTTTAAAAGTTCTCCCTTGCCCTCTCCCTGCGCGCGACGCAACTTCTCATCACGGTATGATCCCGGGCTAATGTGCATATTCTTAGCTAAGGTCACTGATGGTCAGATTTGAAACACAATTTTACTAAGCTGTTATAAAATGATCCGATGCCCGTTTTCTATTGTGTTTATAAGTGTGACTGATCTCCTTTTGAACATGAATGCTGCAGTGCAGTGCGTGTCAGTTTATGAAGGGAAACTTTTGCTTTGTTTGTGTCCTCTGCCTGTTAGTATCTGCATCATCTGAAGAATATTTTACTGAATTACTGGGGCTTCTGGTGTCTTCCTCTATTTTCTCCTTTCCTTCATTTTCTGCCCTCCTGGTTTGAACGACTGCGTCTTCAGACACCTTGGCAAATTGGCACGAGCCGCGTTTAAGTTGAAGACGTTTTTTTCTTTCTCGTAATGACCGACCAAACCATTTGTGCACTGGGGGTGGGGGGAGGTGCGAGTTCTTGATCCCTTTTTAAGGACAGGAAAGGCAAAATATCTGCATAATTTATTTAATGCAAATATAGCGCATTCTCCCTCTCTCAAAGACCAACTTATTTTGAAATGAAATGGAACCATTAATCACAACCTTAATGAGGGCCCAGTTCTGGGCCCCCCTATCCCTGGGCCCGGGACAAAAAGCCCTTTTGTCCCCCCCTGTCGGCGGGGCTGCACCCAACGATACGTTACAGTGGCTCCTCCAGCTGTGATTCGGTTCCAATCCTTCACTTCTACGAGACCCGTTCAAAAGAATCATTTCGTTCACGAACGTCACAACACTAATTGTGTGAGAGACAGGCAGTCAAGCATCACACACACACACACACACACACACACACACACACACACACACACACACACACACACACACACACACACACACACACACACACACACATCAGAGACGTGCGGTCAGGGTAGGCAGGGTAGGCAGTGCCTACCCTGGGATAAATGTCTTAAAAATAAAAACTAACACGTGTTTAAAAAAATATTCTTCAGAGTTCACATAGGCCTACACAACAATAACATTGATTCAGCATAAATTATGAGCTGTTTAAAGTACAGTATACCAGTGGCGGCTGGTAGTCTGTCAAACAGGGGAGGCTGTTCAATTACAATATGTCCAGAACGCAAAAAAAAAAAGGGGGGGGGGCAATTTTGACACACATCTTATATTGGTCGTGAGCCACATATGGCCTCACACACTAAAGGCTCTTGTTGAAACAAATTTGTTAATCATTAATCATTATCCCCCTTGTAGCCTATTCATAGGGAAATGTTTTTTTTATTATTATTATTATTATTATTATTATTATTATTATTATTATTATTATTATTATTAGGCCTACCTCCGCCACATAATTGATGTGATTGATTTTGCCTATGTCTTTGTTCATTACTGGGTGCACGGCTTAAGAGGTCGCAAAATCTTTAATTATTTACCAGACATTGCCAACACAGTAGGAAACAAGGACTCGCCTATCACGGGACAGTTAACCAGTTGATCAGACACCACGAAAGCTCAAAAGAAACGGTTGTTCTTCCCTACCTTTTTCACCAAGTCAATATTAGGCAGTGCTCTGCTCTGCTCCTTGATATTCATTTTCTCCTCATAAGGACGACTGGAATTCGCAAGAATTTAATCCACAATGCTTGGCATTTTGCATAGCTCTCTTAGCTTTCTTGCAAGCTAGCCCTAACAAAAAGTAGGCAAGTTAACCTCAACTTTTGAATTGGGAGATTGAAAAGGATAAGGACTAATAATGCCACTATTAAGACTTTATTCGCAACACTAGGTTTACAAGAATATGTACACAAAACTGGAGTACACCGCAATGAATAGCTTCCCCACTGGTTACACGACGAAACTTCTCAGTCAAATTAATAACATATCCGCATTTCGAAATGAAATCAACTACTGTAGCCTACTGACACGGGGTTCACCCAATCACAAGCCGGAGCTTCAGTCTCCGGTACCTCCCCCCTCCTCTCTCTTCTCCATTCACTCCCAGTGAGGCTCAGTCTCAAAATCAAAAAAAATTCACGGCAATAGCCAATGACCGTTTAGCATTTTGCCATTGGAAAAGCGTACAATTCCACATGCCATTGAAGTCCATTGAGACTCGACTCGCTTGCGTTGTCATGAGCGAAAAAAAACTCGTGCGAGTCTCGGGATCCTATTACAGATTGGTTTCATCTCTAAGTTGAGCACATGCATTTTCTATGAAGCTGGGTCTGAAATAGCAATGTTATTAAGTCGTGTAAAGCATTAGTTTACATACTATTCTCCGTGATTTTGGACAGGAGGCTGCGCCTCCCTTGTACTCAAAGAGGAATCGCCTCTGCAGTATACACAGGACAACGATCAAAAACCTAAGTAATCGCACGAAGCAAAGCGCTCAGGCTTGGGCAGGTTGCCGTGGCAACGCGCAGTCCCGGCTGGTAGCAGAGACAGGCTGAAAGCAGAGCTTTCGAATGCCAGCCAGGCAGCCCGGTAAGGCTCGCTTTTCCTCTGCCTACCCTGCCTTCAATGCTGTCAATGTAGAAGTTTGCGCATGCGTATTAAGTTGTCACATAGCTTGTCAATGGGACTAAAAGCAGAGCCTTTACTCTGTGGCGGGAGTATGTGAGCCAATCACAGCGCCCAAAATGAAAAATTGTTACAATTCAGGTAGTAGCCAATTTCTGCCCTACAGGCAGCTATGATAGCAACAACTAGCAAGGCAAGGCTTGTTCAAATCTCTAGCCGTATCGGAAAGAAAACATGGCAGTCTGTGGCTTTTTGTCTTTATTATTTTTTTTAAAAAAATGCCGAGAAGTAGCAAGAAAGACGGTTAAAGTGACAGACAGCTGAGCCGTTTGCAATCGCTGCATTGTGGAAATATTCAACATCAGATGGGTAGCAGCTTCAAGTAGTTTGCACTGGGACAAAATGTCTTCATCATGTCAACCACCCCGGGCTTTTAATGGAACTAGCTTGCATGAAAAACACAGCCTACTTGTGATTCTGCTTTAAGGTAAGATTCATCTAATTATTATGCTGCGGGTAGCCTTTTAACATGAACATGCTCAAGTTTGTTCGTGGTGCCTTTTGTTGTCACCGTTTGTCAGGGTGTTGACATTGAAGATTGGTTGTGCGGTGGTGGACATGAATAGACCGTGTGTGTGTTATTATCGACGCGAGATTGTTTTTTTGAGCGTACGACATGACTCCATTTCCCTAATTTATTATGATGATGACTACGCAATGCGTGAGTTGTGTGGAGCCTGTTAGCAAGTGCAGCTGCGTTCTTTTGAAGTGCGCGGTGTGCGAGTTGAGATCAACGTGGAAC
This sequence comes from Engraulis encrasicolus, assembly GCF_034702125.1. NCBI lineage: Eukaryota > Metazoa > Chordata > Actinopteri > Clupeiformes > Engraulidae > Engraulis > Engraulis encrasicolus. The sequence goes on along the minus strand of NC_085865.1, from coordinate 4,737,538 downwards.
AGGACGATTGACTGGGGATGGTTTCTCGGAGTGCTTCCGCACTCACAAATTGACTTTATTTGAAACACCTTGCACAACCGTAGCTGAAGTGTTTGAGAATACTATCACGCACAAGGATGAGTCTCAGAAGTGGTTTCGTTGGTTTACTCGATACTGTCTGAATGCACGGGTCATGTTTGCAAGCAACCCGCCCCCTTGCCTACTTTCCTTCTTGTCTGTGAGTGTTTGATTATCAGCACAAAACGCGGCAGTGAGGCAGGAGCTGTTACCTAGGTTGGTTTATTGCTAAATGTAAATCGTTTCCCCCTCACATGCTATGGTGTGATTCACAGTTGGTGAACTAGACATTTTATCTTCAAAAGTAGGCTACACTGTGCCACCCTCCATCCATGTGAAACGCCCTGGCATTTGCAACAGAATAAACAGAAGAGCAACAAAATCAACTGCTAAAGCCAAAAGTTAAAGCTTTTCCCCCAAAATGTTGTAGCTTTCTAAATTATTATTGTAAAATGTAGGCCTACAGGTCCTTAAAGGTGTACAAAGTATGGGTCCTGGAGCTAATTTGGCAATTTGGCAAAACAAATAATTGTAGCTGGCCTTTTCAAGAAATTGAAATTATGTTTTCACTTATTGTTTCAGATTTAGGTCTACTGACAATGTCCAAATGTCTAAATAGTGTAGCCTATTTACTTATTTAGTTATTAGAGCTGTGGTGGTTAAGCACTGATGGCATCTTATAGCCTACTTTATATTTACAGTATTTAGAGAAACATAGGCCTACTGATTTGTTGCACATTAAAGAAAATATCAGCATGTTTATGTGAATAGGCCTATTTGCCTATTCAAACCATACCTTGTGGCATAAGGCCCCCCTCTCTCACACACACACACACACACACACACACACACACACACACACACACACACACACACACACACACACACACACACACACACACACACACACACACACACACACATTTGTAAAAGTTTTTAGCTGATAGTGACTCTCCAGATTTGGTTAAAATGCAGGAAATTGCATCTAAGAAATACATTTTTTTCTGGGGGAGGACCGAACCCACCGTTAATATATATATATATATATAAATAGATATATATTCTATATTTACTGCCTACCCTACCATACCCTTCACTGCACGTCACTGCACGACACACACACACACGAGTCGACACCGCACCGAGAGATAGGACAGGACAGGACAGGAGGGACCTGAGACGCTGGCCCGGGTTACCGATACCGATCCATATGCGTCACACTTCCTGCAGGCTCCTGCAGATTAATTTCCGCTATTATTAACCTGAGCTGAGACTCATCGACACGACGACGGGCAGCTTTCTCCCTCGAGCTCTTTATCATCAACAACTATGGGGCCTCAATATCGTTTCATCAGCTCCCAGTGAGAGGTGCCATCTCATCTCCAGTCAATATGACAACGGGCCAATAAACTCAATGTGGCTTTCTGTCATGTGGCTGAAGGGGGCAAATGTATGCTTGTGATGCTATATTGTCAGATACAAATTGAGAAGGCTCCACACACAATTACAAAATGCTTTACTGTTACTTGATAGCAGCTTAGTTTAAATTGGACATGCTGCACTACCTCAGCCTACCTGGACCTGCAGTACCAGTCCAACCATGTACTGTATGCTACGTGTTTCGCATCATTACATGTTGGTTTGAACACAAATGGATAAGGAAGCATCACAAATAATCTGAATTAATAAATGGTAAATGGTAAATGGACTGCATTTATATAGCGCTTTTCCACTCCTTCGAGCACTCAAAGCGCTTTACATTGTATGCCTCACATTCACCCAGTCACACTCACATTCACACACCGGTGGCCGTGGCTGCCACACAGGGTACCAGCCTGCCACCAGGGTGAAATAAAACGAATACACATACAGTGCCGTGAATATATACAGTAGCCTACATATTTTATAGTACATACAAACAAAAACATTTTTTTTTTTTAAATCATTCCAATACATTTCCAGACTGCGGATGTCCTGATATATTTCAAAGCGCTTAGAAGACCAAATTGCATTGCGGTTACATCAACCCTTATGAAACATTTGATAGCGAGGCCATTGGAGGCTCAGACCTTGGCTACCCTGGAGGCTGGAAGAGAGCAAGGCGTGTGGGCTGTTCTCATTGCCAAAGACACCTTGAGTAGACCAGAGGTCCAAAGGGGAAGGTGTTGCGATGTGCTTCTGGCTATACAAGTTTCAAGGTCAGCTGAATACCTGGTAATGAGTCGCCGTATCCACAGCTGAGGAGTACAGGTTAACTGAGGGTCTGGTCGGAGACGTTTGCCTGAGGCACTTTTTAAGTTGTGCTGTTTATTTAAAAAAAGGCCATTCACACTCTGATTGATCACAGTTATAGTTATTATGATGGCAAGAAACCAATGAGTTTTGTTCTCCCTCTTCCCTCGGCTGTCATGTAAATTCTGCTAGTATGACACTATAATGAGTAGGAGGAGTCCCTTGAATGCGTTAAAGGTGTCCTCTGTAATATTTTTTAGTAGTTTATTTCCAGAATTCGATGCTGCTCATTCACAAATGTTAACTTTTTCCGCGAATACTTAGCGCCACCATCAGATTTGAAGTATTCATTATGATTGAGAAAATTCAATTTTTCATACATAAAAAGGGGGATCTTCACCATGTCATGCCATTTTGAATTTCCATAAATAGGCATCTTTTGCTGTAAAACATCCTGTACTTTGGTCACAGTGGTAAATATTAGTTTATTAGTCAGTAAATATTCATGAAAAGATCAAATTTGGCAATAGGCACCACAGTTTCAATGAGCAGCATAGTTGCAATACCTACTCTGGCCACCACCGTACACAGTGCACCTTTCACTCGACAGCACATGTTAGCTACCAGTAGAACACAATGGAAACAGCAAATGCAGCAAACCATGAAATCACATATAAAGACTTAGTATAGTAATTGTTGAAACATTCAGCATTGATAGGCCTACAGTATACTGTATGTACTCCGTATTTTCCTCTTTGAATGTGGCTAATCATGCCCTCTTTTGTAATTCACTCAAGATATAATGCAATGAAAATATACAAGTGCGGGGTTAGGTTTTTTTTTTTTTTAAATTGCACAGGGTTAAGTGAAGTACTGTAGACACACGCACAAACAACATACAACATGCCTTGGAGTCTAGGCCGGGTCTGGGCCAGCTCAGGCATCAATGCGGTAAATAGTCATGAAAGAGGAGAGTCTTAAGTTTCTCTTTCAAGGTTGAGAGAGATTATTTTAGTCTCGTTGCTTATGGAAGTTTCTTCCACCACTGAGGGCCAATGACAGAAAACAGTTTCGATTTGGATCACTTAGAAAACTAAACCGTTGGGGGGGAGATGTGATGGAAGGAGTTTGAATTTTCAGACGTTTGACTTCCAAAATGAAGCTTAAGCAAACCATTTCTCCAGTGTATCTGTGTCTGCCTTTAAAATAACATGTTAGAAAGGGAGATCTTCCTGGCATCGCATCACAAATCCTACGATTATGAAGCCAGGTGTTTAACAGTAGGAGCTACTAATCACCGACTATTATACCAGCTTGCCATAACATGATAGAAGGAGAAAAAAGAGATTAAAAAAAAGATGAAACGATCAAAGTGATCAAAACATCGCTCCCTTTCATTTTACCCCCCCGTACAGCTTGTTAATGTAGAAATCTCAGAATACATATTAATCCTCGAATAGGCTACTTAAAAACACAGCTGATGGGGATCTTGTTCTTGTGAATCTCTCATCACATAGCAGATGTGATTGAAGTTGAATGTAGTAAAAAAATAAAGATCAGCTGCCTCAGTTCATTTAAATACTGATCATAAGCTGTGTGACCCTCTGAATTGCACCGTTGTGTTCAAACAACACACACTGTTGCCATTGCAGTCTATAGCAGAATAAAGGAGACCTGACGGCTTACACCACGTAATACCATGTGATCTGACCATCAGCACAAAGATACATTGCACACATACATTCAACTCACATCAACTGCATAAGCGCACACTTATACGAAGACAAATTAAATTCTATTAATATGTTCACTGGCATCATAAAAGAGACTGAACAAGTCTCATAATTACTGTATATGTGATGCATCACGCATGCACACACACATACGTGCACGCACACACATACATACAAACACACACACACACACACACACACACACACACACACACACACACACACACACACACACACACACACACACACACACACACACACACACACACACACACACACACACAGATGAACATACTATGTAACAGAGGCAAACTAGCAGAGTTGGCGTGGAATGTTAGTAAACCTATCTCCCGAAAGCCTCACACAGTGTTGATGCCGTTGGGCTGGAGTACTGGTCCTTTAGTCCAGCGTTATCATACTGTGACTCCCATTTCCGAACCGTAGTAGTTGACGAGGTAGCAGGTTCGCGTCCCTGAGGGTGCAGGTTCAGGAATACCTCCGACACACACACACACACACACACACACACAGACACACACACACACACACACACACACACACACACACACACACACACACACACACACACACACACACACAGAGACACACACACACACACACACACACACACACACAGAGACACACACTATATCCCACGGCAGGCTGCCCAATCAGAGTTGGTCTTGGCTGGTATCTGATGTTATGACAGGATCTCCTCTCTAAGTAATGCAAACTAAATGGAGCTAAATACCTCGGGGGGCCAAGTTCTTTTCTCAATCCCCCCGTCCAATCAGAGAGACATTCACAGCCCACTGCTCCTCTAGATGAGGTGGTTAGGTACACACACACACACACACACACACACACACACACACACACACACACACACACACACACACACACACACACACACACACACACACACACGATTTCTCACGCGTGAATCTGTGGACATACACACGCACACACACACAGACACACACACACACACACACACATGCTTGCGCACGCATGAATCTGTGGACACACACGCACACACACACACACACACACACACACACACGCACGAATGTACACTCACACGCAAGCACACACACACACGGATGCACACACACACACAAACGCAGACAACACACTGCTTCTCAAGATGAGTAAGTTAGGAAAACGCGTGCACACACACACACACACACACACACACACACACACACACACACACACACACACACACACACACACACACACACACACACACACACACACACACACACACACACACACACACACACCGCTGCTTCTTTCAAATGAGGTCTCAATAAGGGCCTCAGTTCCCCCCTCCCCGCCTCTCTGACCACGTGACTGGGAGGCTGGGACATGGGAGCACAAATCAGCCCTCTCTCTCTCTCTCTCTCTCTCTCTCTCTCTCTCTCTCTCTCTCTCTCTCTCTCTCTCTCTCTCTCTCTCTCGCTCTCGTCTAAATGAGATATGGTTTTCCCATTTAGTTTTTTAATAGACGAGATATGAAATTTGAGCAGTTCTATTCACTTACTGAAATTAGGGTTGGATATAGTTTAATGATGGCGGCTGTAAGTAAGTCTGTTCATGTATTATTTGACACATTATATCTTGGCTGATGATAGCAAGACAAATAAGTTACAGGCGGTGACTCGGTTGTTGTTTCATTTCCACATTGACTTTAATTATGGCAAGGCAACAGGGTTGAGAAAGCTTTTTTCAAACACCTCACAGTAAGGAAGGAGCTGTACAGTACATAGCCTGGCTCTCACGCAGACCCTTCGTGCTTCGTGCATCTTCGCTAAACTTTGTGAGGTCGCACTTTACTTGGGTCTGGAAATCTTAGACAAGCCTGAAGGAATCAGATATTTCACAGCCTGTCCAATCAGAATCGCGGCGCGGGATCGTAGGGCGGGGTATATACAAGTCAGTGGTTGAAGTAGTACTGATTTTTTTAAAAGCCACATGAATTCTCTGATCAGGTTCGAGCTGTTTTGAACACATCCACGCCTTTCCAGAGCTAAGCGATTGACAATATTCCAGAGTATCTTGACTCTCCGAAGTGTTGTAATATAAATGTTCTGATTTATCTTAGGCTGCTTTGAAATATTGACACCCCATTTGTTACTGTGTGAAGCTGCCCGATGGGGAAAGGGTATACTGTAGAACAGTGTTTCTCAAGGGGTGCCGCGGAAACGTGGCTGACAGTATGTGAAACTGACCTACGCAAACTAAATAACTAAATTATGTAATATAATACATATTTGTACAGTAAATTGAGTTCACCCCAGTATGGCCTAGTACACATAGCCCTTTTGAGTTAAAGCTGCAACTTTGAACGTCTCCAAATGTGTTACTTTTCTAAGCTTGTAGGGTATCGGATGCAATACCATGTTACGGCTTGTTGGTTTGGGGTGCCTTGAAATGTTTCATCAATTGAAAGGGTGCCTCGCCTAAAAAAAAGTTTGAGAAACACTGGTGTAGAATGTGGGGAAAGCGTCTACAGGCCTACATCTGCCATGGGATACAGAGAAAGGGTAAAAACCACACACGTGGAAAAACAACCCCTAAAGGTGTCCTGATACTAAAAAAAAAAAAAATCAAAGGTGCCTTCTGACGCGCCCTCCCTTTCAACAGCCTTTGAAATCTTCATGCCCTCGAAAGGTATTTTAGGTATTTGAAGATCCGGCGCATCATCCCACCTTCAATGGAAAACCTGCAGCCCCCGACATAAAAGAAAATGAGGGGATTGCTGGCGAATTGATTTGTGACTGCTCGGGAATAATTTGTGCGATTTGCATTTGCACTGCGTGGCAAGGGTAAAGTGGGATGGCAATTTGTTCATGGAGGAAGAGAGAAAGAGGGAGAGGGATGGACTGAAGAGAGAAAGAGAGAAAGAGAGAGAGAGGATGGACTGGAGAGAGGATGAGAGAAAGAGAGAGAGAGAGGGAGAGGATGGACTGGAGAGAGGATGAGAGAGAGAGGGAGAGGATGGACTGGAGAGAGGATGAGAGAAAGAGAGAAAGAGGATGGACTGGAGAGAGGATGAGAGAAAGAGAGAAAGAGGATGGACTGGAGAGAGGATGAGAGAAAGAGAGAAGGAGAGAAAAAGGATGGACTGGAGAGAGGATAAGAGAAAGAGAGAGAGAGAGGGAGAGGATGGACTGGAGAGAGGATGAGAGGAAAAGAGAAAGACAGAGGAAAGTGAAGAAGAAAGAAGAAGACGAGACAAAGAGAGAGGGGGAGAAGACGAGACAAAGAGAGAGGGGGAGAAGACGAGACAAAGAGAGAGGGGGAGAAGACGAGACAAAGAGAGAGTGAGACAGAGAGTGGAAATACAGATAGAGGGAGAGAAATAAAGAGAGAGGACAAGGAAATAGCGAGAAGGAGGGCATAGAAAGATGGATACATAGAGAGAGGTGAAAAGAAACGGAATGGAAGAGAGGAGGATGAATAGATGGAGATCAGAGGAGGAGAAATATGAGAGGGGAAAAGAGAGAAAAGATAAATGGAGGGCAGGAAGGAGAGATAGTCAGAGAGAGAGAGAGAGAGAGAGAGAGGGAGAGATAGACAGAGAGAGAGAGATAGACAGAGAGAGAGGGAGAGATAGACAGAGAGAGAGAGAGGGAGAGATAGACAGAGAGAGAGAGATAGACACACAGAGAGAGAGAGAGATAGACAGAGAGAGAGAGAGATAGACAGAGAGAGAGAGAGAGAGAGAGAGAGGGTTTTGTGCTGCTGGTATCAGCGGTATTAATCACTAGTGTCTTTGGGGAGGCGTTGCGTTTTCAAGCCCATTAGCCTAATTTGACCGCTGCAGATTGCTGAGGTTGGGAGAGGAGGAAGCCGGCTCTCCACTGCCATACAGCCTGAACGCTCTCTCTCTCTCTCTCTCTCTCTCTCTCTCTCTCTCTCTCTCTCTCTCTCTCTCTCTCTAGCTCTGTTTTTCACTCACTCTCTCTCTCTGTCTCTCTCTCTCTCTGTCACACACTGACACGCACACGCACACACACTCTTTCTCTCTCTCTTTTACACACACTCACTCTTTCTCTCTCTCTTTTACACACACTCACTCACACACACTCACTCACATACACACAAACACACACGCACGCACACACACACACACACACACACACACACACACACACACACACACACACACAGGTGCGTACACACACACAGGTGGGACGAGAGAGAAGGAGAGATGACCTCCTGGGTACCCGGCAGCAGATGGGAAGTTGTTATCTAGGGAAACGCACAGAGAGAGAGAGAGAAAGATAGAGAGAGAGAGAGAGAGAGAGAGAGAGAGAGAGAGAGAGAGAGAGAGAGAGAGAGAGAGAGAGAAATCAGAGTTCACTTTATTGCCCTCAGAGAGGAACAGAGAGGACAAAACACTGTTGAGAACACCAGGGGTAATCATCATATCGCCCATTAGCTTCCCTTTTGCTAATAGCTAATATTAATCAGTATGATTATTTCAACAGCGAGGAGGGGAGGCTTTTCTTGTCATTGGGGTTTTACTAGAGGCGGTTGATAAGAAAGAGACGGTTCCCGGGGAGTTTCTTCCGGAATCAGAATGACCATTAAGGTTCTAAGCTGTCACGCCCCCTTTACGAGACTAGCGGAGGTTCCGAATGAATACAATGCTGACAGTCACCGACCATCAATGTAGCCAGATGGCAAATGCTAACCTTTTGTACCAAAACCTCAAAATGATCATTTTTGAGGGTTTTTTTTGGGTTGAAATTATCGTACACAAACCACATTATTGTTTAAGAATGACAACTATAAGTGATCGTACATAATGTGGTTTTGATCGTACAGAGGACAAGATTATGGTACAAATACAATAATTATCCAACATCTGGCAATTCTGCCATCCATGCCCATTTGGGAGACCGGAACAGTCCTGTTTAGTTACATTTGTGATTTATAAAATGCTTTATCCTGGTTATATTTAGAGCTTTTGTTTGTGCACATGTCGTTTTTTGTTATTCTGGCCAATAAATGCAATTATTGTTATACAGGCACCTAGCCTAGTAAACTAGCCAGCACAGACTATATATCTACATAAATCTCACATTGTTGATGAGAACAACCCGTTGTTTTTGCAAACTGTGTCTGTGCCTATTGGCCAATAAATGATGACACAGTTATGACAGAAACGACATGGCGCTTTAGTCAGGCTTTAGTCAGGCACCATGTCTTTTGTGTCATAACTGTGTCATAATGTATTGCCATCGCTTGGGCCTGCATCCTCTCCTGTGCCGCTGCACTGAAAACTCTGTGACTGAGTCAGTCTGGCCAGGTTGTCTACCTCGTGAAATTGAAACCGTCCTCCATTTCTCGGGGAATAAAAATGTAAGTATCTTATTCCCAACAGTTCGATACACTATACAGTAGTTCTGTCATGGGCCTGGCTGGTAGCTCTAAGTCAGAGGAATGGATGGTGTGATTGATGGTACACTACCTATGGGTCGGGACCCAACCTACGGGTCGCCAAAGATCCACAGTGCCGCAAAGCCCTCTTGATTTTAAGGGGTTTAATTTTAATACCATATATAGCCCATGTTCAATAAATTATTAAGTATTTACACTAATATATGCATAGAAGCAACAAAATGTAAGTGATACATTAAACAGTTATTCTATATTTGACTGAAGACAAATTGAGGAATAAAATGATAACTAATGGGTTTTCACAGGGAACATGTGACTCCCTCTCGTGCGGGCGCTTGCGCGATTGGGTCACCAAAGCTTACCATGGTAAAAATATGGGTCCCTGAAGAAAAAGGTTGGGAACCACAGGTGTGATTGATGGTACACTACAGTATCTTCAACCAGCGGCATATGCAGTAGAGGCATTTTATGAACGCGGATCTAAACACGCCTGTTGAGAGCTAGGTTTACAACTCAGCTAACGATTGCAGAGAGGGCTTTATAGTCACCATAGCCATGCAGGATAACAACAAGCAGGAGATGTGTGTTTTATTGTCATAGGGATTTTTCTAATTAACTGTAGACAATCATTCTTCCAGCTTCAGGCTCCTAGAACTCTTTTAATTCTTCGCAGATGGACACGCACACAAGCACGCACACACACACACACGTGTGCGCGCACATGCATGCACGCACGCATGCACACACATGCAAGCACGCACGCACACACACACACACACACACACACACACACACACACACACACACACACACACACACACACACACACACACACACACACAAACTGATGCAGCCAAAGAGAGAGAGAGAGATAGAGACAGAAAGAAAGAGACTGTGCTGTACTGTGCATAAAGAGTGATCCACTTGTTGAGAGTGAAACTCCTCCACAGCATGTTGAATGTATAAATGTATAACTACAGTATAGCTTACAGTGCACGAGTGAAGAGAGAGACAGACAGACAGAGAGAGAGAGAGAGAGAGAGAGAGAGAGAGAGAGAGAGAGAGAGAGAGAGAGAGAGAGAGAGAGAGAGGTTAGTGGTTGAGTGAGGAGCGAGAGAGAGAGAGAAAGCGAGAAAGAGAGAGACGAGAAAGAGAGAGACAGAGAAATAGAGAGAGACAGAGGCAGACTGAGAGAGAGAGAGAGAGACAGAGAGAGAAAGAGAGAGGGGGAGAGAGGGACAGAGAGAGAGAGAGAGAGAGAGAACGAGAGAAAGGTTGGTGGAGCAGAGGCAGTCACACTAGGCCCAGAGGCCTCAGGCCATGGAGCAACGGAGCAGGTAATCATCATGGTGGGGGGCGTATGTTTGTGGTATACGGAGGGATGGAGGGAGAGGGGGATAGGGGTCATTCCACGCCAAATCAACAAGAGCCTGCGCACTTAGGTCTCAAAAAAATCTGAAAATATTACTGAGTGTACCCATGGTACTTAAGAGAAACACTGTAAATGTATTTGAATGTAAGATGTATACTCTCCATGTTACAGCCAATTTCACTGGGGGAGGGGGGTGCCCATTTTGTTCACACTCTTTTTTTTGTCAAAGTTCACAAGCCCGTAGCTCAAGAACTAAACCATGTAGGAAGCTCAAATTTGGCATGCTGGTACATAGATAGGAATAGTTTGTTGCAAAACTGTCAGTTTTTGTCTGTATGATCCTGCATCGTCATGGCATTCCCTCAAAGATGATACAAATTGTACTGGAGTTTTTGGCTGTGCTCTGTTTAGGCCTTCAGAAGACATATTTGTGCCCAACATAGCCTCATGATTTTTTCCCCTTGTAGATACAAGTAGAAACACTCCCATAAAAATCTATAAATAGAAAGGAAAATCCATCAGTGTTTGACCAGAAGACCTCACAAGTCTGACAAATCATTTTGGGTGTCATTTTCAGAGCACCAGAACACCTTGTGGGATTGTCCACAGATTTTTATTTTATATTTTTCTTCATTCTCCATGAAGTCTTCTTTTTAAAAATGCCAATGAGACTTGTCTTATGTGATGTTTTCTTTTGTCATTTCCACCCTGAACATGGGCAAAATGCAAAAAGAGAGCAACATGATTTCGATAACATTTAATGTAAAGACTAAATATTCAAATGCAAATTTTGCCCAGACATGATCACCCGAGAGTCCCTGTGCAGGGGTGCAGGTATCCCTTTCAATTTCAATGATTTCAGGAGCGTTCAATGTGGGAGCAGGTTCACACACCAAAAGAGACAGTAGGTCAGGCACAAGGAGTCATGTTGTTACTTTTTTTGACCAGCAGATGGCAGCGGAAGAAACGCATAGAAAACATATTGCCCTCAATGTGCATGTTGCCCATGTTCAGGTTGGAAATTACAAAAGAAAACATCACATAAGACAAGTCTCATTTACATTTTTAAAAAGAAGAATTCATGGAGAATGAAGAAAAAAATAAAATAAAAATCTGTGGACAATCCCACAAGGGGTTCTGGAGCTCTGAAAATGACACCCAAAATGATTTGTCAGACTTGTGAGGTCTTCTGGTCAAACACTGATGGGGTTTCCTTTCTATTTATAGCTTTTTATGAGAGTGTTCCTACTTGTCTCTACAAGGGAAAAAAATCAAGAGCCAAATATGTCTTCTGAAGGCCTAAACAGAGCACAACCAAAAACTCCAGTACAATTTGTATCATCTTTGAGGGAATGCCATGACGATGCAGGATCATACAGACCAAAACTGACAGTTTTGCAACAAACTATTCCTATCTATGTACCAGCATGTCAAATTTGAGCTTCCTACATGGTTTAGTTCTTGAGCTACGGGCTTGTGAACTTTGACAAAAAAAAGAGTGTGAACAAAATGGGCACCCCCCTCCCCCAGTAAAATTGGCTGTAACACGGACAGTATACATCTTACATTCAAATAAATTTACAGTGTTTCTTTTAAGTACCACGGGTACACTTGGTAATATTTTCAGAATTTTTTGAGACCTAAGTGCGTGGGCTCTTGTTGATTTGGCGTGGAATGACCCATAGAGGAAAAGTGTACGGAGGAATGGGGGGAGAGGGGGATAGAGGACGAGTGTATATGGAGGGATGGGGCAGAGGGGGATAGAGGAAACGTGTAGTATACGGAGGAATGGAGGGAGAGGGGGATAGAGGACGAGCGTACGGAGGGATGGAGGGAGAGGAGGATAGAGGATGAGTATTACAGTATATGGAGGGAGAGGAGATGGAGGACGAGTGTATATCAAGAGATGGGGGAAGAGGGGGATAGAGGAAACGTGTAGTATACAGAGGAATGGAGGGAGAGGGGGATAGAGGACGAGTGTATACAGTATATGGAGGGAGAGGTGGAGAGGGGGATAGAGGACCAGTGTATATGGAGGGATGGGGGAGAGGGGGATAGAGGAAAAGTGTATTTAGAGAGACAGTAGAAGAGGGGGTTTAGGGATCGAGGGAGGGGGCGGGAAATGCGATGAAACAGACAGAGGAACAATTGGGGGAGCAGAGGAGCGTACTGTAGGAAGGGGGGGGCGGGGGGGGATGGAGAGACCAAAAGAGAATAAGCGGAGGGATGTGTTATGTACTATCTCAGTTTCTCTGTATGAACTGATGACAAGGCGTGTTGCAAATACACTGTTATTTATGAATGAAGACTTCTCTGATACAATGTCACTGCGTGGCGTTACATCCAACGACTAGAAATCAACTGTCATTTAGAACACTGGTAATGTGAAATGATACAGTACTGTTCGCGTGCCTATATGCACAGCACTAATACATAACACCGGAGGATGTACATGGAGAGAGAGAGGTGACGGGGGAAGAGACGGAGGAAGAAGAGAGATGGTAAGGTGATGTGATGTGGCGCACAATAGACTTGTGGGTAGGGATGCACAATGTATCGGCCAGATGTATCGGAATCGGCCGATATTTGACATTTCTCAACACATCAGACATCGGTCCGATGGGTAAAACTGGGCTGATGTTAACGCTGATGCTTTTTTTAATGTATTACGGTTCTAAAAGATTGAACTTGACAGTGACTTTCATTGTTTGTCTTCTGTTTTTTTTTTTTTTTATCACAGGGAGTTAAAAAGGGTTTTTGGAAATAAGAGGACATTCAAAAATTCAGTTTGTTTGCATCATTGTCAGTCTGTATTAAATGTTATCTCTTTTTTTTTTTTAAACATCGGTATCGGTTAATATTGGTTATTGGTCAGAACCGCAATATCAACATCGGATATCGGTACCGGCCGAAATTTTTCACATCGTGCATCCCTGCTTGTGGGGAAGCGGAGGAGTGGATAAGGGCAGAGAGGTGGAGCGAGAGATGGAGGGCTAAACTGATGGAAGACAACAGTGCTACACAGTCAATTTTGCAGTGTCCATTCAACATGTACAAGAGAGTCACCTTTAGCACCTTCTAGTGTGATTCTGGTCCTAGAGTACTCTCTAGGTGTTGAACTAACACTGCATTGTTTACAGTGTGTGTTTGTGAGCATATAGGAGAATACAGAGAGAAAGATGGAGAGGGATGGACAAGAGAACTGTGGGGGAGCGTAGGATGGTATATGGAGCGAGGGAGATGGAGGGAGAGTACAAGGAGAGAGAGAGAGAGAGAGAGAGAGAGAGAGAGAGAGAGAGAGAGAGGAGGGGGGGGGAGAGAGAGAGAGAGAGAGAGAGAGAGAGAGAGAGAGAAAGAGAGTACAAGGGGAGATAGAGAGAGAGAGAGAAAGAAAGAGAGAGAGAGAGGGCAGGTAGAGATGGTGACGAAGGGGGTATAACATTGGGAAAGACGAGAACAGTATACAGAGAGCATGCAGAGTACGCAGTATTTGGGGAGAGTAATGTATTGAAAGAGAGGCGGATGAGATGATGGAAAAAGAAGAGAAGCATGGGGAAGCAGAGGAGTATAGATAGATAGATAGATAGATAGATAGATAGATAGATAGATAGATAGATAGATAGATAGATAGATAGATAGATAGATAGATAGATAGATAGATAGATAGATAGATAGATAGAGAGGGGGGAGGTGCAGTGGGTGGATCAGGGAGAAATGACGGAAAGATGAAAGGAGAGACAGGAGGCTAGAGTGAGACAGAGAGAGGGGGAGGGAGGGATGGAGGGAGACACAGGAGGCTAGAGTGAGACAGAGAGAGGGGGAGGGAGGGATGGAGGGAGAGCTTGAGGTGGAGAAATGGGGAAGGGTGAAGGGAGGGAGAGAGAGATTGAGGTGGAGAAGTGTGGAAGTGTTCTGGGGCAATGGTTTGGGGAAGGGAGGGAGAGATTGGGGGAAGTGTGGAGGAGGGAGGGAGAGAGAGATTGGGGAAGGGTGGGGGAGGGAGGGAGGGAGAGCTTGAGGTGGAGAAGTGTGGAAGTGGTGTGGGGACGTGGTGTGTGGAAGGAAGGGAGAGATTGGGGGAAGTGTGGAGGGAGGAAGAGAGAGATTGAGGTGGAGAAGTGTGGAAGTGTTCTGGGGCAGTGGTGTGTGGAAGGGAGAGAGAGATTGGGGGAAGTGTTGTGTTGAAGGTTGGAGTCGAGGCAGTGTGGGGGGGCAGCATCGGGGAGCCTGGTAGTGATTTATTGTGTGATTTAGAGAGCTACTGTCAGCCTGACACCTGCAGTCGGCAGTGACAAGGTGCTTTTGTAGGACAGCATGTAACGACGCCTGTCTGTCTGTCACCTGCGACGTTATAGCCCGCAGTCACACTGGTGCTGACACAGGAGACTGGCACGCCAACATGTGGGCTTTCTCGTTTTGGAAGCACAGGTTTTCATTTTGCAGTTACAAGAGCGACAGCTAATACCTTCAAAAGTCACAAGAGGCCCTCTGCTTTGGAAGCGTTTAAGTTGTCTTCTCGCAGTCACAAGACTAGGAACAACGAATACTTTCAGCAGTTAAGGACAGAGAAACAGCTGTACAGCTGCCATGAGTTGATTCATTTTAAAATTACATGAACAATGTGATTGGCTTTGCCCTCAGAATCCCTGCAGGCTGAAAGCTTGCACAAATTATGTGTAAAAGCCTAATTGTGCAGACTGAGCTGTAACTGTTTTCAGAAACCAAAGTGGTTTGCTTCAACCACCCACGTCCATACCGTGTTCTGTTCTTTTCCGCACGTGACCGCGTGTTACCCTGGTGAACTTGCTGACGTCCATGTTGTCATTTGACAAGTCCGACAGGCAGACAAAGATGCGTCTGTCTGTGCACTGCCGCCTTATGGGCACATGAGGGAATTACAATTCAAAGATATGTGTTTCAGACAAAGAATGTGTTTCAGACGGACAGACAGACAGACGGATGGATGTACCCTCTTATAGAGATAGGACGCATCTGAAAAGTGGAGGAAATGCACTCTCACTATCGCCTAAGGATTCTCACAGTTCTTAAAGGGACACTGTGTGAGATTTTTACTTGTTTTTTTCCCAGAATTCATGCTGCCCATTCACTAATGTTACATTTTTCATGAATACTTACCACCACCATCAAATTCTAAGTATTCATTATGACCGGAAAAATTGCACTTTTCATATATGCAAAGGGGGATCTCCTACATGGTCCGCCATTTTGAATTTCCAAAAATACCCATTTTTAGCTGCAAAAATGACTCTACTTGGACCATACAAGAAAATATTTGTTTATTACTTAGTAAACTTTCATGTAAATATCAAATTTGGCAATAGGCAGCCCAGTTTCAATAAGCAGCATAGTTGCAGTACCTTTTTTGACCATTTCCTGCACAGTGTCCCTTTAACTGGGTGCTGAATCCCACATAAACCATAATTGAAAGAAGGGAAGCGAAGGACAGCACTCTTCAGATTTATTCGCCCCAGGGGAATAAAAAAAAATAATAAGAGTGCTGTCAGAGATTCTTTAAGTATATAGAGATATGCCAATGTAATGGGTTGCTATGGGCACCTAACGTAACCAGGTTCCGGTCTGCCTAAAGGGGCGTGTCATAATACTCCTAGCATTGAATAGAACAGTCCTTAGGTCTGCCTAGGTCTGCCTAAAGGGGGATTCCCCCCCCTCCCCCTTGCAATAATAGAACCCGGAAACAATGGGCCAATGGAACCTCTCTCTCTCTACTCTCTCTGGTGCTGTCCTTCGCGTCCTTCTTTCGCCCATGTTGTAGTCACAGTTCACAAAGAAAGCCACATATTTTTCGACTCACACTGCAAACCAACATGGCTTTTTGAATAGGCGCGACACAGCTCAATTATGAAGCAAAAAGTGGTGGCAGAGTTGCGCTGTATCGAGACGAGCTGTAGGCCTACCAGAAAACCAGCAGTGGAAAAGAATGTGTGTATTACTATTTCTAATGTTTTGTTATGAATAAAGGGTCTGTACACAGAAAAAAAAACTGTAAGAGAGGTCTCACAATCCATATAGTATATAGGCACATTATAATGTTGTGATGGTGAGGTTACATCTCAGAAGATTCATTGAACTCAGCTAACATAGCCTTAGGTACGTATATCCCCTCCACCTTTGTTCTGTATCACTGCCCTCATTCTCAAAGGGCAGAGACTTAGCACCAATTTGTGGAGCCTATACGCCAGCAAAACACCCTCCCTCAGTACAAGCACAGCTCCAGGCATCCTTAAGAATGCCCCCCCCCACCCCCCACCTCAACAAACAGACACACACACTCACACACACACACCCCCGCCACCACCTCCCTTTACACTGGAGGCCCCTTGTTAGGCAGTGCTATTCTTCACCTCAGTACAGTTGCACCTGCTAAAGGCCACTGTCTTGTTTATCTTCAGTGCCTTTCATCAGAGTGCTAGCCGCCGCCCCCCACCCCCCCGTCGAGTGCTAGCCGCACCATCTCTCTCCCCCCCCCCCACCCCCCCTCATCTGAGTGCTAGCCGCCCCATCTCTACCCCCCCCTCATTTGAGTGCTAGCCGCCCCATCNCTACCCCCCCCCCTCGAGTGCTAGCCACCTGATGTCTACCCATCACCCCCACCTCGAGTGCTAGCCACCTGATGTCTACCCTCCACCCCCACCCCCCTCGTGAGACACCACCACGGCCCACACAGGTGCTTTTTGCCTCTCAGCCAGAGAGTCGACGAGAGACCAACACACACACACACACACACACACACACCGTCTAATGTCTTACAGTCTGTGTGTTGTGGTGCAAAAAGCACAGAAAAGAGAACGTGGGTGGG
>NC_085865.1:4702391-4714891 GCF_034702125.1 Engraulis encrasicolus | reverse complement strand
TTCTTTGGGCCCAAAACTGCCGAAACCGGCAAATGTCCAATTTTTCCCGTTTTTACCCGCAGACGGCCATCCCAAGTAGCACAATTGGGCGGGTAACTGCCCAATCTGGCCACACTGAGGGAGACACAGGGATGATAAATGGTAAACGGAGACACAGGGCTGTAGGTAAGTTTCATCAGCAAATAGCGAGAGATTGCTGGCCATCCCAATTGCATGAAAGGCCGTTATACCTCAAAAGCAGAATGAGCACAATCCCCACGTGGGTTAAATTCACAGCAGATAAGAAAGCTGAAACTGATTTATCTCCACAGCTATATGAGTAAAGTATGGGTTTGAACACCAGCCAGGTCAAACACACCACCTGAATCAATGAACACTTTCAAGCAGATACAATACAATACAATATAACTTGTATTTACGTATGTAGCGCAATATCACAAGTAAAGTTGTCTCAAAGCGCTTTCAAAATACACATACACACACATACACTTTCCCACATTCACACACCAGCTCTGGAGGCTGCCGCAGATGTTTCACAACCATGATTGGTAAACAGGCCTTGAAGTGCGTGATCGCCTGCGGTACGCCATTACCTGTAAATGCTTACATGTGATGTATAAACAGCAGTGTCAGTCTATACTGTAGGCTTTCAGTTCTCTATCCAAGTCTTTGATCACCTGTTAACATCTTTCACCCACTGAATACAATGCAATGCATTATACAAGCTGTGTTAACCCATTGATGCTGGATGCTGTGTATACGCTGTATTGACCTATAGCCGCCTGGAGTGACACAGCATTCAGGCTTGTGAGATTTTAGATTTTTTTAATGAAAAATGTGGGTATTTTATAGCTGAATGCATACGATCCAATGCAAGAGGAGGGTCTTAGCTTTTAAATGGAACTCATTTCATGTGCTTCGGAGGTTGGGATGTTTAGGTTTTAAATGGAACTCATTTCATGTGCTTCGGAGGTTGGGATGTTTAGGTTTTTTCTAGGCTGAGGGCACCTTTTCCCAAAAAGGGCTAGGGCATAGCAGGCGTTTTTTACAGGTGCCTTAGTAGGTTAAAATGAGTTAAATAGTAAGATACCGCACAAGCTATTGCATGTAGTAGCACATCTGTATTTTACATTTAGCACATTCCACATCTAATGAATAGCTATTGCACCGTTTGTGTGGTTTGGGCATGACATTGTTTATACCTATACCCCTTGAAACATAATCTATACCCCTTGTGGCTTACACAGGATATGTTCACATGTGGCTATACTATGTAAGCAAAAATGCAGCTGTTCTAGCTGCTCTGGCACATGTTCTTAGTGCATGGTAGGGCAACATCGACCTACTGAGGCAGAGAACAAAGCACAAAGTGACTAGTGAAGAAAGTGAAAGCCCATTGGGAAACTCCAACTCCCATTGTCATTGTGACACAGCACTCCACAGCACACAAGTGAACACTGCACACAACGAAATTGCATTTATGCCTCACCCGTGCAAGGGGGCAGCCCTCAGTGGCGCCCCATGGGGAGCAGTGCGGTGGGACTGTACCATGCTCAGGGTACCTCAGTCATGGAGGAGGATGGGGGAGAGCACTGGTTGATTACTCCCCCCACCAACCTGGCGGGTCGGGAGTCGAACCGGCAACCTCTGGGATGCAAGTCTGACGCCCTAACCCCTCACCCAAGACTGCCCAATAAGCGACCCAAAAACAAGACCAAAAGAAGCAACCACAGACTAAAATAAAAAACGCGAGGTGGGTCGTCAGTTGATTGCCTTTTCAGAGAAGACCTTGCTCTTAGCGAGTGTCTGTGGTGGCTAAAATCCACGTACTGTAAGTGACCGTGGCAGACACAGAGGGATGCTGTAGTAGGGTAATAAGGATGAGTGAGAATAACCCAGTTGCCTGTGAGTTTTCCAAATTTAAAGTGACTGCTCAAAAAAGAAGCCCAAGGTCGCTTATAATCGGAAGCGGAATTGGCAACACTGACCAGGGTTGTCAATCTCAAATTGACTTGAGGGCCAAAATCAAAATCTGGAACGAAGTCGCGGGCCGAAATTGAGAAACTGTGCATGTGTGCGCTTAATAGGCTACTCATAGTTACATTTCACACACATTATTTTCCATCATACTGTATATGGTAGTTCAAATGTGCCTGCACATATTCTGTTGCATATGAGTGTGAGCTGTTTCATTAACCTGGACTCACTCATATTCCTGTGTCACACACCAAATGTCATGTTCATGTCTTGTTATGCTATACAATAATGGTGTATGTGGGCCAACTGTAATTCACATTTTAAGTGATCTGGCGGGCCGAATAAAATGACTCCGTGGGCCAGATTTGGTCCCCAGGCCTGAGTTTAACATCCCTAGTAAATGGGGCTACTATAAACTGAGTAGTATACAGTATAGGCCTACCTGAGACATTGTATAACGTTGTCAGACTGCCAAACTGCTCTGTGGAAATGGAGGATATACTGTATAATACTGGTGATATGTGCATGTAGGTTTTTACTATCCTGAAACAAGACATGATGTCACAAGACAGAGGATGTCCTCTTGACTCAACTCTCTAGTCTCTAAATCGAATTTGACAAATTACACAGTCGCTGCTTTTTGGCTTTGCTGGGACCCCCAACAGCAGGTCTATTTTCTGCGATGATGAGGAGAAGACAGCAGCTACTCAATCAAGCGAACCTCAGGCACCGACCAGATGAGATGAGATCAGCCATTTTGGCAGACCCGGTCTTAACATTGCCACTTATATAGCGGGCCGGCGCACGGTACAGTAGGCTCGGTCGAAACACTCGCTCAGGAAATTCTGCTACAACAGCTAAACGGAATGATAGCTTTGTCAGTGAGAATAAGGGGAGGAGGGTTATTGTGCCAAGAACTTCGGGGCTGCTGGAGGCATTTGTCTCTAAATTTGCTGCATGTGCTGGTGACATGACAACTCCCATCCTTATGATGACTATAATTGCAGACTTTTTGCATTTTACTTATGCAGACTTAAAGGTGCCCTGTGTAAGATGTGGCCAGAGTATTGCAACTACGCTGCTTATTCAAACTGTGCTGCCTACTACATTTTGTCTTTTTGTGAATATTTAATAAATAATAAACCAATATTTACTAGTATGACCAAAGTACAGTAGTTTTGCAGCTAAAAATGTATATTTCTGGAAATTCAAAATGGTGGACCATAGAGAAGATCCCCATATTCATGTATGAAAAGTGCAATTTTTCCAGTCATAATGAATACTTAGAATGTGATGGTGGTGGTAACATTTGTTAAAAAGGTAACACTTGTGATTGAGCAGCATGAATTTTGGAAATGAACTACTAAAAATATTACACAGTGCACCTTTAAGTTTGCTTTGATACTAACCAAAATATTACACACCTATGGTGGTCTAACTATAATTGCAAGAGTTCTGGATTCGCCTCAGACTTTCAAAATGATGATGAAACACTTTTGGATGTTGTCTTTTTGTAATTTGATTTTCAACATTGGAGTTCTCCCTTGCCCAACATTGTCCATGTCTGACTGCATCTCTCCTTTGTCCAGAATCGTCAGTAAGCCTCCTGACACAAGTCTCTGTCTCTCTCTCTCCGTGTCTCTCTCTCTGTCTGTCTGTCTGTCTCTCTCTCTCTCTCTCTCTCTCTCTCTGAGTGTGTGTGTCTATGTGTGCATCTGTGAGTGTGTGTGTGTGTGTGTGTGTGTGTGTGTGTGTGTGTGTGTGTGTGTGTGTGTGTGTGTGTGTGTGTGTGTGTGTATTTGTGTGTGTGTGTGTGTGTGTGTGTGTGTGCGTGTGTGTGCGTGTGTGTGTGCGTGTGCGCCAGTGTGTGTGTCTGTGTGTGTGTGTGTGTGTGTGTGTGTGTGTGTGTGTGTGTGTGTGTGTGTGTGTGTGTGTGTGTGTGTGTGTGTGTGTGTGTGTGTTTCCTCAGGCTCAGCCTCAGCTACTGTCTCGGGAGAGAGGCCAAAAACCAAAGTGACCACAATGAGTTGGCTGTATGTCCTGGAGGTCTTGTTTCTGAAGGGCTGCACTACAGGCAGTGTTGCCAGATTGGGCTGTTTCCCGCCCAATTGGGCTGCTTAGGATGGCCGTGTGCGGGGAAAAATGGCATTTAGCAGAAAAACCCGCCCAATTTTTGCCATAGAAATCAATAGAATTGGGCGGGATTTTGTGCTTCTAGGCGGGTTTTGAGCATTTTTTGGGCTGGAAATCATCAGCATCATCTGACAACCCTGCTGAAGGGCTACACTACAGGAACTTGTGCTGGCTGGGCTGCTGGCTTAAAAAAAGACATGAGAAAAAGAAACTGCCTCTGCGTTCAGTAAGGGTGTTTCCTGGATTGTGTGGGTGGAGAGGCCAAATTGATACTTTGGATGCATAAAAAAAGACAAAGTGGACGGACAAAGCGGCCATCGTCGTACAGACTGGCCATGTTAAAAAGGCAAGGGTGGAATGCGTGGGCACAAATGGACACTTAACCATTCTCAAGGGAAAACACATTTCCTTGAGAAAGAGAGAGAGAAAAAGAGAGAGAAGGGCAAATGCCTTAAATTATTTAGTAGGCCTCAAGAGTTTCCGGTGGGTTGAGTGGTGAATGTCAGTCAGGTGTTTTTTTGTGTGAGTCTTATAATGCCATCGTTTTAGAGTGTAACTATAATAATAGTCTTTTCAGAGTCGCCATGCAGTATTGATTTTAAATGTTCAAGACAAGGCATGAAGCATGAAACGACCATGAAAATGATGTCAGCTGTGTACTGCTAACTGACACAATCAGGCTTGTCACCGCGGCAACAGAGGAGTACTCTGCCCTACAAAGGCAAATTGCAGTTGACAACGCCAACATTGAAACAGAGAAAAAGGGCCTTCAATATATTGAATTACACTCTCAGAAATACATTTACAGAACTCGTCACTGTGGCTGTGGCCCTCAAGGGGAGTACCATTGCATCGCTTGGGTGGTGCCTCAAAAAAGAGTTGACAGATGCACATTGGTCAACATTGCCACGAACTGAACGCACCTCTTTTTTGGGGTACCAATCAAGCGACGCAATCCCCTTGAGGGTACTGCCACAGGGACAAGCTCTGTATCTTTATTTCTGAGAGTGTAGGTTGGATATTGTAGTTACTGCAAATTTGACATAGAAATATCTCTAAAAAGTTACTGTACTTTATGTAGTTACTTATTATTATTATTATTATTATTATTATTATTATTATTATTATTATTATTATTATTATTATTATTATTATTATTATTATTATTATCAATTTAATGTAATGTAATGTAGAATGGATAACAGCAGCACAACTTTGCCAATGGTGCAGTCGGTCACAGATCTGTTCCACAAGTGCAGCCAAGACAGCTATAAGACACAACCGTAATGACAGCTACAGATGCTTGTTGTAATAACGGCTCCTAAAGTACGTAAAGTCGTTCAGCAGATGTCCGGCTTTTCTAATTCTGGGTCGTCCACATGAGAGAGGCCACCGCAAGTAAAATAGCACAAATGAGTGTATGCTAAAAACATCATAGCGTCCTGTCCTATTACACTATACAGCAGCAGGAGAGGACGAGAAGATGAGAGGGGGTTTGTTCTGCTCTGGGCTCCAGAGGGTGCATAGCATAGTGTTTCAGAGCCCACTGGTGTAAACAAGAGAGAGCGATGGGGACAGAGAGAGGGATGGCGGAGAGACAGAGAGAGAGAGAGAGACAGAGATGAGGAGAGAGAAAGATAGAGATAGGCAGAGACTGACAGAGAGAGAAATAGAGGATAGATAAAGAAAAGAGAGGGGAAAACAGAGATAGAGAGAGAAAGAGACAGATAGAGAGATAGCAAGAGAGAGAGAGAGGGAGAGCTTGCTAGAGCGAACCATGTCTTGTAACTGAACATGCATTTAGCAAACGAGGTAAGGACGTCCGCGCAATCCAAGTCTGAGTGGTAATCAAAGCGGTCCATAACGCCGTCTGCCAATGTGTAATTACCCCTGGCTACGATTATTTGTTTTACAGTCACGCTGCTAAAGTTAACCACCTTGAAATTCCACCACATGCCCCTTTTAGGCCCGCTCCCTGTAGTTACATCGGAATGATATTGAGATTTTAAATGAAAGAAGATGTACTATTTGAAACGATCCAGCTCGCACAATCCCATCACTATGTTTAGAGTTCGGATGCATTCTGCCTTGAGAAAGTCGATAATATACTGTGTAGCACAACACTAAACTAGACAATTCACATCCTTAGTCCTTAGACTCTCCGAAGTGTGTCTCTCTCCCCTTTCCCTTTTCCCCCTCTTTTCTCTCTCCCTTGTTTCTCTTTCTTTCTCTTTCTCTCTCTCTCCTACTCTGTTTTGTCCTTTCTCTCTCTAGCACTCTCTAGCTCTCTCTCTATCTGCCTGTCTCTCTCTTTTTCTCCTGCTTTTTCTCTTATTCTTTCTCACTTACTCTCTCCCTCTCTCTCTTCTCTCTCTCTCTCTCTCTCTCTCTCTCTCTCTCTCTCTCTCTCTTCTCTCTCTCTCTCTCTCTCCACCCTGTAGCCCCAGGTGAGCACTCAGGCCTGCTACCTTCATGGTGTGCCCTCTGCCGTCTCTCTCTCTCTCTCTCTCTCTCTCTCTCTCTCTCTCTCCCTCCCTCTCTCTCTCTCTCTCTCTCTCTCTCTCTCTCTCTCCCTCTCCCTCCCTCCCTGCCTGCACTACCTTCACGGTGTAACCCCTGTGGCGTTTCAGCCGGTCCCGAGTAGTTTGTTTGTTTGGCCCCTGGTGTCTCCTCTCCGCTAAGAACAACAACAGAGCTACAGTAATGAGAACACAGGCAGCGCTTCAGCCCCTCTATTACCCTGCCACTGCCTGCTGACCGCGGAGAGAGAGAGAGAGAGAGAGAGAGAGAGAGAGACACAGAGAGAGAGACACAGAGAGAGAGGGAGAGAGAGAGGGAGAGAGAGAGAGAGAGAGAGAGAGAGAGCACAACAGAGAGAGAGAGAGAGAGAGAGAGAGAGAGACACAGAGAGAGAGACACAGAGAGAGAGACACAGAGAGAGAGAGAGAGAGAGAGAGAGAGAGAGAGAGAGAGAGAGAGAGAGAGACACAGAGAGAGAGCGAGAGACAGAGAGAGAGAGAGAGAGTGAGCGAGAGACAGAGACAGAGAGAGAGAGAGACAGAGAGACATGAGAGATATTCAACACTCGTTTATTGAACCAATTGTGCGTCACCTTACAAACAAATCAGCCTTCACTTACAATCCAATGTGGATGGTACAAACCCCCCCCCCCCCCACACACACACACACACCCCAATTAAACATTTAAAACCACCTCCCCATTTGCAGCTTTATGACACACAGAGAGAGAAAGAGACACAGAGAGCGAGAGAGGGAGACAGAGAGAGAGAGAGAGAGAGAGATAATACCCCCCCCACACACACACACACACACACACACACAGGGAGATCGAGAGAGAGAGAGAGAGAGAGAGAGAGAGAGAGAGAGAGAGAGAGAGAGAGAGAGAAAGAGTGGGAGGGAGAGGGAGAAGCAAAGAGACAGAGGTTAAACCCACAAAGAGGACTCAAAGAGACCAAGACAGAGATGAAGAGAGAGACGGAGAGAGAGAGAAAAAGAAAGACGGAGGTGAAGACAGTGGCTGACCCCATAAAGAGGGGAGGTTAATAGCTGTCTGGTGGGGTCTAGTCAGTGGCGGAGTGGCCGAACATTCCCCTCTCTCTCTCTCTTTCTCTCTCTGTCTCTCCCTCTTTCTCTCTCTCTCTCTCTCTATCATCAGCATTGAACTCTCTCTCTCCCCCTCTCTTTCTCTCTCTCTCTTTCATCAGCACTGAACTCTCTTTCTATCTCCCTCTTTCTCTCTCTCTCTCGCTGCCGTTTCATCAACACAGAGGAAGCGTGTGATTGGATGCGGAGGCAACAGTGGCCTTGATCTAAACGGGTCAATGGGAGTTCACCTTGGTAGTTACAACACTGTCCACTTTTTCTTTTTCTTTTTTCCCTGTGCCTGCCCTTCTGTATGTTTGTTTGTTTGTTTGTTTGTTTGTTTGTTTCTCTCGTTGTGTCTTTACCTAAGGCTACGGGGCTGTCTGAACATCTTGTTGGAGTATATTTCAGATGTTGCTACATCCCTGTAACACTACTGATAACAGGCCAGACTGAATGAAATGGGAGCTACTGCGTACATTTTTTGCCTGATTATCATGACTTTCAAATCTCTTCGAGACTTCGAGAGCATAACAATGAACATTCGAACGGCATGGTTGACCCATCCATATAAAAGACCCACCTTCCTTGGTTTGCTACTGGTTGAGGCAAGAACAGGCTGAGCCAAAGTTTAAAACAAACATGACTTAGTCCCAATAGAACGTCTCTGCGTGAACAACGTCACTGCCTTGAACACGCCTCTACCCAGGACGGTTGGAAATGCTCAAAGTTGATTTGTTCCCGATAAAGTGGGTGGAGTTTCGGCAGTTTAGCCGAATACTCATGAACGAGCTTTTGGCCTGAGTGAGTGCAGCTGAGCCGAAGGTGTTCAACGCAGTCTCACCCCAAGTAGTCAATTTCTGACTACCTTGGACCAAACGGCAATTTTTGACATCTTGGGTATTCCTTCCATGTCACATTTTGACTATGTGGCCTAACCCTAAACCTATTCCTAAACCTAACCTCAATGACGTTATGCTGCCACAAGGGGGCGCCTTTGAGGACATAGTCAAAATGTGACGTGGAAGGAATACCCAAGACGTCAAAAATTGCAGTCTTGGGGTGTCAAAAATTGAGTAGTCAAAAATTGACTACTTGGGGTGAGAATGTGTAGCGGTGTTGCGTCACTGTGAGGTCAGAGCTTGGGTAGTAAATTCTACCAGGAAGATTTATGTTGCCTTCACGATCTCGGGACCTCTCGAGACAGCTGACGACACTGCTCATGTGACAACCGAGTTCTGGACTTTGGCGCATGAACGACACTGATCCCGGAACAATCGGGATTCATGGGTGTTTTGTTTTGGTTCTCTTTTCTTTTTTTCACCTCACCTTGAGCCTCCACACCCACGACATATCATTTTAGCTAAAGTAGGCTAAATCAAATAGTCAGAGACCAGCATTACTGACATGTACATCTGTAATTGAATGACATCAACTGGTGTTGTTGATAGTGATTACAAGATGATATTTTAGCATTTATGATAATGTTTACATGCTAATTCCATGCATCGGCGCCATGTTGATGATAAGTGTGTCGTCATACAAAACATAAGCTCGGGAACTCGTTGTTCTATACTTCCGCCTGTGATCAACCTCGATAATTATCGATCTGACATTGCGGCACCAAATCTTCACGCCCACTTTCCCGAGGTTTTGGGTCGGCTTTCTTGGG
Source organism: Engraulis encrasicolus (assembly GCF_034702125.1). Lineage (NCBI taxonomy): Eukaryota > Metazoa > Chordata > Actinopteri > Clupeiformes > Engraulidae > Engraulis > Engraulis encrasicolus. The sequence goes on along the minus strand of NC_085865.1, from coordinate 4,705,506 downwards.
ATTCTCGACTTTTTGAACGAGCCATTACTGTTTCAGCCAGTAGCCATATCAAACGTTCACTAACTAATCAGTCGCTCCATTTCTGAACAGGTACTGTATGTCTCGCATCAGTATCACCTTTCGTCCAATCATGGTAGAGCTGGGAATTTCCCCTGGTGTCACTAATGTCTAACTCCGTTCTAAGATACCTAGCGTAAGCCAACCTTGATGCTGCCTTCTAAGATACCTAGCGTAAGCCAACCTTGATGCTGCCTTCTAAGATACCTAGCGTAAGCCAACCTTAATGCTGCCTAAGATACCTAGCGTAAGCGAACCTTAATGCTGCCTAAGATACCTAGCGTAAGCCAACCTTAATGCTGCCTCCACACTAATGTCTAACTCCATTCTAAGATACCTAGCGTAAGCCAACCATAATGCTGCCTCCACACTAATGTCTAACTCCATTCTAAGATACCTAGCGTAAGCCAACCTTGATGCTGCCTCCACACTAATGTCTAACTCCATTCTAAGATACCTAGCTAGCGTAAGCCAACCTTAATGCTGCCTCCACACTAAGATACCTAGCGTAAGCCAACCTTGATGCTGCCTCCACACTAATGTCTAACTCCATTCTAAGATACCTAGCGTAAGCCAACCTTAATGCTGCCTCCACACTAATGTCTAACTCCATTCTAAGACACCTAGCGTAAGCCAACCTTGATGCTGCCTCCACACTAATGCTAACTCCATTCTAAGATACCTAGCGTACCTCCATACCTCCATACCTAGCGTAAGCCAACCTTAATGCTGCCTCCACACTAATGTCTAACTCTGTTCTAAGACACCTAGCGTAAGCCAACCTTAATGCTGCCTAAGATACCTAGCGTAAGCCAACCTTAATGCTGCCTCCACACTAATGTCTAACTCCATTCTAAGATACCTAGCGTAAGCCAACCTTGATGCTGCCTCCACACTAATGTCTAACTCCATTCTAAGATACCTAGCTAGCGTAAGCTACCTTGATGCTGCCTAAGATATCTAGCGTAAGCCAACCTTAATGCTAACTCCATTCTAAGATACCTAGCATACCTCCATACCTCCATACCTAGCGTAAGCCAACCTTAATGCTGCCTAAGATACCTAGCGTAAGCCAACCTTAATGCTGCCTCCACACTAATGTCTAACTCCATTCTAAGATACCTAGCGTAAGCCAACCTTGATGCTGCCTCCACACTAATGTCTAACTCCATTCTAAGATACCTAGCGTAAGCCAACCTTGATGCTGCCTCCACACTAATGTCTAACTCCATTCTAAGATACCTAGCGTACCTCCATACCTCCATACCTAGCGTAAGCCAACCTTGATGCTGCCTCCACACTAATGTCTAACTCCATTCTAAGATACCTAGCGTAAGCCAACCTTAATGCTAACTCCATTCTAAGATACCTAGCGTACCTCCATACCTCCATACCTAGCGTAAGCCAACCTTAATGCTGCCTCCACACTAATGTCTAACTCCATTCTAAGATACCTAGCGTAAGCCAACCTTGATGCTGCCTCCACACTAATGTCTAACTCCATTCTAAGATACCTAGCGTAAGCCAACCTTAATGCTGCCTCCACACTAATGTCTAACTCCATTCTAAGATACCTAGCGTAAGCCAACCTTAATGCTGCCTCCACACTAAGATACCTAGCGTAAGCCAACCTTGATGCTGCCTCCACACTAATGTCTAACTCCATTCTAAGATACCTAGCGTAAGCCAACCTTGATGCTGCCTCCATACTAAGATACCTAGCGTAAGCCAACCTTAATGCTGCCTCCACACTAATGTCTAACTCCATTCTAAGACACCTAGCGTAAGCCAACCATAATGCTGCCTAAGATACCTAGCGTAAGCCAACCTTAATGCTGCCTCCACACTAATGTCTAACTCCATTCTAAGACACCTAGCGTAAGCCAACCTTGATGCTGCCTCCACACTAATGTCTAACTCCATTCTAAGATACCTAGCTAGCGTAAGCCAACCTTGATGCTGCCTAAGATATCTAGCGTAAGCCAACCTTAATGCTAACTCCATTCTAAGATACCTAGCGTACCTCCATACCTCCATACCTAGCGTAAGCCAACCTTAATGCTGCCTCCACACTAATGTCTAACTCCATTCTAAGATACCTAGCGTAAGCCAACCATAATGCTGCCTCCACACTAATGTCTAACTCCATTCTAAGATACCTAGCGTAAGTCAACCTTAATGCTGCCTCCAGCACAAGTCACCAGTTACCGTCTGTAAAGGGGGCTACGCCCCTCCTCAACCTCCGACAGGAGGATATGCGATTGCAATTGCACTATAAAGGAGTTGTAGCAACACTTGTTTGCGCATAATAAAAACTTAAAAACAAAGCTGCAGTGTGCTCCAGCCTATGCCCAGTAATTATGGCTTCACTTGCATCAAATGTGTTGGAGGCGTGCAGTACTGTACTCCTGTCTTGTACTTCTGTGTGTCTGTCAGTCACAGGACTTTGTTTTTGAGAGGGCGGGCAGTTTTTGTTTTTCAGAACTCTACAACAATTTTAAGATTGCTATCAAAATGGATGCTTTGCTTTCAAGGTTTACCGATTTTCATTTTGCTTACATCTTCTTTTTACTCTTCTCTTTGAGGCTTTCATCCTTCAAGGCCAATCAAGCCATTGTTGTCTCCTCTTTTCTAAACTTTATTTCCAACATAGTCTCAGTTTTGTTGTCTTGCAACAACATTTTTCAATACGGCCCAATAGCTCTTGTTTGTTCCTGCTGACATTGACCTATAAGAAGTAACTCCACTGCCATCCTTCTTCCTCTATTCTCTCTCTCTCTCTCTCTCTCTCTCTCTCTCTCTCTCTCTCTCTCTCTCTCTCTCTCTCTCTCTCTCTCTCTCCCTCTCTCTCTGCCATCCTTCTTCGTCTATCGTTTTCCTCCAGTGCCAGTGTCCGGGCCAGACGATGAGAAATGATTGTTGTTACTTTTTTGGAGGGCAATTTATGGTGTACACTACAGCACCGAACACAAGAGACCCAAACATTTCAAAAGGACGACAGACCATGCCCTTCACTTCATCAACCGCCCACTTCCTGAGCACAGCAAACAACTAAACC
>NC_085865.1:4684891-4697391 GCF_034702125.1 Engraulis encrasicolus | reverse complement strand
TGTGGGTGTGGGTGGGGGTTGGGTTGGCATAGTAGGGACATTGGCAATACAAAGGAAGTAGTCACTGACTTAGTTGTAGGTAGACAAAGAGAGATAGAGCACTTATCTGATTTATCCGCCGATACAGTGCAAAGGGAAGCACTATGGGGGAGAAGCAGCCATACTGTAGCTATAGGAGGGACATTGGCAATACAAAGAAATAGTTACTGACTTTGTTTTAGGTAGACAAAGCGATTTATCTGATGTATCTGATTCATCCGCCGATACAGTGCAAAGGGAAGCACAATGGGGGAGAAGCAGCCATACTGTAGCTATATAGGAATAGGGACATTGGCAATATGAAGGAAGTAGCCTTTGTAGCCTTTACGTCATGTGTAATCAGGAACCTTTTTGGTGGGGAGAGCCATAAACAGCATTTTTTTTTAAAAGAAATTTTCACGAGACCCATGCCATTTTAAAAACACTTAATACAATTAAAAGCATGTATTTCAATTAAGCCCAACAATTTTAGAGTTATTACTTTTACTGATAGGCCTAACAGGCAAGTATAGGCTTGTCAACCATCCACCGAAAATTTAATATTTGTTAGATGTAATTTCCTGCATTTTAACACATTTTAACCTCCTGTGTCCTGTTTCAACTCAATATGGAACCCGTACTTTTATTTAAAAATAATGGACGATTCCGTAGCCTATGTCAAGGGATGGTTGTGCAAACCTAGTAAGAGCCATATACACTTCCCAAAAGAGCCACATGTGGCTCTAGAGCCACAGGTTCCTGACCCCTGCCTTACGTAGGTCAGTCATGGGTGAGCGGTTAGGGCGTCAGACTTGCATCCCAGAGGTTGCAGGTTCGACTCCCGACCCGCCAGGTTGGTGGGGGGAGTAATCAACCAGTGCTCTCCCCCATCCTCCTCCATGACTGAGGTACCCTGAGCATGGTACCGTCCCACCGCACTGCTCCCCATGGGGCACCACTGAGGTTTTCCCCCCTTGCACGGGTGAGGCATAAATGAAATTTCGTTGTGTGCAGTGTGCAGTGTTCACTTGTGTGCTGTGGAGTGCTGTGTCACAATGACAGTGGGAGTTGGAGTTTCCCAATGGGCTTTCACGGCTTTTCACTCACGTCATGTGTAATCAGGGCCAGGGGCACCAGCTGACCTCATGCTATACAGGGCCACAGAAGGGCACAGAGAGATGATGCCAGCACGCGAAGTGTGCGATCAAAAACTTTTTTTTGCAACATTTCTTTTAAAAAGCTTGTAAATTAATTATATTATTGCAAATAGTGCATGTGTGTATACTCTGTACACTAAACCTGAGCTAAATCCCAAGGTAGCATCATGGTTGTTGTTGTTGTTGCTGTTGTTGTTGTTGTTGTTTTAAACTCATATCAGGGCACAGCAAATGGATACCCAGGCACGTGCCCCTGTAAAACAGGTCTGGCTACACCCCTGATCAGGGCCGCTGCAAATGTTTTGGAGGTCTTAAGCATAACTGGTCACGGGCCCTCCCTCATAATACCTGTAAGTAAAAATAAATAAATGACAACTCCATTAACTAATACATATATGCTTTGTATTTTTTCACTGTGTTGTTTAGTCAATCTCAATTTAAGAGGCCCCAATTATGGGGGCATAGTGGTTGGTACCCCAAGCACTGGTTGGTGCCCTAAGCACTGTGCGTTCTCTGCTTATGTCTCTTGGCGGCCCTGTGTGTAATGCACAAGCTCCAACCTAGCCATAGCCCGCTAGCTCCATGTCAAAGGAGACGGCTAGATGAGGAGAGTGGGTGATGGGGGTGTGGTGGTGAGAGGGGGTGGGGGTGTTGGGNGTGAGGGGGTGAGAGGGGGTGAGAGGGGGTGTGGTGGTGTGTATACGGAGGGATAATGAAGGATATAAAAAAATATATGAAGGAAGAAGGAAAGAGTGACTTTCCTCTGGCCTTTGTGTGAGGCGTAACACATGAGACAGTCAGAGAAGGATAGATAGATGAGAGGGAGAGAGAGAAGGTGAAAGGTAGTGTGTGTGTGTGTGTGTGTGTGTGTGTGTGTGTGTGTGTGTGTGTGTGTGTGTGTGTGTGTGTGTGTGTGTGTGTGTGTGTGTGTGTGTGTGTGTGTGTGTGTGTGTGTGTGTGTGTGTGTGTGTGTGTGCACATGTGTGCACATGTGTGCATGTGAGTGCGTGTATGTATCTGTGTGCGTGTGTGTGTGTGTACGCATGTGTGTGCATGTGTGTACACATGTGTTTGTGTGCGTGCATGTGCGTGCGTGCGTCGGTGCATGCACGCGCGCCTGTGTGTGTGTGTGTGTGTGTGTGTGTGTGTGTGTGTGTGTGTGTGTGTGTGTGTGTGTGTGTGTGCCCACTGCCACCATGTCAGCCTGGCAGCTCCCTCTCCAAAAGGCCATGTTGCCATGGTGATAATGAGCCAACTCATTCATTGGATCTCTCAGTCTTCAGTCTGGCTGTCAGTAATTCCATTATTTCACTCTCACGTTGTGTGAGTGTGCGTGTGTGTGTGTGTATGTGTGTGTGTGTGTGTGTGTGTGTGTGTGTGTGTGTGTGTGTGTGTGTGTGTGTGCGCGCGCAGGTTTTTGTGTGTGTATGCAAGCATGTGTGTGTGAGTGTTTTTACGTCTACATGTTACTGCATGCGTGTGTGTGAGCATGCGTGCTTGCGTGAATGCGTGTGCATTAGACCTGTTCAAAAAAAACTTTTTTTGTAATTTTGAAGCCAATTGCTGTGATTCCCATTCTCCAAGGTGTGAAATGGCCAGATATAAAATTATTTTGATTTTGGACCATGGGAAGACCTGCCTCAAGAGCCATAGAGTTTCAATGTTTATTTTAATCAAAAACGCCTGACATTTGGCCCCGTTTTGCCTAATAACTTCACAGCCATTTGTCATAGAGCATTGTGAGTGGTGTCACCTGAAAGCTGACAATATTTCCTTTCAGATGATACCCAATATGTCAGTATCATGCACAGTTATAGTTGCCTTTAAAGCAGAAATGTGTTAAATTTAGGCGAATTTTGGTGGTTTCAGCTCAAACAATACACAATTGGACCCCAGAAAGGTTTATTAATTCACCAAAGTGTAGCGCCAAATGGAAGTCTGAAAGAAAATATATTTCCTAACATTTCATATATTGCCAGTGACACATCCTGAACTGTCAGAACACAATATATAAAGTCGTGATCTCTTGCTTACTCTTCCCGTGCTGTCGGAACACAATATTGGCCTAATTGATGCTGATTTTGTTGGTTTGCCCACCAATAAATTATCAGTCTGTAATTTTAATATTAGGTGTATTCTAACATGGAAAGATGGAATATCAAAAAGCAAATCCAGAAAGTAGCTTAAAAGAATATACATTAGGAATTTATTTCTATTACATTTAGGGAGATAGGTAGGCTATTTGATCCCCTCCTAACCATTAGGAGTTCTGGTCCCACAGATCAGATGGGCACTTCCAATCAACTTGTCATCTGAATTCAAGACACCTGAAAATAGTCAGCTGACTTAAAAAGTCTCCCGTTGATAGAAATGGTGAACGAATCAGACACAAAACTCTCCAAACATGGTAAAGAGCCAGAAGCTGTAAAAAGATGTTCGTGATGTTAGATTGTGGACCTGAACATGGCTGGAATGGACAAAAACACAAGTAAGAGTGTTTCAGTAAACAGCATCAATAGTAATACAAAACAGAATAGAATAGAAATATAAAAACGACTGCTGATCTACCTCAGTCTTAGGGTGCAATCAAAACACAGTCAAAATATCAGGCTTATACTAAGCATAAAACATAAAGCCAGACTCATAATGCCCACACTTCCACAGTGGAATGCTGTAATAGTTATTGAAAAGACATGCCATACTATTACCTTACTACTTACTAAAGACTACCATAGTACTACTACACCACTATTACATTACACAGAGCCTATAGTGATACATTACGACTTGGTCATTGCCATTCTGGTAACAGTAAATGTATGCTGTTGTCTTATGTCTTTTCTTATGTCCCAAAGGTGTGTGTGTGTGTGTGTGTGTGTGTGTGTGTGTGTGTGTGTGTGTGTGTGTGTGTGTGTGTGTGTGTGTGTGTGTGTGTGTGTGTGTGTGTGTGTGTGTGTGTGTGTGTGTGTGTGTGTGTGTGTGTGTGTGTTGCATTGTCAATAAACCATGGATGAATGGATCTCAGCCATTGTAGTCATGGACTGTTTCAGCTGCCACTATCTGGCAAGCAACAGGATAGAAGCCATGGCAGTCAAAACAGCTATTTTTACCAGATAATAAGACAGATGAACTCAAGAGAAGATCAGCAGAACACACACACACCTTAAACTTCATTATCATGTATAATAAGCCAAGTATACAAAGTGTGCAGACATTGAACTTTATTTTCATAGTGTCTGACCCTTTTGTCCTGTACCTTCTCCTGGGAGAATTTGGTGTCTGATTCATTAACTGTTTCTATCAAATATCATCTATTTTCTGGTGTCTTGAATTCAGATGATGAGTTGTTTGGAAGTGCCCAACTGGTCTGTGGAACCAGAGCTCTTAATGGTTAGCAGGGGATCAAATGCCTTTCTCCCTCAATGTAATAAGTTACTTTTTACTTTGCTTTTTGATATTCTATGTTTCCATGTTAGATTACACCTAGGTCTACTATTAAAATTATAGACTGATAATTTCTTTGTGGGCAAACCAACAAAATCAGGATCCATTAGGCCAATATTGTGTTCCGACAGCACAGGATGTTCTGACAGTTCAGGATGTGTCACTGGCAATATATGAAATGTTAGGAAATATATTTTCTTTCAGACTTCAATTTGGCACTATACTTTGGTGAATTAATAAACCTTTCTGGGGTCCAATTGAGTATTGTTTGAGCTGAAACCACCAAAATTCGCCTAAATTTAACACATTTCTGCTTTAAAGTCAGCTATAACTGTGCATGATACTGACATATTGGGTATCATCTGAAAGGAAATAGTGTCAGCCTTCAGGTGACACCACCCACAATGCTCTATCACAAATGGCTGTGAAGTTATTAGGCAAAATGGGGCCAAATGTCAGGCGTTTTTGATTAAAATAAACATTGAAACTTTATGGCTCTTGAGGCAGGTCTTCCCATGGTCCAAAATCAAAATAATTTTATGTCTGGCCATTTCACACCTTGGAGAATGGGAATCACAGCAATTGGCTTCAAAATTACAAAAAAAAGTTTGTTTTGAACAGGTCTAGTGTGCATTTATGTGTGCACACACACCTCACAAGATGATATGAATAATTCCGAGGTAGACAAAGACAGATAGTGTTGCCAGATTGGGCTGTTTTCCGCCCAATTGGGCTGCTTAGGGTGGCCGTGTGCGGGTAAAAATGGCATTTAGCAGAAAAACCCGCCCAATGTTTGCCATAGAAATCAATAGAATTGGGCGGGATTTTGTGCTTCTAGGCGGGTTTTGAGCATTTTTTGGGCTGGAAATCATCAGCCTCATCTGGCAACCCTGAAAGAGAGATAGAGCACTTTTGTGATTTATCCGTCGATACAGTACAAAAGGGGAGCACAATGGGGGGAGAGGCAGTTATTAAAATTCATACGAAGATTGTGCCCGTCACAGCGCGGTTACCTTATTGCCCGTTATTGAGAGCTAGAAAGAAAGACGGCGTTGACATTGATATAAATGAGTAATGATTGCCGGGTCAGAGATTATGTGCAGCCCGCAATCAATGGGATGAATTAAATGTGATTCTTACTCATCCCAAACGGGACCCACTTTTCCATTCATTTATGTTAATGTTGTCTACTATGAATGTCAAAATTTGGGCCCGGGCCAATTTTTTTTTTTTCCCTTGCCTGTGGTCACAGCAGGGGTGGTAGGAAGTGGTTGGTGGCTTCAGAGACGCCGACAGAGGGGGACAAAGGGGTCAGTTGTCCCGGGCCCAGGGAGAGAGAGGGGCCCCAGAATTGAGTCCTCATTACATTCTGTGTATTGGGTGGGGGGCCCTTTCCTGGGCCCCGCCAAAGTTGTCGGCAGCCCTGGGGGGCTCACCTGGACATGTTTCGTTGGAGTAGTTCTAGTTCTGGAGCAGATGGGTAATTAAAACCAAAGAGGGTACAGAGAAGACAGCTCACTGACATCAGAAGAGCGTAGTATGCCATGTCTTCCCCCTGGGAGTTTCTTTCTTCTTCTACTGCCTGTACTGGCGGCATTACCGGGGCATTGCACTCTTGCACTTTACCTTTTGCACCTTATATATTGCATCTACAAATACTGAACATAACCCATTTGACTACTGGGACATAGGAGTCACACCCTGTGTCTCACATCACATAATTGTGCACTTTGGGCACTATGTTTCAGTGCGTAGGGCGCTCACACTGAACAATTCAGTAAATTCAGTGCACTGACAATGCCTGGGTGATGGTTTTTTCAGGGCCCATACCAATACCGATATTTATGGAAATGGGAGGCCGATAACCGATATGTGCTACCGATATATAGAGATATTGTTCATAATAAAATATGAGAAATATAAATTATTATTATATATACACATACTGTATATTTAGTTATAATAATGAACTCATGGACTCAAAGTGGGGAGAGCAGAATAGAAGATGTATTCACGAAACGGCTGCAAAATTGGTTGTGAAAGTTATACAAACCTATTGGTGGAAATGTATTGAAAGTATGGCCGATACCGATATCCCAAAAATGCTAAATATCGGCCCGATATATCGGTGGGGCCGATATATCAGTCGGGCCTTAGCCCTAACAATGGCCGACAACGCAGTGCTTGAATGATGGACACTGCACGCACTAAACGGCCGCCATGTTGTTAATGAAACGGGAGAATTGTGGTATTCAGTTCAGTAGAAGACTAGTCATTACTCTTCTAATTCTGTAAGTCATGTTGCTGAGACACCAAACTTTTCATGCCAAGCCCAATATTGTATGCATGATTAGTTGCTCTTTGGGGTGAAGGAAGTGTAAACACAAGCACGACACAAGACGCTGTGCATTGTAAACAGTAGCCAACCGATATGTTGGCGAGCAAATGACATTGGTCTCCCGGTCACTTCCAGTGAGGGCACAGTGCATAGTGCTCAATTTTTTTCACGACACTATGCACTGAAGACCTCGGTGCACTGTGTGCACTATGCCCTAACCGTCAGTGTTCTGACACAAGTATGTGGAAGGAGACACATGCTAGATCTCAAATGGTGCACTTCAGTGTTCATGTTACAGTGTGTATGGCATATTAGTAACACACTGAAACATAGTGCCCGAAGTGCACAAGTGGGCCATTTGAGATTCAGCAAAAGAGTTTGTGTGAACTGACCACACAGACGTTTTTATCCGTCTTGGCGTCGCACCCACTGCCCATGCACACGGTGACCTCAGGCTACGCCCCGTACTACACCATGGCCAATGACTTTTGCATCCAGTAATCGTTCTCCAATCTAATTTCTTTCATAAAAACAGAGCCCCACACATTTCATTCACATGGAGCATGACATTTCAAGGTGCTTGAAACGTCATTCTTCATATAAATCAAATCTGTATTTTACATGAGTTGAAAGCTGAAAGCTGTAAAGTGAAAGCCCATCTGGGAAATTCAAACTCCCACTGTCATTGTGACCAGGGCCGGTTCTGGCTTATTTGACGCCCTAGGCGAGTTTGAGTTCTGGCGCCCCCACCCCCCCCCCCTTTTTTTTTTATACCTTACAGAACACAAGAGTAATACCGGTAGTAAGCTTAACTAAATAGCATCAAGAACAATAACTGTTTTGCATCAAATGGATTTCTGGTTCTTTTGGACAGCCGACCAACACATCAGATTGAGTCGCATGAAAGTACCTTCACTGTGTGGTGTCTTGGATGTAATGGTGGTGGTGCCCCCAACCCCAGATGAGAGGGAGGTTATCAATGTGTTTGAATTGTAAAATGGAATTGAAATGCCAGGAGAGTGGTACAGTACATTTGCATGTCAAATGCATGTGTAGACAATAGGCCTACCAAAGAGGTCATGATAGCCTATCTACACTACCTACAGCATCACAAGCATGGCAGCATAACAATTTTAATAAGCTACACATTTGTGCTGTCTATGATTCCAAACCAATTTCATTTCTGTACTGGAAATAGTGGTGCATTTGTGAGTAGGAGAATGAGAAGCTATCTATGTGTTTGAACCGGAGGGACAGGGTGAGAGAAAGGGAGAAAAGCTGTCACGCTTTTGAATTTCATAATATACAAAATATAGTAAATAGCCTCACTTGTCTGCAATACTACATCACTCAGCATGAAAACATGCTGTGCATGGTTCTCTTACATGATTTATGTAGGCCTATATGTCATTCTGGTCTGGAAACAATGTTTTTTTAAGCTTACAACAAGCAGGTAATTCATTCAAGTGGATGGAAGGAGATATGGCAGCTAAACTTGTTTTAAACATGGCACCAGTCTTACTTTACATTGCTGGTCAACCTGAGCAAGTATTATGATGTCAGGTGGGTGTTAGTGAGTAGGCTACTAACAGCTACTTTACTGGATTTCATTGCTTGGCATACTTGGCTAATGTTAGCATGCTAACTAGCGATTTCTCAGATCAAAAGCAAAGCTCTTTTTCCCTCTAATTCCAAACAGTAGCCTCATAACTATTAGGCTTTACATTACCACAAACGGTTGCTGATTAAACCACATACTTCCAAAACACCCTCTGCAACTCCTGCATCATGCAATGACTGGTTTAATGAGAACATAACAATTCTCCACCCAGCAGAGCAGCATTGCTGTTCGCGCTTGCCCTCTGTCTCTCGAATGAGTCTCCAAATTCAAAATAGATCGCACGCTGTCACTCGTCCCGCCCCCTTTCTCAGGACTGTCTGTTTATTGGTTCACAGACTTCCCAGAGACAGTTGAAAGCGATATTACTATTGGCTGAGGGGCGCTTTGCCGTGAGGAGCGCTTTCGCTACGCTTTGTTGATTGCGACTTCATAAAAAAACCTCCATATCGCAAAATTACGCATCGGAGAGCGCCATTTCGGCGCTCCTTCTTCACATTGCGCTCTAGGCGACCGCCTAGCCGGCCTATGCTTATAACTGGCCCTGATTGTGACATAGCACACAAGTGCACATTGCACACAATGAAATTGCATTTATTGCAAAGTGGCGACCCCCAAGGGCTCCCCAAGGGGGCAGTGTGGCGGGACTGTAGTAACATGCTCAGGGTACCTCACTCATGGAGGAGGATCGGGGATAGCACTGGTTAATTACTCGCCCACCAACAAGGCGGGTCTGGAGTCGAACCGAAAACCTTTGGGCTACAACCCCTAACTGCTTACCCATGACTATCCGGAGTTGTTCAACTACATTAGAACATTACATTATGTTACCTTTAGCAGATTCTTCCAAACCTATCTGGAGAAAAGTGAGATTAAATTTGGCACTTGGCCAAAATTTCCCCCACAAGTAGACATACACGCGTTTCTGATCTTCATCCTCCTATCCTGCGATTAAGTTAGCCTGCACCAACCTACTATGCAGTTGTATCTTTATTTGTCCTGAAACCATCTAATATGTAAACCGCCCTCATGAACAGTAAACTGTCCAGATACTTTGGAGAACATTTTGTCAGTAGACCTTGTAATATACGTAGTAGCATATAGCCCCCACAAAACACGTCACAGAAATCCACAGCGCAGAAAACAGAAGCGTGGACGTGGAGACAATTTGAGTGTGATGCCAGCATTGTATGGGAGGGAATCAGTAACCATGAGTATAGCCAACCACTGTGGTCAGTGTATTGTCTATCAGTGGACCACTGCCATTGCAAAACAATGGACCCTGATACTGTGCCCACACTGCAGAATGAAAGGATTAAAATGGGGCAACGTACCGCATAGATTGGGGTTCCTTTTTTTTTTTTTACATTGGCTTCATTTAGCTATTTTTAAGTTTCATAGAGGATGTTAAAGTTAAAAACCCCAAAAGACCCAGGCAGTAGGTTGTCTTATTTATTTCTGTTCTTTACTTAAAAGTTGACGTTTCACAGAAAATTACTGGAATCATTTGTTTAGGGTTTTACTTTTTTCTGTTCATAATGAATCATAACTGTATTCAATAAGTGTAATAAACAGACTGCATAAACCGTATTTTAACCCTTGTCATGTCTGTACTGTAGGCCTACACAAAATTCTCAATGTTTTGTTTTAAAGTTTTAAATATCAGGGCTTTTGTTAAATTACTGTGGGTGTATGGAGCTATTTCTGATGAATTAAATATGTGGAAAAAGTAATGAAGGTTTAAAAAAATATTTCTGTGCCCTGATCACTGGCAGTTGTTTTGATGAAAACAGTCATTAAAAAAAAACACAAAAGAACAAAACAAAACAGGAAATCTGTATTTCAGCTGCAGAGCGTCAAATCATCCCGCAGTGAAAAATATAAAAAGCTTTGCACAGGATTTTAGTGTGTCACCATACGTACACAAAAATAAGCAGCACTTTTCTTCATCCAAAATAGGATTAAAAGACCATAAAGCTGCATTTCCCTGCTCTACCCAGGATGTTTAACACAGCAAGATGTTTTATGTTCGTTTGGCTGCTGTGGCGAAGCCTCAGCTTTCCTGCCATATCAGCATCCTAGCACACAGGGCCGCTGACAGCATTGACTAGGCCCGGGACAAAACAATCAGAAAGGGCCCCCGCCAACAGAGGTGCATCTTGTCACCAGGCTAGGCAGGAGGCTCATAATGTAGATGGCGAATAACAGCTCATACTTGTAGTGACAATTTTGTTTAAAATGTTCATTCCTTTGAATTTTCGCTTTGGGGCTCCAGCTGACCCTAGAGTCGCCTCTGCCCCCCACACAATACAAACAAAGTAACGGGGGTCCCCCAATTCTGCCCCCCCCCCCCTTTCCCTCTCCCTCACACCCAATACATACAAAGTAAAGGGGACCCAATTCTGCCCCCCCTCTCTCTTTCTCTCTGCCCCACACCCAATACAAACAAAGTAACGGGGACCCAATTCTGACACCTCCCCCCCCCTCTCTCTTTCCCTGGGCCCAGAACAACTGACCTGTTTGTCCCCACCCCTATAGTTAGGCCTGCAAGCGCTGACGCCTGCCCTGACTCACACAACAACAACGCTGCAATTCTCTGCCCACGGCATTCCTCTCTTACAATCTCCACAAGCCAAGCTACAGTGCTGCGCCGCTATCCACAAGCCAAACTACGGTACAGTACCGCGCCGCACCAAGAACCCACCAGACCTCCCTTCCCACCCAACCAAGTCTTAAACACCCTTCACACACACACACACACACACAGACACACACACACACACACACACACACACACACACACACACACACACACACACACACACACACACACACACACACACACACACACACACACACACACACACACAACCAAGTCCTAAACACCCTTCACACACGCGGACAGATGCACGCACGCACACTCATGCACGCGCACACATGTACACACAATCACATATAGCACACACACATACACACACACATACACACAAACACCCAGACCACTTGGCCAGGCCAAAAGTGCTTAGGGGTTTTTAATCACAGGTTGTCATAGCGACCTGAGGCAGAATAGACTTGTTTACATCGTGTCAAATTTATCCTTTCTTGGTAGAACTGGGACAACTCCAAAAGTCATCAGTGACTGAGGGAATTTGATAAGAATAGCTGAAGTCGCCGCCCCTGATGCTAACCCTGACTGAGGAGCCCAGTCTTGCGGAAAATCAACTGTATGCTTCGTGGTGCCGCAACGATATAGCCTAATTTTTCGTAGTTGGGCAACGCGCGCTGTCATCAAGAGTGCGTGAGAGAGAGGGTGAGGGAGAGCGAGTGAGAGAGAGAGACCACCCGAGCAGCGTGCATTCCGGGATTGGAGCGCTGTCGTTGTGTCAGCTTCATGCCATGTCTCCCTTTGTGTGTGTGTGTGTGTGTGTGTCTGTGTGTGTGTGTGTGTGTGTGTGTGTGTGTGAAGGGTGTTTAAGACTGGGTTGAGTGGGAAAGGAGTTCTGGTGGGTTCTTGGTGCGGCGCGGTACTGTACCGTAGTTACATTGTCCCTAACCTTAACCCTAAACCTAACCCTAACCTTAACCGTGAATGTCTCATTATGATCATTATGCAGCATCACAAGGTAAAAGGCAAATATACCTAGCCTGAGTCTCACAAGATCCTCAGGTATTTCCAAATGCTCCTCACCCCACACATCAGCCCCTTCCCTCAAAAATGTGCGCGCTACTGGTTCCCTACGTTGTGCGACTGTACTGTACTTAACACCACTGGTTCCCTACATTGTGCGACTGTACTTTACACCACTGGTTACCTACATTGTGCGACTTACGCCACTGGTTTCCTACGTTGTGCGACTGTACTTTACACCACTGGTTACCTACATTGTGCGACTCTACTTTACGCCAGTGGTTTCCTATGTTGTGC
>NC_085865.1:4672391-4679891 GCF_034702125.1 Engraulis encrasicolus | reverse complement strand
TAAAAAAAAACATTCAAAAAGGGATTTTTTTTTGTTCAGTAGGGCAAAGGGCAGGTGCTTTAGCACCACCTTGTCCCTATCTGTGAACGCCTATGCCCACCTAGCATGGCGACGCCATCCTATGTACCTCCACGCAAAGATTTTGGCTCCGCACATAGTCCTTGCTCAGTTCTCTCACTGTTAAGCTTATCAGCAAACAGTTTAGAGGGGTGACGCAGAACTCACCCGCGAAGTCCGTTCAGGTAACACTATTCACACTTTTGTCTTGTTATTTGTATGCTTTTGCAACACCATATCGTAACAGTCATGCTAATAAAGCACAATTTGAATTTTGATTTGAATTCGGAACTCCAATGAATTGAAATTGTAGAGTAAGCTCAGACCATCTCCCACCCTCCATGAAGACGGATTCCTTTTAGCTTTCATCAGACGGTTTGATGGAGTCAACAGTCGGCTTTCGCCCAGGCTAATGCACCACTCTCTCACTCTCTCCCACACTCTCTCACTGTCCTGTCCAAAAACAGCATAAAATACCAAAACAACTTTTCTTTGACAACTGCAGAGTGGCTCCACTACTCAGAGGCATTTGTTCATGTTCTACTTTACACGTTTTTGTTTTTTGACGTGGATGTTTAAAATGCCCTGTTCACCAAAACTATTTTTAACCCTAACCTGTCAATTTGCAATTGTTTTAGCATTGTAATTTTGTGAATAACTACAAACTAACCAATAAGAAGTTACAATTATGCCGAAAACAAAACAATTCCTAACCCTAACCTGTCATTAAAGGCACTTGTTTGCACATGTACGTATTTTGTCTGAAACAATGTGCCCACATGGCGTAAAGTACAACATTAAAAATGTGAAATAGCGTACGCCTTAATGTGAAAATGGTGCTTAACCTGGAGTTGTATGGTATGCATCTCAAGAGAATACTTTGGATTATAAAGGGATTATTTGGGGGGAAATCTGCTTCATGATGGGTCCATGGCTCAAAATCGTTTGAGATCCCTTTCCAGTACACCAACATTTTTTCCCCTTCTGATACCAGTTAAGCGGCGTACACACACAAAGCTAGCTTTTCGCTTGCTCGCCTACTCGCCACTCTTTCATGGAACGTTCGCTGAAAGTTCCCGTGGCTTTAACTGCCAATGAACAGGCGAGAAGTACCGAACTCTGCATTCCAATTGGTTACTCGCTTACTCGCCTCGCTCGAAGATAAAATATTTTCAACTCGGAATCCGCCCACATCGCATCGCTTGTACAGTACTCGCCTACTCGCCTGCGAGTCTCGCTGGGACACATTGACATTCTATTGAGTTCATTCGCTGAGCGAGTAACTAGCAGCGACGTGTGTGTACGGCCCATTAGACTCAGACGTGAGCAAGCTCAGGCCCGGGGGCCACATGCGGCCCCCTGAGCCATTTCATGTGGCCCCCAGAGCCTTTACAAGAAAGACTTAAAAATCCAAATTCAAACGTTCACTCAACATTCTTTAAATGCTACCTAAAACAAGAGTCTTGAGAATTTAAGATGTACAAAAACATAGGCTCCATCTACAGTAAATACATTTAATTACTATGTGCAGGAATATCATTGCTGCCAAGTTACATCAGCGTACACTGTTTTATTATTGACACGGGCAAGTTGTCTGTGGCATCCGGCCCTTCGGTTAATATTCTAAACCCAATGCTGCCCTCGGGCTAAAATAATTGCCCACCCCTGGTAGACAGTTAGCTCAGCACTTTCTAAAACCACACTAGTCATCTTCTGATTGCAGGCCTTTGTTAGAGTATACTGTATAGGCTACTGTCCCATCCCCGCCCCTTCTCGGTGAGATATAATGTATCTTTCACTGTCATCTTCAATCTCGTCGGTTTTGCTGCAGGCAAATGACATTTGTATGGAGGACGTGGGAGTAGTTACTAAAGCAGAAGGTTTGGGAAACATGCTGTCATCCATCTCAACTCTTAGGCAAGGCAACGAAGACACTAAATGCTGATTCAATGCACTTACACATAATTGGTGGCCTGTCTGTACCCACACATTACATTACATTGCATTGCATTTGGCAGACGCTTTTTTAACCAAAGCGACTTACAATCAAGGACATAATCATTGCTGACATCACTAGTACAAACAAATTGCACAGGAAATATACAGAACAACATCTTTGTTTTCTGAGCGGTTCAGCATCGTTTTCAGCACGGCAATTTGTAAGATCTGGTCAGAACATATTAAGGACCTTGAACAACTCAACGATCAGCAGTCACAAACAGAATGGTCATGATTGAACTCAGATCCCCAAATGTAGGGGAGCCTCATCACCTGGACAATAAAACCAATTTTTAACCATTAAAAAAGATATATATTTTATCTAAAAAAACGTTTTTTTTTTTCCCATTGTCCTTTTGATTCAGTGCAGTCAGTGCCATGCTGTGCCATGTCTGTCAGTGTGCAGTGCAGTTGTTCAGTGCATTGCAGTGGAGAGGATGTTTTTACTGTGGCTGATGGAGGCCGGATGACAGACTGCCTGTCATCATCTGGGCCCGGTGCTGCGCTGCGTGTGTGTGTGTGTGTGTGTGTGTGTGTGTGTGTGTGTGTGTGTGTGTGTGTGTGTGTGTGTGTGTGTGTGTGTGTGTGTGTGTGTGTGTGTGTGTGTGTGTGTGTGCGCCCGGTGCTGCGCTGTGCTGTGCTGGTGTCGAGTGTCAGCCTTAATCTCACATTGGGCACCCTCCAGAGAAATGTTCCCGTCCCACTGCCCTCTGTGGCATGGCGTGTGTGTGTGTGTGTGTGTGTGTGTGTGTGTGTGTGTGTGTGTGTGTGTGTGTGTGTGTGTGTGTGTGTGTGTGTGTGCGTGTGTGTGTGTGTGTGTGTGTACGTGTGTGTGTGCGTGTGCGTGTGCGTGTGTGAGTGTGTTTGTGTGCGTGCGCGTGTGTGCGTGTGCGTGCGTGCGTGCGTGTGTGTGTGTGTGTATGCTAACCCTTCAGCTCACAGGGCCTCACGAGGCTGCTGATACAGTCACTTTTCAGCTATGAAGTCTCTTTTGGAAAACAGTGTAAGTTATCGCCAGTCTCTCACTTTCAGCAAAGCAAGTAAAAAGTAAGATTGCAAAGTGCTATGCCAAATTTAGTCTCAGTTTTGTATTACTATAATATGCATGGACCTTCAGCCTTTTAAGTTCAGTCTGTCCACTCATAGCGCATTCAGGCCGACTGAGAACCGTGCTGGAGCCCGTTCCCGCACCTAATCGCGAACCGACCGTCGTGTTCACGCCACAGATATTTGCGTTCGCGAACCGGAAAATTGGTTCGCAATGCGAACCGCAAAATACTAGGTTTTTCTCTGCGAACCGTGACGACAGCGTGGTCGTCAGCAGGTTCATCCGGGTAACACAGTCACGTGCGAAAAAAGTTCAGAGCCCGGTATGAACACTGGCGGTTCGCAGACAAACACTTTAGTGCCGAACGTAACTGGTGCGAGCACCGACACCGGCTCCGTTCTGGTCGGCCTGAAAGCCATATCAGAGATGTAGTCCACTTCGTTAAAGAATGCATGATGCGACTATAATTTCACTGTTAGTCTGTGCAGTTTCTCAAAAATGTCATTTGGGTCATTTGCGTTCTTTAAATGTTTCCCTAAGCATTATTTTTACAGAGATGGGCGTTTCCTTCAGAGTTCAAGAGAGTCCTTGTGAATGAGCCAAGTGTCAGCAATACAGGCGCAGGTGGTGTGAGGCAGGAAAAGGTGATCTGGGGTGAGTTTCTCAAAAGGGAAGTTGTTAGCCTGTTAGCAACTTCGGTAGTCGTCAATGGGAAAATGCATTGAAAGCAACGAAGTAGCTAACGTAGTAAACAACTTTGGTTTTGAGAAATTCACCCCAGAGATGAAAGTTCAGAGGACACAAAGAAAGTTGGCGTCTGCGCCTTGAACTAAGGATCGCTTGTTGCTTGGTGCGACTGCTCACCAAAAATAGTGATACTAGGACAGTCAAAAAGATGAGGCGCACACAAGGCTTGCAGGTTCAAAAAGTGTATTGTGTCCGACAAATTAACCAAAGAAGTTAACGGAAAATATCTGGAGCTACAAACGTTTCGGATCTAGTCCATTATCAATGTCTCAATGTCTCCTGGAGACATTGATAATGGACTAGATCCGAAACGTTTGTAGCTCCAGATATTTTCCGTTGACTTCTTTTGTTAATTTGTCGGACACAATACACTTTTTGAACCTGCAAGCCTTGTGTGCGCCTCATCTTTTTGACTGTCCTAGTTCAGAGGACACCGCACGCTGCTTACTATTCTTTTTACTTTATTTTAGGGACACATCTATTAGCACTGATACATACAATGTCCCTGTATAAGTAACTTGTAAGGCATGTATTCACAAATGTCTTGTTCATGCACAATCATGTCATCCCTACAGCCTATTTTTAATACCCTCGTCAGTTTGCGGGGGTTCGCTAATCGCGTGTTTGCACACACACCTTATTTGAAACAGGTCCCCATTAATTTTTAATCGCAAAGGGAACCGGAACTTAGTGTTGCCAGATGTGACTGATCAAGTCCCGCCCAAAAGGTTCTCAAAATACGTGAAACTATGCCCAATTTCAACAAATTGCATTGACTTATGGGCATAAAATGGCAGAACAAATGCCAAAGGGTCATTTTTTCCTGTTTTTACCCGCAGACGGCCATCGAAAATTGGGCCGGTAACCGCCCAATCTGGCAACACTAACAAGTTAATACTGGAATCTCTATGGTACTTGTGAGCTCTATTGAGTAAAATGGCAGAAAGGAGGAACATTCACTACTGGCATATATCATCATGCTGTTCCAAGAGTAATGAATGCCACTGAATATCATCTGTATGAATCCGTGAATTGGTACACATTTCTCTCTCTCTATCTCTCTATCCCTCTCTGCATCTCTCTGGTTTTCCTCTCACTCTCTCTCCATCCCTTTATCAAACACACAGACACATGCGCACACACACGCACGCACGCAGTCGCACACGCACACGCACACACACACACTCACACACACGCACGCGCACACACACACACACAGACACAGACACTCGCGCGCACGCACGCACGCACGCACGCGCACACACACACACACACACACACACACACACACACACACACACACACACACACACACACACACACACACACACACACACACACACACACACACACACACACACACACAGTGTCACATCTGCCAGCAGGCCTTAGATCAGATCAGATCAAAGGGACAGACAGCAGCAACCCTGTTGCAATTGCCACATAGAGCACAGCAGGCTCCCACAGCACAGAGGTGGAGAGGGACAGAGGGAGAGAGGGATGGATGGAGGGACCAAGAGAGGTGATTGGAGAAGAAAGACAGAGGGTGAGAGAGATGGAGGGACCAAGAGAGGTGATTGGAGAAGAAAGACAGAGGGTGAGGAGAGGGACAGGGAGAGGGGGATGGAGGGACCAAGAGAGGTGATTGGAGAAGAAAGACAGAGGGAGAGAGAGATGGAGGGACCAAGAGAGGTGATTGTAGAAGAAAGAGAGAGGGTGAGGAGAGGGACAGGGAGAGGGGGATGGAGGGACCAAGAGAGGTGATTGGAGAAGAAAGAGAGGGTGAGGAGAGGGACAGGGAGAGGGGGATGGAGGGACCAAGAGAGATTATTGGTGAAGAAAGAGAGAGGAGGGAGGAGAGGAACAGAGAGATGGAGGGAACAAGAGAGATGATTGGTGGAGAAAGAGAGAGGGTGAAGAGAGGGACAGAGGGAAGGAGGGACCAAGAGACATGATTGGTGGAGAAAGAGGGGGGGGGGAGTAGGAGACAGACCGAGGTAGAGACACATAGAGGGAGACACAGAGAGACAAAAAGAAAAGGTGTACCTATGGGTGCATACAGCTGATACTATATATACTGTATACATACTGCATATATACAGTATACTATATATATATACATTGGGGATTTGTAAGCTTGTAAATTAATTGTATTATTTATATTATAGATTTAAGTAGTGCATGTGCACTATTTTGTGCACATTCTGTAGATTACTCCGTATGCTAAACTGGAGCTAAATTCCAAGGTAGCAAGGTTGTTGTTGTTTTGTGAAACTCATACTGGGGCACAACAAATCAATACCCAGGCACGTGCGCCTGTAAAATAGGTCTAGCGACGCCCCTGATCTCTTCCTACAAAACAAGAAAGAAAGAAAGAAAGAAAGAAAGAAAGGAGCATGTACTACGTGGATGATTATGGGAACAAAGAGGCAGCATGCAGCTGATGGAGGGAGGCATGAAGAGAAGAGCAGAGAAGAGAGGAGAAGAGGAGAGAAGAGAAGAGAAGAGAAGAGAAGAGAAGAGAAGAGAAGAGAAGAGAAGAGAAGAGAAGAGAAGAGAGAGGAGAGAAGAGCAGAGCAGAGCAGAGCAGAGCAGAGAAGAGAAGAGCGTATTGCGCCTGAGAGGAGGAGAGGCAGCCTGTGTCGTGGTGGGCAACAGCAGGTGGTTTCTCTGCATCTAATCAAAGTGTCATTTGCCCTCCGCTCAGCCTGCCTGCCTTTAGTTAGAGCTCCTCACAGCAATCTATTTCCTCTTAGGCTGCTTATTACTTTCTCTACAGACGCCACAGAAATCAGGGCCTAATTCTTTTGCCATCCATTATCGGGGGAAAGAAAATGGTTGCTTTACAAGCCTTATGGAAAACAGAATTAGGATAACACTGTTAGCGGTGGAAAATTGCATATTTTTTTCTGTGTTTCCATCCACCCGTTTGCTGGTAAAAACAAATTAGGAGCTCTAAACTGTCCTCTCTGTTAAAAAATAATCGGATGTACTGACGCTACGTAATGACTGCTAGATATGGAGGAGAGTGGGGTCTTGTAACCACATGGTAATGACTGCAGCCAACCAGTGGCGGAACAATTGCACACAGGGCCCCAGGGCAAGACACTGATAGGGCCCCCCATACGGCCTGCCAAGGTCACAATAGGGCCCCCACATTCAATACAAGAGGGCCCTGGGCCCCTTGGCAAATGCCCTGCTCGCGCCTCCCCCCCCATAGCCTCCTGGGCCCCTGGGCAAATGCCCTGCTCGTGCCTCCCCACCCATAGGATCCTGGGCCCCTGGGCAAATGCCCTGCTCGTCCCCCACCTGGGCCCCTGGGTAAATGCCCTGCTCACCCCCCCTCCTGGGCCCCTGGGTAAGTGCTCTGCTCCCCCCCCAACCCCCCCCCCCCTCCTGGGCCCCGGAGCAAATGCCCTGCTCGCCCCTGCTGCGAGCTACAGCATGGAGGCAATCTGGTGTCGTCAATATGGCTGCATTAAGTTGCTGGTGGCACACAGCACACAACGTAATAACCTTGTTTTCTTATGGGATTACACAGCTATATACACAGTACGTAATCTCCCTCTCAGGTACACCCAAGACAGCAGAGTAAAAAGTGTGTGGGTGTGTGTGACGTGTGTGTGTGTGTGTGTGTGTGTGTGTGCGTG
>NC_085865.1:4654891-4667391 GCF_034702125.1 Engraulis encrasicolus | reverse complement strand
GAAATACATTTGTGAAAGTGAAATTAGCACTTTCAAATTAGCAACCGTCAACTGTCAATTCCGTTGACAGGAGGTCCCTGAAGATTTTTGTGGGGACAAAGTGGTCCTCTGCCTGAAAAAGTTTGGGAACCACTGCTGTAGATGTATTTGCTGCCCTGCTAGAAATCCATTGCTAGGTGAAGACTATGGTGGGTGGAGGGGTCGCGGAAATATGTTTAAGTAATAAGTTATAAGTATGTTATATGATATGTTATAAGTCCAAAAGGGGGTCCCTGCTGAAAAAGTTTGGGAACCACCGCCCTACAACTTCACGCTCGCGGCTAAAAGGAACTGGATGTGCGTGAGATCTGTCAGCTATTAGATGTATTTGCTGTCCTGTGGCTGAAATGGGTATAACTGGGATGCTGGGATGAGTATGAAAGTGAAAGCGTGAAGTGAAAGCCCATTAGGAAACTCCAACTCCCATGGTCATTGTGACACAGCACTCCACAGCACACAATAGAACACTGCACACTGCACACACAACAAAATTGCATTTATGCCTCATCCGTGCAAGGGGGCAGCGCTCAGTGGCGCCCCTAGGGAGCAGTGCAGCGGTACGGTACCATGCTCAGGGTACCTCATGGAGGAAGATGGGGGAGAGTACTGGTTGATTACTCCCCCCACCAACCTGGCGGGTCGGGAGTCCAACCGGCAACCTTTGGGCTACAAGTCTGATGCCCTAACCGCTTACAACTTAAAGAAACTCCCGCACACTGACCATTACGCTGTTTTCGGTACTAGACCTTCATCAGGCAATCCCGACGCACCTACCAGCTGATGTGTGCGGAAAAAAGTCGAAGTTTAACGCCCTAACCGCTTACCCATGACTGCCCAAAGAATGTTGGCCTATGGAAGAAGAGATCCACCAAAGACAGGTGAAGTGGGTGGGCCACAGCCTTCGCAAACCTGCATCAAACACAAACATGATGGCACTATGACCAGGATGCAGGTTTGAAGAGGTCTGGATACAAGATGTAGGGCCCTTCTCAAAACCTAGGATAGTGCACTTCCAAGTGTATCAGCCTAATTAGTGACGCCCAGTGATTGGATACTCTTTGGTGAACTCTACGGAATATCCAATCACTGGGTGTGACTAATAAAAAGTATCCAATCACTGGGTGTGACTAATTAGGCTGATACACTTGGAAGTGTACTGTACTAGGTTTTGAGAAGGGCCCATAGTAATGGAGACAACTGGAGAAGATGGCCCAGGACCATAATGGTTTAAATGATACAGTTTTAAACTTATTAAAAAGTAACTTTAGAAGTCACAGACTACGTTTTCCTCGTTCATAACACTGATTTTTAATGAACGTTTTTGCAAAGTAGTGTGTTTGGACCGTCGTCAGCAAATGGAAATGTTTGGTTTGATGTGTGTTTTACATTTAACAAGATCAACACAGACGTGACTGCTATGGCAATGTGGTTATAAAAAGTAGATTAGCATAATTGAATCAAACTATTCTTCTAAATCCATATGTGTATTTTCAGAAAGAGCAAACATCTCTGAAGGCCCAATGTATGCCACCAACTGCTTACAGTGAGCACACACTCACTCTTACACACATTAACGCACGCATGCATGCACACAGGGCCGCTAACGGCTGTTGCTGGGGCCGGGACAAAACCATCTGAAAAGGCCCCCACCTCAATACCTACATTGTAATGGGGTTCCAATTCTCGGTCCCTCCATTCTCTGGGCCCGGGACAACTGACCCCTTTGTCCTCCCCTGTCGGAGGGCCTGCACACACACACACACACACACACACACACACACACACACACACACACACACACACACACACACACACACACACACACACACACACACACACAATAATCTACAGCACTTTGCGAATCTAAAGAGGATGCTATGGATGCCATTTCATACCTTAGATCAGTGGTTCTTCTTTCAATGGAGGTACCGCGCCTTTGAACTTGATGCCTGGTGGCTGCGTAGGTTCCGTATAGTCCATTTTTACGCGTACGTAGGATTTGCCAGAGGGACGATGACTTTCAAGTAGAGGCGGATAAATTATACGAGCAGTTCATCCAGCGCGGTTACGCCACCGATGTCCTTGATTCTGCCCTGGATCGAGTAAAATCCGAGGGCGATTCGGGCCGCACTCGAGTGAAACCACAGCGCAAGGACCCTCCTCTCGTCTGTTGCACCACATACACCCCTTTCAGTCATCAGATAAAAGAAATCATCAAACAGCACTGGCATGTCCTCCAGACTGATACTGTATGCGCTGAACTGTTTCCCCAACACGCTATGCGCTGATCTGTTTCCTCAGCTGTCGTTGTGGCCTACAGTATGTGGGATGCACGCGCAGGCAGCTGAGAGTGCGTCTAAACGAACACCGGAGCGCTATTAACAGAGGGGACCCCAAATCGCCGGTTGCGAGACATTTTAATGAAGCAAAACACTCGCCCAGTGACCTCAAGTCTGTTGGTATCGACAGAGTTTTACCTAACCGCAGGAGCGGTTGTACTAACCAGTCACTCCTGAGATGCGAGGCTAGGTGGATCTTCTACTTGAAAACGTTACAACCTAATGGACTAAATGATGACTCTGATTTAACATGTTTCCTATAATGAATAATTTCTGCGGTATTTTGTCTAGTGATGATGTTGTTACTATAAGTACTTTTTTTTTTCTTTAAATTTATTATTACTATTATTACTATTACTATTGTTATTATTTTCATTGTTGTTCAGCATTACCCCTTTTCAATTAGGCCTATTTTTATTTGTATTTTGTTTCCTTATACTCTCCCCCTTATAGTAGGCCATGACTGCATTTTGCCGGTTATCTATGACAGGTATCTATTGGTAGGATGTCTCCATCCACCTGTCCATCAACCTGTATCCAAGCTAGGTTGAACTACCTGTCTTCCGTGAACGTGGCCTTTACTCTATATAAGGGCGTGTCTTTATTTTCAATGGTTGCACTGATGATGGTCTGACTGTGACCGAAACGTTTGCACTACACTTGGGTAGCACCTTTTTTGTTTTTCTAATGCAATAAAAAGTTCAACTTTGCATTCGGCAGAACGGTGTGCGAGTTCCCCTTCATTGCTTCTTTTTAGATCAGTGGTTGCCAACTTTTTTCAAAAGGGACCCATGTTTTACCATGGTAAACTTTGGTGACCAATGTTAGCCTGCTACACAAAAGGCGTTCACGTTCGTCATGATAACTGATTCAATTATGTGTTTATCTGTTTAAATAGATGTGTAATGTGGACCTTTATTTCACATATGAATTAAATGCGTTCTCATTTATTCAGCACATTAGCTACATTAAAATGATTAAACCCCTTAAAATCAAGAAGCCTAGGAATGAAGCCTTTGGTCAGTTCGACATCACACCCTACTAGCAGGAAAATGTATATTTACAATTTCATGCAAGGATGTAAAGTTGTTTATTGATCCCTACCATAGGCGGTGTTATCAATAGGCTAGGGGAAGCTTAGCTTCCCCAAAGTTGTCATAAGAAATAAATAAAAGGAAAATTTAAAATCATGTTTTTTTTATATCCAGCGATGGAGTGTCGCAGGCACACACAATGAACCAAAACGAGGGTTTCCTGCTGAATGGCCTATAGAGCTCGAAAGTCCCGCCCCTTAGTTCCGCGTTTCACGGGACCTAAGCTGACCATCTAACAACGTGGTAGAGAGTAAATATCTTCTGATCTCAGTCATGATATGCGCTGGGCTACAAACATGCTGTTTAAGATGATAGATAAAGATTATTCATGCAGAAGTATCAATGTTTTGTTCCGAGGCCGTCGCCATGAAAAATGTGAAGAAACACAGCTTTCTAAAAAATGTGGGGGTTTGTACGAAAAATTAAGCAAAAATATCAGAAACAACATATATGGAGCTCGTGGCACAACTCGAAGGGGATCGAAATGCCATTTTAATACCGCCATTGGATTACATGCTACGATTTTCGGCTAAAAACGCTGTTGAGGTCCCATGAAATCGGGGGAAGTGACGTCACTTTCGAGCTCTATCCACCTTGTTAGTAGATCTAGTTTCGTTGCGGCGATGTCATGCTGCGGTCAACCAATCAGGTGTCAGTTCTACTGGCTTCAACAGAGCCAGGCGGCGAGGCGGTCTCGTTGCTTAAGAAATAGAATGTTTAATATCTCGATAAAAATGCGCCTGGAATAAATTGAGATTCCACTACACTACATTTCATTTTCAGATCATTCGGTTTTTTTTCACCAGCCATAGGTCACAATGTTGACATTTTCCTCTTGTAGCATTCGTTATTCAACCACACTACAGGTATCTATAAATGGATAGCCTATTTGGCGAATCTAAATGAATATTTTTTTGCCTCTATCTTCAAGTAACAGGAATTAACAAGACAGAATAAGGTAGGAAATCCGTTTTCCCCCTGATGTGCTCGCCGAAGCACTAAGTTTACTATTTGTTGGCAATGTTGTTGTCAATGTTGTTATCGATGTAGTTGTCTACTTGTCTTCCGTCTAACTAGCCATCACTTCAGTTCAAAGCAAATCACCTGTGCTATCCTGTCACCAAGCTAACACCACTTTCAAAAATGCACCCCTTTCCTGAATTCATGGTGGGCTGCCCGGGTGGTTTAGTTACCATATGTAATGTGATGTGTGTAGATTTGCTTGTGTTTGTTGGGCATCTGCGTGTGACTGGAGTGAACAGTGTACAGTGCGAGGCAGCGAGAACAGTGTCTGGCTGCGCAAGCTACTTGTAGAACCTAGTAAGCTAACATTTAGCTCCCCTAGACAAGCTACATCCAATAGAAATATTAAGCTAGCTACAGCCATCTGGAAAATGTAGTGAACTACATTACAAGCTACTTCAAATAGAAATTCAAAATTACAGCATATTTGTATTATTTGGGCTGCAAAACCGACATCTGATATGTCTGTTGGATATGATAGACCCATATTTTTGGGCATGGTAATACCTATGGTCAATCAGCTGGCTTCTTTTCTCTCCTGTTTCCCCCCCGTGTGTACGCATTTGGCCTCGTCATTAGTTTTGCAAGTTTGATTGCGAGTTTTGATACCGGTCTGATGGAGGTAGAGTGACCTAGCGCATGAAAATGTCAGTCTGGTGTATGATTTGATTGCTCGAGACATTTTTGCGAGATAATAGTCCATGGTGTGGCAACTAGCGTCTTCCTCTCCTGCCTTCAGTGTGTGTGTGTGCCTGTCGCGTTTGACAGTTCCATAGGCGCACGAGCATGAAGACCCGTAGTTGCGCATGGAAATGTTCCGTTTTATTTGTTCATCATTTTGTTTCAACATCATCTAATGTCATGATAATATATCAAAAGCCGCGGTTAGGGCCTCGCGTGGCGACTGATTCAGTGCCCCCGGACCCTGATACCACAACAGTTTCTCTGATGACGCCCCCCCCCCCCTTTTTTTTTTTTTTTTTTTTTTTTTTTTTGGTAGCTTCCCCAAGAGTCTTGCTGTAGCGCCGCCTATGATCCCTACGCATGGGCTGGGGTGCGTCTCTCAACAACATTGTTGCTAACTAAGCTAACAACTTACTTGGTTGCAATGTAATTTTCCGTTGGAAACCTAGTAGGTTTCTAACTGGACCCCGTTTCTAGAAAACCAGTTAGCAACCTACTAGGTTTCCAATGGGAAATTGCATTGCAACCAAGTAAGTAGCTAACTAATTTAGCAATGACGCTCTCGAGAAACGGGACGGGATCCTGAGCTACTGTATGCAAATGACATTCCTTCAGTTCAGGTGATTAACATATTCAACACAGGTGATCTCACTAATTAGCTCATCAACGTGGCTGAAGGGGCTGTGGTCATTTAGGTGCTGTTTCCACGTAGCCGGGTATTTTAGTAACCGCAGCAGTTTTGGCCATTTGTTTCCACGTAGCCGGAGGTTTCGTGACCACCTGCGGATATTTAAAAAAACGCAGTCTAGAGATGAGATTTTGCAACTGGATTTTTTTTTATCCGCATATTTTTTTATCCGCAGAGATAACCGTCATTAACCCACATAGGCCTAGGCTACCCTAAACATGGCGGACGAACAAGCTTTACCCTGTGTATTGTTTACCTGGCTTTTGTCCTTATGTGCAATTCTGGAGTTAAATTTGGCCGTCTTGCATTATTTAATTGCAACGGGAGCACAGCATGCCACTCCGCTTTACCACATGCTGTCAACAACTGGTCGGCGTCAACAATTAGGCCTATGCCAGAGGCCGAGGCGCAAATTCTGGGTCAGACCGGGTCGCACCAGCCAGTGGTGGGACAATTTTGAAGCAGGTATTGTCGTCGATTCGGAGTGGAAAGAAAACTTCCGAATGTCCAGGTCATCTCTGGTGGACCTCGCGGACATGCTGCGACCCTACATAACGGGGACTCCAACAGTAATGCGCTCTCCAGTAGGCGTTTTGAAAAAGGTAGCCTGCACACTTTATTACCTAAGTGACGAAGGCAGACTGAGGAAGACAGCAAACTCGTTTGGCTTGTCTCGTACAAGCGTCTCAAGAATTGTTCGACAGGTGTGTGAAGCCATAACCCTTCATCTTGGCCCGAGATATATTCGTCTCCCAGAAACCGATGCAGAGGCAGAGGAACTGGTTACCAACTTTCTGCGCGCACACGGGATGCCACAGTGCTTTGGAGCCGTTGACGGTACTCACATTGAAATTAGACGCCCGGCATTCCACTCAACGGACTTCATAAATAGAAAGGGCAAATACACTCTGAATGTGCAGGCTGCTTGCAATTATAAACAAGAGTTCATTGATGTGGTCATAAAGTGGCCAGGGAATGTGCACGATGCGCGTGTATTCACCAATTCTGAGCTAAATGCCAAATTCAAGAACGGCCAGATACCCGAACTAAGAAAGAGAATAGTTTTGGATGAAGAGCCCATTCCAATTTGTTTGCTCGCAGACCCTGCGTACCCAATACTTCCTTATTTGATAAAGGAGTATGCAAACGGTGGCTGTAATGCCCATGAACAGTACTTTGGTATGTCCCTATGTCGAGGCCGGATGGTAATTGAATGCGCTTTTGGTCGTTTGAAGGCGCGCTTCGGAGCACTTCGCAGGGCAATGGACATAAACTTGGTCGATTTGCCTAAAGTAATTTATAGCTGTTTTGTTCTGCACAATTATTGCGAATCTCGCAAAGACCGGGTTGCAGAGAATATGGTGATGCAAAGCGTACAGCTAGAGAGGGAAAGTCAGCCCACCACAAGGACGCACTACGAAACTGCGTCTGCAGCTGCTGAAGGGAAGAGAGTCAGGGACGTGCTGGCGAAATATCTGGACCCCTAGTCCTACAAGTTGCATAGAAATTAGATTGGACCTGTGCAGGTTGCTTTTTTATTTTATTTTTTACTCCAAGTCAAATCCAGACAGCAGTTTTAGTGCTGTACGTGCGTAATGCATAGGCCTAACGCCTATTTACGAATTAGGCAAATATTATTCTCAAGAAATGTCATTCATTCATTACTTCTTGCTAAATGGTCTAGCCTATACTCCTTTCTGATCCAGTATCAGTCCATGAGTTGATGTTTTATTTCTTTTTTTGCTCTATACTTCATTCCTCTGTTCTTTAAGCAGTTTGGTAACAAGACATGTCATGATAGTGCACATTAGGCCTACAGCATGTATATTTCTGTTTTCCATGTTAAAACGTTTGAAAGATGACATACTATTAAGCCTTGTTATGTCCATTTATTTATTTCATTCTGTATATTTAATAAACACATTGACAAAAGTGAGCGAAGGCCTATACATGCCAACCTTTGTTTTTGCAAACAAAAATTCAACTGAATGTAACAATTCCATTCAAATTCATAACAGAAGTGTGACAACTTATTTCCACTTCTAGGTTATACTTTGCATTACGGCTATTCATTCCATCTATTCATTTCTCTGTTTTTGCACACAAACAAAAGTTCAACTCAATGTAATTCCATTCAAATTAATGTAACAGCAGTGTGACAACTTATTCCCACTTCTAGGTTAAACCTTTGCATTACGGCCATATATTAATTCCTAGGCTTAGTGGTTTATACATCAACAATAAACAGAAATATCAGCACATTCAGTAAGTGCAACAGGCCATAGCCTGTATTAATAGACTATGCATACTGTAGCCTATATTTCTAAGTAAACTAGGCCTATATCAAATTCAAACTAGGTCGATATCATCAGAATTCAAGGACCGCACATAAGAGAACTGTGATCCTGTTGACATTGAAGGTGTTGAGTGGGGTGGTGTGTGTGGTTGCATATGTAAAGTGGGTGGTGTTTGGAAGTATGAGGTATGAGGGAAGTGTGCAATGGTTGGTGATCGCAAATGGGTACGCATGGGATGTTGCATGGGAGGTGGCATAGCTTGTCTCAGGAGAGAAAACCCTTCTGTGATTGAAGAGGTGAGCTGGCCAATGTTGGCAGATATTTTATTCATGCAGTCCATATTGGCAGACTGTGTCTTCTCCATCAGATTGACCATTCGTCTCTTCAGCTCCATGTCCTCGTCATTGTTTTCGGGGCATCTCCTTTTTAGCTCGTCATGTTTGTAACCTTTCAGTTTTGCCTGTAACACACACACACACATAGGCCTGGGTATTGATTGACAATTTTCGGTTCCATTTCCGGTTCCTTCGTTTCGGTTCCGGTACCAGAACGGTTCCATTTTCGGTTCCTAGAAACCCTGAATTAAACCTGCAGTTACCCAAAGTGGCCAGTAGATGGCGTAACGGGTCTGTAAATCATGAGTTTCCCTGCCTGCCACAAGGCGGAGCTCCTCGTGACTTAAGCAATGGCGGGTTAAAGGCATTTAATTCTATACAGCATTCATGAATAATTGCATGCTGCAAGTTGTCCTCTCGGCATGGCTTGGCAAGTATATTAAACGGTTTTGATACTGATAAATGTACTCATGTCTGATTAAAATTGTTCTGCTGTACGGTGCAACTTCACTTCTGGTACCAATCCTATGTCAAGCGTGCCTGACATGATTTTTTAATACTAGGTTCTGCAGAACTGTTCTAACACAACTAGGCTTCATAAATAGGCTATTCATGAAACTTGACGGGGTCTCGATGGTGCTGTCTCGCACGCATTTCCATACAGGGACTAGAACTGGGCCGTATGATCAGCTGCTGCAAGTAGCCGCGACAACACTGTGCTTTCACGCCATGGTGAATCTAAGCTAGAGTCCTAATCTAAACGATATATAGGCCTAAATATATATATAACCAGCGATCGCCTTCTCCTACAGACATGTGTTAGGGCTTGTTGCAAGTGAAAAAAATAGCGCTTTCCAACCATTTTTTTTTAATCTCGTCATTTTTTCCTAACAGCCAGCGATCTCCTTAACCTAGACCTACAGACATGTGTTAGGGCTTGTTCGAAAGCTGAGATTCTTAGCTTTTTACAGTTTTTTACGGCACGTTTTTATGTTCTTTCATTCAAAAGTTATTGAACTGTAAGCGGCCGCTGTTGCAAGTGAAAAAATAGCGCTTTCCAACCATTTTTTTAATCTCGTCATTTTCTTCCTAACAGCCAGCGATCTCCTTAACCTAGACCTACAGACATGTGTTAGGGCTTGTTCGAAAGCTGAGATTCTTAGCTTTTTACAGTTTTTTATGGCACGTTTTTATGTTCTTTCAATCCACAGTTATTTAACCTTAAGCGGCCGCTACTTCAAGCCTAAACAATGGCGTTATTATCCAGCCGGATAGAGAGGAAATCTTTTTTTCTCGCTGTGTTCTTTGTTCCCTCGAATTAAACCGACGGTCTAAATAGGCTACATTTGTGCGTCCCCAACACAAGACCAGTTCTTTCTAAGTTAGCTCTTTTCATGGAAAAACATGTTTCCAAGGAGTCAGAGACATCTTCCTGAAGAGTCGAGGTCATGGTTGAGGTTGACGATATAGCATAGGCTAGTTAAGGTTGACGGTGCCGTTGTAAAGATGCTGCAATTCCGCACGCAAGTTAATCGAATGCAAGAGCAGGTGTTTGAACAGGTTGGATGTATTGCCATTCTTGCATGATAGCCTATTAGTTTATCGCAGCGCGCTCCTTCCTTATCTACTTTCCTGAAATATAGCCACGGCATGTTTTTGTTTCTCAATAGTACAATCAGCTGGTTGAATATCAGCTGTCTTATCAATCGTTTAAATGAGGTGCGAAACGGGAAGAGGAGGAGCGTGGTCAGTTTGTGACACTTGTGGCCGCGTGCTTAAACACACATTTGATGGCTCTGACAGTCAGACTTCAGGAACCGAAACGTGGAACCGACAGACAAGGCACGTTTCGATTCCAAGTAGAACCTTAGCTTTTAATTCGGTTCCATCAAAGAATTGAATTTCGGTACCCAGTCCTACACACACACACACACACACACACACACACACACACACACACACACACACACACACACACACACACACACACAGAGTGAGACCATAAATCATAACAATGGTTGTGGAACAGGTCAAATGCAATGTAGGCCTAGGCCTATGTGAAGAGTTCAGGTGCAAACCCCCCTAAGTGCCTTTTCAGAAATATTTCATAATTAATTTGTATGTAGGCCTAATACAAATCTATCAAAATTGTATATATTTTTAAATTGTATTCCTGTTATTTAAATATTTAGGCTATTTTTATTATCAAGTACATGATTGTAAACCAAATCAACAACGGGGTTCCCTAAAATATACAGAAGTGCAGGTCTTCAGAACTGGAGGGGGTTTTGCATCTGAACTCTTCATGTGGAAAAGTTGTTAACACAGGTTCGCTTAAACCACCAGTCCAGTAGCCTAAGTGCGATGTTTGCGCATATTGCCTAGTGAGTCCAAAAGTGTTTAACGGTGTGCGCAGTGTTTCTCAACCCCCAGGGGTGCCGCGGAAACTGACCTAAATAAATAAATGATGTACCTAGGCCTACACATTCTAAATTAATATGCTTAGTTAGTGGAAACCTTCATAACGCACAAATAAAGGCCACATTTAGGTCTCCCCATGGCCCACATGCCTGAGATAAAGCTGCAACTTCAAAAGTAGGTGTGACGTCTCCAACTTGAACTTGAGTGGTATCAACGCGATGCAATTTACGGCTTGTTGGTTTGGAGTGCCTTAAGATTTTTCATGAATCTAAAAATGTTGATTGACAGTAGGCTAACACACACACACACACACACACACACACACACACACACACACACACACACACACACACACACACACACACACACACACACACTAGACCTGGCCTGTAGCCTACGCGCGCGCACCCACAACAATAGGCTTACAATAACGTCAACGCAAGAAACACACAGAGGCTAGGCTGAACTCATTATCTCGATAGCCTCTGGATTTGCATATAGGGCCTAATGTGGGAACACCTGAAAGTGTCGTCTACGGACCTATTCAGATAATTCAGTTGTTTGTGCCCACCAACCACAGGGTAAAAGTCTGCCTGTCAGGTGTAGGCCTATCGATAGGCGTAGGAGGTTATCTTACCTGCAGCAAATTCCGTCGCTGATGGACATCGGCTTCTGCCTCGGATGTGTCGTCCTCTTGACCCGATATCTCCACCACATCACTCACGGCAGCATTTATGTCACTGGACTCAAGACCCATTTCAATACTCTGTGTTGCCGGCGAGCCTCCCCATATTTCATGGCATAACTCATAAAAAAACAACACCACTCGCCCATGACCACTCTTCCTCCCGGAATTAACCGCATCCCGATACTTCGCCCTGATGGCTTTCAATTTCGTGATGATAATTTGCTTGTTCATGCTGTCCTTAGGGTGTGGGAATTCTTTCCCCATCCTCGCGGCCTCCTCTTCTCCTGGATATTTCTCCAGAAATACCTGCAATATGTCTGGGTATTTTGAGTGCACTGTCTCCCAGTCAGTGCCCTCTTCAGTTTTTTCGCATTTGTATTGCAGTGTCACTGACAGCAGCAATTCCACTTCGTCATCAGTCCACATAAATGAATTTTTCGCCATCTTTCCTGATGATGATCCGCGAGACTGACCGTTATTTGCCTACCTTTTAACAATGCCTTTATCTAGGCTATTTGCCGCCTAGTGAGTCTCGCGCCTGGAATGGAATCCCGGCATTGTGTTTATTAGGCCAATTATTATTATTATTATTATTATTATTATTATTATTCATAATGTTATGGGTTAGCCTATATTATTATTTAATTATTCATTTTAGTAGGCCTATTTATTATTAGCCTGCAAGGCCGACAATAGGCAGGCTATTTGGCCTGTTATTAGGCCCTATGCCCCTTCAGCGTTGACCAAACGTAAACACACACACATAAACCTACGATAACCTTTTGGTGCGTAAAAAACTAAAAACCTGCGAATCTCCAAGCGGAGAAAAAAATATCTGGCTTTAAAATATCCGGAGACGTGGAAACAGGACCGTGAAAATGACAACGGTTGA
>NC_085865.1:4634891-4647391 GCF_034702125.1 Engraulis encrasicolus | reverse complement strand
TGTCTGATCAAATTCCGCCCAAAAGGTTCTCAAAAACCGCCAAAATGCGCTAAATTCCACCCAAATTCAACAAATTACATTGACTTCTATGGGCCCAAAACGGCTTTAAAAAAAAAAAACGCAAAATGGCCAATTTTTCCCGTGTTTACCCGCAGATGCTCATCCCAAGTAGCCCAATTGGGCGGGCACCCGCCCAATCTGGCAACACTGATGCAGATGCCTTGAGAGACTGCAGGGGAGCTAATGGGCCTGCCAGCTACGACGTGACGTGATCACAGGCGTGATCTAGCACAGCACAGCAGCTCTCCAAAATGATACTGTCAGGCCGGGTCTGGGGGAGAAATAGGGCCCAGACACTTTTGGCTATAAAATATATATATATATATATATATTTTTTTTTTTTTACATTTCTGAAAATAGGGGCCCACAAGGGTGCGGGGCCCACCGTGATATGCCCACCATGCCAGATGGCGAGTCCAGCCCTCGTCACTGTATACAAGAGTCTCCTGCCATCTTATCTATGACGTGATCACAAGGCCCTAGCACAGCACTCCAATATCATAGTGTGTACACGCATGTGAGCTAATGGGACTGCCATCTATGACGTACAGAGGTGATTCTATGGTAAGTTGGACCCCAAGCAAAAAATTCAACAGAATCAATGTTGGCAACAAATCGAGCCTACTGTGGTTTAGGTGTTCGATGTTGTTCCCCATCCAGTGGTTTGGGGGTCCCAAGCGGCTGCCTGCTTAGCCTGGTGACAGGTGCAGTGATTCTCAAAGTGTGGTCCGGGGACCACTGGTGATCTGCGACAGAGCTCAGGTGGTCCGCGAGGGAATATCCACTTTTCCAAGAAAAGCAAGCAGTAGGCTATATTTGTTGTATGATTACAAAGCCTAACATTATAGCTGAAGTCATATTTTCACCACAAGACAGGCTTGTAATGTGAAGGAAAAGTTAGTGATCTGCATCGAAATTAGCACCCGTCAACTATCAATTCAGTTGACAGGTGGTCCCTGAAGATTTTTGGGGGGAGAAAGTGGTCCTCCTCGGTCTGAAAATGTTTGAGAAACTCTGCTATACTGTATACACATTAGTCTACTGCCATCGGAACAGGCTCTGGAACAGTGCTTTCCAATACTACACACGGAAGACATTTTTTTGAAACTATTCTCACTGCTACCTCCTTCATTGCAGACTATGCTTCAGTGCATCTCTGATGAGCATGAGTTGTCATACATACATACACAAATGGAGTCGGACTCACAGAACTGTTTTTGTTAGCAGCGGCTGCAAGGAATGTAATGGCATGGCCTGCTCTAAAGCAGTGAATGACAAAAGACCAACAAAGGTCGGCGTCTGCGCCTTAAACTTAATACTCGTGTATTGCTTGGTGCGAGCACTCCCAAAAAGTAGTAATCACTCAAGATAATGGAAAAAAGGAGGCGCACACAAGACTTGTGTGAAAAAGAGTATTGAAGCCGAAAATATACAACAGAAGCCTAAGGTTTACTGGAGAAACAGACGTTTCGGAGCTAGTCCATTCTCAATGTCTCCAGTAGGAAGGAGTCTTGGAGTAGTGTGTGTCTTCCTACTGGAGACATTGAGAATGGACTAGCTCCGAAACGTCTGTTTCTCCAGTAAACCTTAGACTTCTGTTGTATATTTTCGGCTTCAATACACTTTTTCACACAAGTCTTGTGTGCGCCACCTTTTTTCCTTTATCTTGACTGCTCTAGAGCAGGGCACTCCGGCACTAAACATGCATAGGCCCTACATGCCCTACCTTATGATGTGGTAGCAGGAATTAGAACAGTACTCTGAGTCGGGGGCGTCAGCTGACCTAATGCTATACAGGGTTAATGTAGTGGTTCCCAACCTTTTTCTTCAGGGACCCATGTATTGTAAGCTTTGATGACCCAACCGTGCGAGCGCCCGCTCGAGAGGCAGTCACAAGATGCCCTCTGTTTCCTGCGAAAACTCATTTTTGTTATTTTTTTTCCTCAATTCGTCTTTGGTCAAATATAGACTAAATGTTTAATGTAGCACTTACATTTTGCGAGAGATAATGCGAGCTTGCGAAGCACACGAGTTATTTATTTTAAAAAGCTTGTAAATTAATTATATTATTGGGAGCAGTGCATGTGTGCTATTTTATGTGCATTCTGTAGATTACGCCGTATGCTAAAATTGACCTAAATTCCAAGGTAGCAAGGTTATTGTTGTTTTTTTGTGAAACTCATACCAGGCCACATCAAATCAATACCCAGGCTATATCATTTGACTGCGTTTTGCCAAATGGGGAGGGGGGATGTTGCTCAGTTGCCATTGAGGGGCATTAATCTATTTTATTTATTTATTTTTATATATGGGGGGGGGTGCAGGCATGCTTATTGGGAGTTCAAGGTGGCATTGGGACGTTTATGATGAGGTCGAGGGGGTGTTTGTTCAGAAACAGGTTGTAGTAGGCCTACTCCTGTACAACAGCATAATAACAGGCTTTGGGACAGGGTTCTAATGCTACACGCACGTCTGTGACAATTCCCATTCATACAGGTCAGTATGTCTCTAAAAATAAGTCCAGCTGCCTTCAACTTAAACTCTCTTTACTATGAAGTTCTGGCCAAGTATAGCATGATAACAGGCTCTGACAGTAGCTTCCAATACAACGCACACATGAGTCTTTTTAAAGCTCATTTATGGAAACTCTTCTTACCGTTTTCCTCCTTAATTACAGAGTGTGGTTCAGTGCGACAGTGATGATCGTGGTCTCCATGCATGAATGGACTCTCAAAGCAGTTTATTAAGACACTCCTGGCCAGGGAAGCAAGGGGGGGGGAGGACAAAGGGGCCAGTTGTCCCGGGCCTCATTAGTGAGTCTTGAGGGAACGGGGCCTTTCAGATGACATTGTTCCGGCCCCGACCAAAGCTGTCACTGGCCCTGTTCCGTCGTTGCCATGGGACGAGAAGCTGCTTCAACCCATACATTAGCCCAGTGTTTCTCAACAGGGGTGCCGGGGCACCCTGGGGTGCCGCAGGCCACCCTCAGGGGTGCCACGGAAACGTGGCTGATAAATAAATTATGTAATATGATACATATTTGTCTTAATTGATAAGGTAATGTTAGTCGGTGGGATTAAATCTTTCATCTGCCATTTACGCACAATTATAAAATAAAGTAAATATAGGTCGCCCCAGTCAGCTGCAACTTCGAACGTAGGTCGTGTGACGTCTCCAGATGTGTTACTTTTTTTTAAGCTTGTGTGGTATTGGATGCGATGCCATTTTATGGATTATTGGTTTGGGGTGCCTTGAAATTTTTCATGAACTGAAAGGGTGCCTCGCCTAAAAAAAGGTTGAGAACCACTGCATTAGAGTGTACGTCTTCATCATGGGAAGAGGGGTGTGGTCTTTGCAGGTCAAAAAAAATAAAAGCCTCTAATTCTTTCATGGTCCAAAAATAAGTTAAGTTACATATAACTAACAACTATTTGACTAAGGCCATGTAGGCATTAAGTAAGTACAGTATGCTTATAATTTGTAAATACTGTACGTCATTGTATTTCAAACCCTCCATTTTCACACACCACAACATGAAGCCAGTGTTTTCGGATTGAGAGATTGTGTTCAAAAAGCACAATTTCTCATTTTTTGAATATTCATTCCATATGTAAATTATGAATGTATAAATTGTGGCGCATGTTAATGGGCATGGGCCCTAATGTGCACAAGACCTTATGTGACCAGGATAAATGAGAATGTTAATAGACAATACAGTATTCAGAGGCTACAGTATTTGCTCTAGATATTCAATAAACCATTGGATTCTTATTAGTGTAAGTCTTTGGCCAGGTGGGTGAGGTAATTAGCGAGATCTATAATTCTTATGTGCAGCAGAGTTAGAGGGGGGTGATTCAGAAAACAGAATGCTGTGCTGAATGGTAGTTGCTAATCACTAAGAATATTTTTTTTCACATTTTCTTATATGATAGGAAAGACGGACAAAATGGATGATTAGCAGGGAATTATATTAGCAGGAATATACACCACGTCGTACATCTCACCAGCTACAGGTCAAAGCCAAGCCCAAGACTCAGGGGGGCCGCTAGGGAGGGAGAAGTGGTACAGATTTTAAGGGCCCAAGCACTGATAGGAGACCTTAAGGGGGCCCAAGCACTGAGAGGGGCCCTTAAGGGGCCCCAAAATTTGAATCTTTCATGGGGCCCAACATTTCTGGCAGCGCCCCTGCCAAGACTAACACTAATGCTAATGTATGATTATATTAGACTCTCGCAGCATAAGCTTTTGGATCCGAACAAAGGGGCTACTATAACATGGCAGGAAAAAAGTGTGAATTTCAATAGAAGAGCTAAACACCATTGTGTATGTGATATGGAGATAGAAGACAGTCACTACGTTTACATGATGTAGTTCCCTTTGATCTTTCCTTTAATTCTGAATTAAGAGGTGTTTACATGACGTTTTCAAAGCGTAATTAAGCTTTTTTTCATAATTAAATGGAGTTAATTCCGAATTAAATGTCTCATGTTAACGTAGCCAAAGACTAGTAGTCTGAATAAGACTGAGTAAAGGCTGAATAATGTACACCTGGTGCTACAGCATCATTGTTCCATTACATATGTGCTGCTTGAGAACAAAATTGCCATTTTTGATCGCCATTTACAGTCAATGCTCCTGATTTAACCACTGACATCCACCTCAAGATGATCGACAAGCAATGCGATTCATATATGAAGTAGATATTTGCCATATTTTGAAATTACGTTACTGGTCCATCCCACTTGAGATCAAACTGACAGCATATGTTCCCTGAATCTAAATGAGTTTGACACAATAGGGTACATCTGGATTAGGATATAGAATACAAGAGACGAGGAGAAGGAATACGATTATGGCTAACTTGTCAACATCATTAACGCCGCTAAGGTTTTCCGCAGCGTTTGTTTATTTGTTTGCGGTTTTGCTTTGCAAAATAACTCACCAAGGCATGAACAATACATACTGTATAATTCTGTGTTTAGATGCGTCCCACGCATCTCTATAAGAGGCTTTGTCTGTCCGTTGGTCCGTCCGTCCGTGATGCGTTTCTGAATTGTAATTCCCTCTGTGTCCACAGGGCGGCACAGTCAGTTCAGCCCTTAGCAAGTCTTTGCCTTTGGCCAGGCCAACATTTTCAGAGAAACACGGCGGCGATTTCTGTGATTTCCAACATCAAAGTTGTTGCTTAATTTAAAGAGCATAGGTGCTTATAAATACCATGACTATCATGGATCGGTGTAAAAATGCACTACGAACTTCTTTGACACAAATAGGTTTCCCCACATTGTCATTTGATCACTCAATGTTATTAGCTGGCCGGGTAAGCTACAGTTAGCATTTGTTAGCATACCACAACCAGGCAGCAACAAACAAGCTACTTCTTGCTCTTGTAGTACTTTTATAACGATATAACGGTAGCCTAGCGAGCCAGACCCGTACAGCAAAAAGCTGTACAGGGGTCTAGGTGAGCTGGGAGAGCGTGTGGGCGGAATAAACGGTTGTCTTGGCACTCAACGTCACGCAATAGGATGGTGGAACAACCAATCCCCACACACTTCTGTGTAACGTCACAGCTGTCTTTCAAAACGTACACGCGACACGCCCCTTTGTAGGTGAAGCGGCAACTCCGAGCCATCGTAGCAGTGAATGCGTGTGATCACCACAGCCACAAACAAGTTTCCTAATAAATCGTGTTTTCACTTACACAGTTCAAAAATGCCTAGTTTTCAACCACACGGCCCTCCTGGATCAACCAGCGAAATGTTGAGAAATTTGGGGCTTGTTAAATGGTTATATTTATGATTGTTGTCAACATGGCATGTTCGGTGTTAGCTAGCTAGCTGTATACCCATAACTAATACACGACTGGATACCTAGCTCTGTGTAATTGACGACAGGTTGGCTGGCCGCTAGCTCGGTAGACTAGGTGTCATTCCCATCTATTTAGTAAGCTACTCAAAGACTTTCAAAGCTCTCAAATGTCTCGTTTTTAATGACATGGATCTTATTAGAATTTGGGGCAGGCATATAATACAAGGCTGGATACCTAGCTCTGTGTTATTGACGACAGGTTAGCTAGCCACTAGCTTGGTAGACTAGGTGTCATTCCCATCTATTTAGTAAGCTACTCAAAGACTTTCAAAGCTCCCAAATGTCTCGTTTTTAATGGCATGTGTCTAATTAGAAATTGGGGCAGCAATTTCATTACACCTACAGTAGTGGTCTGATAATAGCGTGTGACTATCTGGTTCTGTAAAATGCTCAAATTAGCTTACCGAGCTAGTTTAAAACATCGAATGACCAAATGGTAATGTGTTGTGATCTATTTGTGTCCGATAAGCTCATGGTGTATTATTACATCATTCCATGTCAGCCACGAAATGTATTATCATCCAGGCTTTTTAAATTAATTAAACACTTTCGTGCTGTACGTAGCACGGAGGCCGCCACGTTTCTTCTTAGAAAGTTTCCTGTTTACTAGGTAGCCCGGCCCCCTCGCGATTTGATTGGCCCTGTCATCGGATAACTTTCAGCCTCGCTAAACGACCGGGGTCCGCTAGACTGCCCCCGGGAGCAAATTCAATTTGCGGTCGCTAGGGGCGTCTAGATTTCTAGGCTAATATAACGGGGCTTAAATCGCGCAATCGCATTTAAGCCATGTAGACACTGTGTTGTGATTTTGAGTGGGTAATGTGTACAAACGATCGTTTGCCGTTTGCTATCTCGCCTGGTCTGCGGGGTCTGTCAGCCCAGCAGCGAGAGGCAGGCTGACCGCCGGCTGCGAGGTTTGAGGCGGGTGAGAAGCGTACCAAGCCCCGGTCTTGAGAAACATAGGACGATATTGCGCCCACCCGCGTTTCGCTCCCTTCTGATAGACTTCCATTTCACAGCGCGCACAACTGACAGTATTTTAAATGCCATGATTGAACCATAAAGACAATGACTTCCCCCAACGCTTTTATGTATTAATTATTTATCGATGTTTAGTCTATAGTATTTCCTGCATCTGATGCTGAAATGGTGTGATAGTAGGCCTAACCTAATGGTTCATATAACTGGGCTGTAAATTAACACCAGCCAAATGGGCAAATGCTGGTGAAATGTCAGTTTGGCTAGTAGAAAAGTAAAGAACAACGAACTGACTAACCATTTTTCTCACCCATTACTAGGTGTGTGTTAGCTAGATTAACATTTACTGGCCATTTTGGCTGGTGGGGGGGGGGGGGTAGTTTAGGCCCTACATACTAATAATATCTGGTAATTTGGAATTTAGTTGATCTATTTGAAATCCCATGATACCTTTTCAAATCCAGGCATATACATGTACATGTTAGGCTTTAAATTGCCCTGTTGAGGGGCGTTTGGGCAAAAATGGTTGAGAACCACAAGCATGGACGCATCTGTTGTTCGCTCGTCGGACTTGTTTTACAATACATACTGTATAATTCAGTTTTTCATCAATACATACTGTATAATTCTGTTTTTTTTTTTTTACCAGTAAGCTGGTATGCAGAACTGTGGTAGCCTACCAACTTGTGCATTGGTGATCCTCTGAGCCGCCTGGGACACTGTACGACGGGATAAGCTTCTTAATCCAAGGGAGAGTTCCAAGAACCTGGCTCATTAGTAAACCATGTTAAGTTAACCTCGAGGTAGTGGTAAATCATCCAATAGAGGAGCATGCAGCCCTCATTTCTCTAAACAAAATGACACCTGTGGGCTATCTATTAGTAGCCTTCAAGAAAGCGGAATGTTG
The DNA here is from genome assembly GCF_034702125.1 of Engraulis encrasicolus. NCBI lineage: Eukaryota > Metazoa > Chordata > Actinopteri > Clupeiformes > Engraulidae > Engraulis > Engraulis encrasicolus. Next base: position 4,639,575 of record NC_085865.1, on the reverse strand, counting down.
ACTCCACCAGACAGTCTGGTGAAAGCTAAGATGAATCCTTCTCCATGGAGGGTGGGAGATGGTCTGAGCTTACTCTGCCATATAAATTCATTGGAGTTCCGAATTCAAATTAAAACCCATATTGTGCTTTATTAGCATGACTGTTACGATATTGTGTCGCAAAAGCATACAAATAACAAAACAAAAGTGTGAATAGAGTTGCCTTAAACCAGGGTTTCCCAAACTGTGGTGCGTGCACCCCTGGGGGTGCGCAGCCTGCCATAAGGGGGTGCGCGAGCTAAATGGAGCAATGGTGGATATGTAAGTTTTTATTCAGCATGAACATGAAGTAGTTTTTAATTGTATGGTGAATTGTATCCTGGAATGGTCCATCTGAAGTGTAGTTTAACTCCTAGACTATTGGAAAAGAGGATTTCCTCAAAACAACTGTGCATAATGTGCAGTGAATGCGCAGTGAATCATACTTGCGTGGCCATCAGCACACCAAAATATTTGCTTAGGGGGTGCGCGAACCACATTGAAATGTACAAGGGGGTGCGCAGGGGGAAAAGTTTGGGAACCGCAAACAATATAGTTACCTTGGTTCTCCGTCACCACTCTCAACTGTTTGCTGCTTGGCTAAACAGTGAGTGAACCGAGCTAGGAGGGTGAGAGGGCTTCTTGTAATAGGCCTACCCCCCCAAGTCAGGGAGCTACTAAACACCATAGTGCGCCTGTCTCTAGCCCACTCCAAGAGCTGCAAAATTGCCCCGGAGCAGCAGTAGTGGTGGCGGTGTACCGTCCTGTATATGTGACAGAGCAAAGCAGGCTTTGGTCTATGTCTCCCTCCCTCCGCGTGTCTTGGTTCTATGTCTCCCTCTGCGTGTCTTGGTTGTGTCACTAGCTGTCTGCAGCGGCACGGGGGCCACAGTTTAATTTGAATCCATTTTTTGATAAGCACTGCTGAAGGCTCGAGATGACTGGGGAGATAAGGGTTGTCTCGGCACATACTGCCTCTGGCACATGAAAAACCTGCTCGCCTATTGCTGCCTCTACCACTACCCTTCTCTCCTTCTTTATCAACCTTCTCTTTATATCATCTGTCTCTTTCTCTGTCTCTCTCTCTTTCTCTTTCTCTTTCTCTTTCACTTTCTCTCTCTCTCTCTCTCTCTTTCTCTCTCTCTCTCTCTCTCTCTCTCTCTCTCTCTCTCTCTCTCTTTCTCTCTCTCTCTCTCTATCTCTCTGTCTCTCTCTCCCTTGTTTCTTCCTCTGTATCTAACTCCTATCAATTAGTTTTTGCTTTATCTTAGTCCTCTCTCTCTCTCTCTCTCTCTCTCTCTCTCTCTCTCTCTCTCTCTCTCTCTCTCTCCACTCCTTCTCTCCCTCATTTCCGTGCCTCAGTGTAGCCTACTTTGCTGCCACGGTCTGTCCCTGAAACTATGTCTAAGCAGCTGCGTTACACACTCAATATATTTCACCTACTACATTTTCATCTCTATGGCAGCAGTCTCTGTGTCTGTTTTAGTCGTGTGAGCTAGAGTCAATGTTATGATGAGAGATACTGTATGAGGAACGGAGAACATTGTAAAAAATGAGGCTGAGAGACTGAAAGAGAAGTTTGTGACATAAGACTAATAGTCATTGAAAGTTTCAGGGAGTAGCCTATAAAAAAGAAAATGAGTTTCCAGATAGAAAAGGGGGCTCTCTACAACTGACTTCGACAAAGTGTATACCCACGCACATCGAGCACACTTCATGATATTCAATCTACATACGTTATGATAAACCGTCGATCCCAGCGACCGACATGAAACAAAAATAGATGTGCGTTGGCAGTGTTAGCGGAGGCAGGAGTTTGCAGCTGGTGTGTGGGATTGCATTGAAAGCACTGAAGCTAATTCGAATGTCGAATGCACAGTGCACCACACATTGTCGAAGGGAGCACACACAGACCTTTAGTCTGCTGGTGTCTTACTGCAGTGGTTCTTAACCTGGGGTGCGGGCACCCCCTGGGGGTACGCCAGAGATTCCAGGGGGTGCACAGAATTTTGTTTGTATTGAGGTTGTGACCAAAATTCTGCTTGGTAACATTATAATTTTGACCAAATCAAAAACAAATTAAAACATGTTTTGGTCCCCATTTAAAGTCATTAAGGTATTGATTAATGTCTCAAGCAAGAATCATTGTAATCATTTAAATCACTTTTTAGTACGGTTACACACGTGTAGAAGTTTGGGTTGGGGTGCACGGCTTGTCTTGGTCCCAGGAAAGGGGGTGCTTTGAGGAAAAAAAGGTTAAGAACCACTGTCTTACTGCACAGCCCGACCAAAAATACTGAATCAAACCAAGATATCGCAAAACACGCCCACTCAATGCAAAAGCGTGTGTTCAAGTTGGGTCTCCTAAGGGGGCGTTGTCCCCTACTACTTCTTCTTTTTTTGAGGTGTTTGCGCAAGATGTGCGCTACCGCCATCTACAGCGCTAAGGGGACTTCATTGATTCTCAACCTCAGGACTCCGAAGGTCTCCTAACCGAAGGTCTCCTAAAGGGGCGTTCACCCAATATAAACTTTCAGAGGGTCCAAAAACAACTGCCACCACTGACCATCGACGGTGATGCTGTGGAGAGAGTGAGCAGCACCAAGTTCCTTGGAGTGCACATCAGCGACGACCTCTCTTGGACCACCAACACTACATCACTGGCGAAGAAGGCCCATCAGCGTCTCTACTTCTTGCGCAAACTAAAGAAGGCAAGTGCTACACCCTCCATCATGACAACATTCTACAGAGGAACCATAGAGAGCGTCGTGTCCAGCTGCATCACAGTGTGGGGAGGAAGCTGCACGGAGAAAAACAGGAAGACACTCCAGCGTGTTGTGAACACAGCGAAGAAGATCATTGGAGTACCACTCCCCTCCCTGCAGGACATTTACACCGCACGCCTCACCCGAAAAGCACTGATGATCATCAAAGACACAAGCCACCCTGCACACAAACTGTTCAGCCTCCTGCCCTCTGGAAAGAGGTACAGGCGCCTCCGTTCCCGTACCACCAGGCTTACAAGCAGCACGATGCATCAAGCAATCAAGATACTGAACACTCAACCCACTCTCCCTTCACTGTCAGCCTCTAGCCAGCCAGGCCACTGACAACGCTCCCCCCCTCATCCCCACCACCATATCTGCGACTGAACACTCCACCTGCACTACTACATCTGTGACTGAACTTTCAACCTGCACTAACTCAAAACATACACATGCACACACACACACACACACACACACACACACACACACACACACACACACACACACACACACACACACCACACACACACACACACACACACACACACACACACACACACACACAAGCACACTGCACTTTCTGCACTAAACCCAAACATACACACACTGACACACAACTCATACTCACACACATACACACACACACACACACACACACACATACACAGGTACACACACACAGACGCACACCGCACTTTCTACCTGCACTAAACACACACACACACACACACACACACACACACACACACACACACACACACACACACACACACACGCACACAAAACACATACAAACACACACACACACATACTGCTGCTGGTGTATTTAAATAAAAACCTTTTTTAATTATTTATTTCTTCAAATGTTACTATTACTATGTCAGAACGCTATAAAGGACTTTTAGGAAAAAGAACAACAAAATACCTCCTCTTAATGTATGTTCTCTACAAGTCTTCTGTTGTCCAGTCTTGCACTTTAAATGTCTGTATGAGCAATGTCTACGTCCATACTGTCTATGTCCATGTATGAGTACTGTCTATGTCTATACTGTCTATGTCCTTACCTAGATTAGTCTATGTCTGCATGGGAGAGCAAGAAACGCAATTTCAAATTCTTTGTATGACCAGTGCATGTAAAGAAATTGACAATAAACTTGACTTGACTAAAGTGGATACCGGAAAAGAAACAAAATGACGCTTCTTGTTAGATCCACCTTCTCTGGCCCAACAGTGTAAAAATATGATTTGTTGACTTGTAGATGAACTACTGTTGTTATAATGAGAGAACTCATTACCCTTTGTTACTGTACAAGAGCATTCACTTCAAAATAGGCAAAAGCGTGTGAATTTTTTTTGAAAAATAACACTTTATATTTATTTTAATGCTTGAATTTAAAATGTTGGGCTGCTGCAGGACAATACCACTAAAACACACTGGCTGTACCTAAAATCAGTCAAAGCAAAAAAATACTTGAGTTATGTTGTCAATAAACGTGAACTGCCAGTTTGTAGTGATTATGTATTTGTGATGTGTTGTTGTGATATGTGTTGTGATAACTATTGACAAACCAGTGACATTAGGTAAAACTGAAATTTCATAACTGAAGCTTTCAGGAAAATTGTAGCTATTAATCACAAAGATATTACATTATTACATACAAATATTATTAAGTTAATTATATGTATATAGGCTAGATATTTGTGTAAATGCATGTTTACAAACATGTAAACAGAGGTGTAGCTCCCTAAAATGAATATTTTTAAGTGGAGATATCTAAAAACGCACCCGTCACACAATGATGTTTTTTAATGTATCCTCATGTTATAACATGTAGCCTATATATGTAAAAGAAAAAAAAAAAAATGTTTCGAAAAATATCTGCATATAGGCCTACCAT
>NC_085865.1:4627391-4632391 GCF_034702125.1 Engraulis encrasicolus | reverse complement strand
CAGCGGCCACCAAGGGGAGCCCCCTGCCAGGGCTGGTTGCGAGTAGTAAGGGCGCTGCGGCAGCTGGGACACTATGACGCCTTGGCAGCTAGGAGTTGGCAAGGATGAAGAGGTGGATCTTCAGCTGCTTCTTGAAGGAGTCGACGGAGGTGGCTGATCGGATCTCGATGGGGAGGGCGTTCCATCTCTTGGGCGCATAGCAGGCAAACGCGGCGTCGCCGATCTTCTTCTGCGGGGGGGTGGGGGTCCTTAGCAGCTTGGCATCAGTGGACCTGAGAGCTCGAGCAGGGGCATAAAAAGAGAGCATGTCTGAGATATAGCTAGGGGCAAGTCCATTTAATGCTTTAAATACTGTGAGCAGAATCTTAAAGTCGATTCTGTATGAGACAGGTAACCAGTGCAGGTCTGCCAAGACAGGAGAGATGTGCTCTCTCATTCTGGTTCTTGTTAGGATTCTTGCCGCAGAATTTTGAATGAGTTGCAATTTGTCAATTAATTTTTTTGGGAGACCAGAGAAGAGAGCATTGCAGTAGTCTATCCTACTGGTGACAAAGGCATGAATAAGTTTCTCAGCGTCTTGTCAGGGGGCCAAGCCGCGCACTTTGTTGACATTTCTAAGATGGAAAAAAGCAGATTTTGTTATCTTGTTGATGTGAGGCTCAAAGCTCAAATCCGAGTCTATGACCACACCTAGGCTAGTAACCTTATCTTTAATGTGCATGTTTAGGTCACCTAGGCTTGAGTGGAGTTTTGCACGTTTTTTCTTAGGCCCAATGAGCAACACTTCAGTTTTATCCTCATTTAATTTTAGGAAGTTACTGTTCATCCAATCTGTGATGGCAGACATGCATTTAGTCAAGGCATGAATGGCAGTGGTTTGGCTAGGCTCAACAGAGATATATAGTTGAGTGTCATCGGCATAGCTATGAAAATCAACATTGTGCTCTCTGATGATGGAGCCCAGGGGCAACATATAGAGAGAGAAGAGGAGAGGGCCCAAGCAACTACCCTGAGCAACTCCAAAAGGCACATCATACTTGTTGGAGACGTATTCTCCGATGGTGACAAAAAACTGCCTTCCTGTAATATATGTTTTGAACCACTCTAAGACGTGACCGGACAAGCCTACCCAAGATTCAAGGCGGTCAATTAGTATGTTGTGGTCTATTGTGTCAAAGGCGGCACTGAGGTCGAGGAGGATAAGTGCTGAAACTTTGTTTGCGGCAGTGCTGAGCCTAAGATCACTTATTATTTTGGTTAGTGCTGTTTCGGTGCTATGGTTGGCTCTAAAGCCTGATTGGAATTTTTCCAAGATATCATTCCCAGCCAGATGTTGATTAAGCTGTTTAAATATGTATGTATGTAGAAATCAATATTTTAATTTAACATGTTACTCTCAATTTCACATTAAATACAGGTCATATACTGTATTTGAAGAGTGTTGTTACATTTTGGGAAAAGGCCATTTTTTGTATTAGGCATTGCATTGCTCTGCGAAATGCATTTTATGCATGTTTTTGAAGTATGTTTTCAAAATATTTGAATGACAAGAATTCACACATGGATAATACAGTAGGGCATCTGAACAGTCATTTCTAATAATAAAATGCGAAGGACAAAAAATGGCGCTTAGCCCACATCATTTTAAAATGAAATTCTCCACGTTCTTACTGTATATCACCCTATAGGCCGAATCCCATTTCTCATTTCAACCCCTACCCCTACGCCTTCCTCGTCCCCCTACGCCTTCCTCGTCCCTCGTCCCTTGTCCCTCGTGCCATCAAACGGAGCTGTAAGGCGTAAGGCTTGAAACGGAACTCCGACAAATTGAGACACCCCTTCAACAATCACGGAATGACACCCAAAGCATTCAAAAAACAGCCTCTCGATGGTTAAACGATATTGCTTGTAATTACTCAAGCAAACATTTTAAATGGACAACGGTGTTGCGCGATCCTCATGACTTCCATTCATTGTGTTGACCTTAATAGAGTTTTTTTCATGTGTGTTTCATGGAGAAAAGGGCCATTACACATTGGGACAATGTTAAGCTTAGAACAATGGAATCATTATTATCACTTCAAAACCGTCAATTACTGCAAAAATACTTAAATGTGTGTGTTGTTGTGGATGCCGTGGCTTGCCGCCAATTTTTTAAGGCATTCTCAATGCATTCAGGAAAATGTGTCGTAGCCATGCATTTGGAGTGTGGTGTCGGAAAATCTCCGTGTGGAGGGATAGAAAGTCCTTCCCCTTACCCCTACCCCTCTGTCTTAACGTGAATTGGGACGCCACTACCCCTACACGTGAATGCCCAAAACAGAGGGGAAGGGGAAAGTATGTGTTGTGCCTGTGTACTTAGGATAGGGTAGGATAAGTTAAGATATATTATTGGTTGTGCCTGTGCACATAGATCTTGCACTTATACTGTAATGTTTGTCATGTCGTGTCTACAGGTGGCAGTGAAAAGTGACATTTTGAATCCTTCGTATGGATTCCTTGCTTTTTACCATTGATCTTTACTGATAAAATAAAATAAATAAATACATTTTAAAACATGCACATGCAAAATATGTTTAATATTAATGTAAATAATAATAATAATTTTAAAAAACTAAAATGCACACAAAGAAGAGGTTAGCTGTAATTAGCCTACAGGCGCTAGGCCAAATTTGTCTAATATTACAGTACCATACAGTTGTAAATAATTTTTTAACAGCAAACTGCACTTATAACCATTTATATATCAAGGAAATATTGTAATTACAACATTACAATGTCGAAACATGCATCAAACACCACTATTCCTGGTAATTTCAATGTAATTTTAAGGCCAGGGTCAATATTACAGCCCAGCGATGGCCATCTTGAAAATGAGGCCTTTCCTGAAGTCAGATTTGGGCAGATTTTTAGTATGCTGTTAAGTACATCAGATACTACCATAAACCACTGAGAAACGTTTTGTTAGATTTTTTTTGGTTTTACGCCATAAATGCACCTGACTAAGGGCTAAGGGGTGGGATTCAGCCTTATTGTGAATCATGCAGCCTAGAGGTAGAGGTAGAGGTCTCCTGGTGTGTGCTACAGGCAGGGCCGGATTAAGGTGGCCTGGGGCCCCTAGGCTACAGGTTGCTGTGGGGCCCCTCCAGAAGGCACATTTCGCAACAAAGTATATAGACAGTGTCATCATTACAAGATAGTAGGCTAATTAAGGATAACATGTCTACCAACTGTACTGAACAGAGGCGGCTGGTAGTCTGTCAAACAGGGGAGGCTGTTCAATTACAATATGTCCAGAACGCAAAAAAAAGGGGGGCGGGGGGGGTCAATTTTGACACACATCTTACATTGGTCCTGAGCCACATATGGCCTCACACACCAAAGGACTCTTGTTGAAACAAATTTGTTCATCATTAATCATTATCCCCCTTGTAGCCTATTCATACTATTCATAGGGAAATTATTTTTTTAATTATTATTATTATTATCATTAGGCCTACCTCCGCCACATAATGATGTGATTGAGTTTGCCTTCGTTGTCTTTGTTCATTACTGGGTGCACGGCTTAACTTACCACTAGAGGTCGCAAAATCTTTAATTATTTACCAGACATTGCCAACAGAGTAGGAAACAAGGACTCGCCACGTCACGGGACTTGGCAGTTAACCAGTTGATCAGACACCACGAAAACTCAAAAGAAACGGTTGTTCTTCCCTACCTTTTTCACCAAGTCAATATTAGGCAGTGCTCTGCTCTGCTCCTTGATATTCATTTTCTCCTCATAAGGACGACTGGAATTCGCCAGAATTTAATCCACAATGCTTGGCATTTTGCATAGCTCTCTAGCTTTCTTGCAAGCTAGCCCTAACGAAAAGTAGGCAACCTCAACTTTTGAATTGGGAGATTAAAAAGGATAAGGACGTGCCACTATTAAGACTTTATTCGCATAGGTTTACAAGAATATGTACACAAAACTGGAGTACACCGCAATGAATAGCTTCCTCACTGGTTACCACGACGAAACTTCTCAGTCAAATTAATAACATATCCGCATTTCAACCACTGTAGCCTACTGACACGGGGTTCACCCAATCACAAGTCAGAGGTTCAGTCTCCGGTCCCTCCCCCCTCCACTCTCTTCTCCATTGACTCCCAGTGAGGCTCAGTCTCAAAATCAAAAAAGTTCCACGGCAACAGCCAATGACCGTTTCGCATTTTGCCATTGAAAAAGCGTACAATCCCACATGCCATTGAAGTCCATTGAGACTCGACTCGCTTGCGTTGTCATGAGCGGAAAAAAAACTCGTGCGAGCCTCGGGATCTTATTACAGATTGGTTTCATCTCTAAGTTGAGCACATGCATTTTCTATGGAGCTGGGTCTGAAATAGCAATGTTAAGTCGTGTAAAGCATTAGTTTACATACTATTCTCCGTGATTTTGGACAGGAGGCAGCGCCTCCCTTGTACTCAAAGAGGAATTGCCTCTGGTACTGAACACAACAGATACATTTTTTTCAATTTTCAATTGCAATCTTGTTACAGTTCTACACTTATTGTTCAGTGTTGGCCAATAGGGGGCCCCCTGGCAGGTGGGGGCCCCTAGGCTGCAGCCATATCTAGCCTGTGTGTTAATCCGGCCCTGGCTGCAGGGTAGTATTATTACCGGTCTGGTGCCTGTATCAATAGTGTGCTGCACACGCTACAATGGCAGGCCTGGGAGGGCAAATCACACACATGTATGAGCACACAGGGCCGTATCCAGACATTTTCAAATACTGGGGTCAAATACTGTGTGCTATACTACATACTGTACATATAGAATGTTGCAAACGCTTCAGTCAAACTGTTAAGTTTGTTTTCATTCATCACTGCCTTGAGGATAAATGGGAGTGGCGTACACAGACTGAATTTATCATTGTTGATCATATATCGATTTTCATCACACATAAATTTAACATTACTGAAAAAAATGACCTCTGTGTCCTCTATGGTAGTTACGG
>NC_085865.1:4615877-4619791 GCF_034702125.1 Engraulis encrasicolus | reverse complement strand
TCTTTCTCGCTCATTCGTTCTTGCTCTCAATCAATCTGACTGCTCTCTCTCTCTTTCTCTCTCTTTCTCGCTCATTCGTTCTTGCTCTCAATCAGTCTCACTGCTCTCTCTCTCTTTCTCTCTCTCTCTCTCTCTCCTGTCTCTCTCTCTCTCTCTCTCCCTCTCTCTCATAAAGAAAGCGGCTGTGAGTCTAGTCTGCTTCGGCTCTCCAATGTTCAAGTAGCAGACAATGTTCCAGCAAGATTGAGCATTGTTCTCTAGCTGCAGAATCATTAGTTATGCTAATGGCGAATTAATGGATGGATCCAATTAATCTCTGCATCCCCCTCTTTCTTTCTTTCTTTCTTTCTTTCTTTCTTTCTTTCTTTCTTTCTTTCTTTCTTTCTTTCTTTCTTTCTTTCTTTTTTCCTTCCCCCTGCCTGTCTGTTTATGCCTCTTCTGTGTGTGTCTCTGCCTGCCTGTCTGTCTGTTGGTCTCTCTCTCTCTCTCTCTCTCTCCTCTCTCTCTCTCTCTCTCTCTCTCTCTCTCTCTCTCTCTCTCTCTCTCTCTCTCTCTCTCTCTCTCAGAGGGTTGATTTAGCGATGTAAGCTTGTGAGTAATGACTTAGACCACACTGCATTTGGAAAGTCAAGACCGCAGTAGTTGTTTGTGTGTGTGTTTATGTGTGTGTGTATGTGTGTGTGTGTGTGCGCGCGCACACGTGTGTGTGTGTGTGTGTGTGTGTGTGTGTGTGTGTGTGTGTGTGTGTGTGTGTGTGTGTGTGTGTGTGTGTGTGTGTGTGTGTGTGTGTGTGTGTGTGTGTGCGCGCGTGTGTGAGTGTGAGTGTGAGTGCACGCACACAATGAGGAATCAGGATGAGCTCAATAATAGCTGATCTAATTGCACAAAGGAAGATAAATAGCTGGAACCACGAGAGGAGAGGAGAGGAGAAGAGATGAGAGTGGAGGAGAGGAGAGAAGAGGAGAGGAGGAGAGGAGTGGAGAAGAGAGAAGAGGAGAGGAGAGGAGAGGAGAGGAGATGAGAGGAGGGGAGAGGAGAAGAGGAGAGGAGAGGAGAGGAGAGGAGAGGAGATGAGAGGAGGGGAGAGGAGAGGAGAGGAGAGGAGAGGAGAATAGAGCAGAGGAGAGGAGAGTAGAGGAGTGGTGGAGAGGAGAGGAGAGGAGATGAGAGAGCAGAATAGAGGAGAGGAGAGTAGAGAAGAGGAGAGCAGAAGAGATGAGAGTGGAGAAGAGGAGAGGAGAGGAGGAGAGCAAAAGAGATGAGAGTGGAGGAGAGGAGGAGAGGAGAGGAGGAGAGGAGAGGGGAAGGGAGGAGAGGAGAGGAGAGGAGAGGAGAGGAGAGGAGAGGAGAGGGGAAGGGAGGAGAGGAGAGGAGAGGAGAGGAGAGGAGAGGAGAGGAGAGGAGAGGAGAGGAGAACAGTGGGGAGAGTAAATCAAGCGCTGATTGGGCATTGGGCCATTTCCGCTCATCAAACTCTGTTTCAGTCACAAACAGTATTGATGATCTAATGCCATAGAGACACATAAACACATCAACACTACACATGAGGAAACAGAGCAGGCTCCAAAGAGATGTCTAAATACACCAGCACATGATTACTACCTATTTACAAGAACACGTACCCAGACAGACTAATATACCGGTATGTAACAATGGGCCTACATGGGGGACAATGCTTTTCAATGGCGTCATTAACGCTGACTCGGGCTGCAACGATATTGAGAAATCGTGATACACAGAGTCACGATACTGTATCGTGATACAAGAAGGCAGTATCGGGATCGTGTTTTGATGCACATCAGCCCAGAAAACAACCACAGGATATGAAGTGATAGTGCTTCCAAGCATCATCATTATTATATAGAAACTTTTTAAAACCTGCAGGGTAGTGTTATTACTGGTCTGGTGCCCGTATCAATAGTGTGCTGCACACGTTACAATGGGAGGCCTGGGAGGGCAAATCACACACATGTATGAGCACATACAGTACAGCACACAGACTCACAAGCAGGCAGGCACGCTCACAAGCTCACAAGCACATACAGCACACAGTCTCACAAGCAGGCAGGCACGCTCGTGCACTGCACCCTCGCACGCACATACACACGACACGCATGCACACACGCACGCACATGCATGCCATGTACACATGCACACAGTCGAACGCATGCATGCACAAGCATACACACATGTTCACACGCCCACCCTTACACACACACACACACACGTATGGACTCACAGTCGCACGCATGCATGCAAGCATACACATGTTCACACGCCCACCCTTGCACGCACTCACATACACACACACACACACACACACACACACACACTCACATACACACACACACACACACACACACACACACACACACACACACACACACACACACACACACACACACACACACAGACACACACAGACACACACACACACACACACACACACACACACACACACACACACACACAGACCTCTATTTCTCTCTCTATCTTATATATTCTCTCCCACACTCATTATCATCACAACTGCAGTGCAACAAAAAACCTGTCTGGCCTCACACACACACACACACACACACACACACACACACACACACACACACACACACACACACACACACACACACACACACACACACACACACACACACACACACACACAGGCAATAACGTAACCATCTCTCTCTCTCTCTCTCTCTCTCTCTCTCTCTCTCTCTCTCTCTCTCTCTCTCTTTCTTTCTTTCTCTCTCCTGTCTGATAATCAATATTTCCAGCTCGGCCTCAGAGGGGAAGTAATGCTTTTTCCTTTTCTTGTGATTTGCTCCACCAATAAGGAAACCTGCACTGGGGTCCGTTTCTCGATTCTTGTCGTTGCTAACCGTCTTAAGACCGTCTTAAGACCGTCTCAAGACGTAACACCATTCCCTTGGATTTAGTGGTGAGCGTCACTGTCGAGAGAGAGAGTTGAGTCGCTCTTACGAAGGACTTTGCAAACGACGATAGCAAAGACACCTTCGAGAAACGGACCCCTGGTCTCTCTTGCCCAACACAACACACCTCCAAATAAAGACATGCACATGTTCACTTGTACACATGCACGCATGCACACACGCACCACTGCACAAGCACACATGCAATATCAATTACATCGATGCAATATAAAATAACCATGCAAAGTGCAGAAGTTACAACTGGACCTGGCTCAAGAGTTCCAACACCTTTTACTTGAACCCCTCCCCCCCTCCCCGCAAAGTCCTTGTGACATCATAGTGCTCATAGAACTCAATTTTGCCAAAATTCGAATCAAATATATGGGATGGTATCCCCACACCGGGGACAGATAGAAAATCAAACAGAGAGAAAGAGGTCAGACACACAGAGATAGGCTACAGACGAAGATGAAGACAGATAGAGACAGAATAAATATGGAGGATGGAGAGCCATTATCAGACAGACAAAAACAGGAGACCAACCAAGAGTGAAAGAGGCATAGAGCCGCTTTATAACCCTTATAAGCCTTCTCTCTCTCCTTCCCAGGATGCACTCTCTGATCAGTGTTGCCAGATTGGGCTGTTATTGGGTATTAGGGCTACTTAAGATGGCCGTATGCGGGTAAAAATGCAGAAAAACCCACCCAATTTTTGCCATAGAAATCAATAGAATTGTGCGGGATTTTGTGCTTCCAGGCGAGCATTATTTGAGCTGGAAATCATCAGCCTCATCTGGCAACCCTGTCTCTGATCTTCTTAATCCGGTCTCTGATACCCGTGGTTCCCAACCTTTTTCTTTTACCATTGTATGCTTTGGTGACCCAACCGCCAGTGGTGTAGTCTACTTTTTTATGGTGGGTATACTGTATATTTGAGCATTTTTTGAAGTGGGTATACTGTACATATTTGTGCTATTCAAAA
>NC_085865.1:4593377-4608377 GCF_034702125.1 Engraulis encrasicolus | reverse complement strand
GCACCCGTTGCTCTTTTTTTACATTAAAAAAAGAGCAACGGGAGCTTGGTGTCGCAGACTTTTCTTTCATTTTTTTCATGGTATTTTTGCTGGTCCTTTTTGGTCCTATTTTTGCTGATCTTGTGCGGATGTGCGTGTTTTTCTCTCTAACTACTGAGGTCCTTCACGCTATCCAGGCAGAGTTTACAAAATGGCACCAAAAAAATGAAAAATGAATGGACAAAAAATCCATCGTACAGTTCGCGTATGCCTTGGGCCGGGCCTGAGGAAAAATTTGGGAGCCATTGAGCTACTTGATCCAGTCTTCTGCATGACCAGAGTAAAGGCATTGACAAAAATGGCAACATAAAAAAATCACTCATACACAACAGCCAGTGCATTCTGCTTTCTACACCATCACTCTCCCGTCATTTCCCGCCAATGCCTCCATTTTCAGCATTTCCCGTCATTACTTTCACAAAATGTCTACAAACCCCATAGCAAGTATCATCCCCACCAATTGAGGGTCTTCGCAATCTGAAACCTCAGCTACGATATGTCAAGCTGTCTTGCCTGAATGCATGTAATGCCTGGGTGTATACCATGTACTGTATTCTGTACATTTATTCCCATCGCACAGCACAGCACAGCATAGCACATGATTTAATGCAAGCAGCATAATGGGAAAATGCATGCCTACAGTGCAGTGTGGTGTGCAGCCATCAATTCCACTGGTTTCCAAATTGGGGCTCAGGACTCAGAGAGGGGCCGTGGAGAAATGGAAATGCTTGCGAAAAACACAAGTATGTACATATCTAACACCACAACAAAAATGACTGTGTGTACTTTTCCTGTGATATATATATATAAAAAAGCAAAGTTAATGGACAAAAAAAAAAGTTGTTTGGTATATGAAGGTGGAGCGGATCACAAAACGCATTTTTTCCAGTAGGTCCAAATGGAGGGGGTCTCAGCAGGAAGAATTTGGGAGCCATTGAGCTACTAGGAGCAATCTTAAAGGGGCACTTCTTCTACTAGGAGCAATCTTAAAGGGGCACTTCTTCTACTACGACCAATCTTAAAGGGGCACTTCTTCTACTAGGAGCAATCTTAAAGGGGCACTTCTTCTACTAGGAGCAATCTTAAAGGGGCACTTCTTCTACTAGGAGCAATCTTAAAGGGGCACTTCTTAGTTCTCAGATGCTTTCCCCTAGCCTAAATTTAGCCTAAATTTATTATTATTATTTTTATTTTAATGTTTATTTAATTTGTTTTATTTTATTTTATTATTATTTTTACCTTGTGTTTTATCTTAATGTTTTAAATGTTTTTTGACTCTAATTTATTTCCTTCTTTCTTCCCTGTTTCCTTTCATTTACATTTGTTAACTTTGTGTAGCACATTGAGTTGCACCTGTGTATGAAATGCGCTATATAAATAAACTTGCCTTGCCTTGCCTTGCCTTCCAATTTCAATATGCTGTTCTTTGCTCACGCTACTTGTCAGTACCCGGTGATGCTGCATTTTTCGAATCAGCCCTTTCCGAGATCTGAGCTGTTCAAATTGGGGCAGACTTTGTTTTCATTAAAAAAACCTTCTTAACATAAGCCTACTCCAAATATTATCCCAAAAGGCATCACTGTTTGCTAGTTGTCTGCTGATGTTGCGTAACCTTTTGGATGTTATTGGAAATGAATCAATCAGACATTTTTATGAAATGTAAACAAACTCTGCCCCCATTACAATGGCCAGGATCTCAGAAAACGCTGAAGGAAAAAACGAATTCTCAGGTACAAGTCCAGGGTAGTGTGAGCATTACTACTGAATGTCGAAATTGGCAGAAGTTATACTTTACAGCTCTCAGAGTAAGTAGGCTTAATGCCAACAAAACCAATTTCTCCTCAGCTTTAGGATTTTATTTTTTTTACCAGACTCTCTAATAATTCAGAACTGGAGGTTTGTCACTCTGATGCCCAATTCAATGTAACCTTCCCACTCTCTTGAGCAGAGGAAAGTAGTTAATGAAATGTTCTCAAAAAACCAAACTCATATTTCATGCAATAATTTACCGCCTTTACCAATGATGGGGATTCTCACAAAATGGTTCACAAAACCGCTTCTTCCTGGCAAGTGTAGTAGGCCTGTATTTCCATCCTCACCACCAGGAACCAAAATATGTCACACACACACATTCACACACACACACATTCACGCACGCACGCACGCACGCACGCACACACACAGAGCAGGTTGTCTTCTTTGAATGTATAGCCTATTATGTGATGCATGGGTGTAAATTGTACACTAACAACAGTGTGGTCACACAGCACAGCACATGAGTTAGTGCAAACAGCCTAAATTATAGGCCTACACATCTTGCCTCTCAGTAGCCTCCCTCTCAATACTCCATAAGCATCAGGGGTGAAATTCTCGAAACCAAAGTTGCTTACTACATTAGCTACTTTGTTGCTTTCAATGCATTTTCCCATTGGCAACTACCGAAGTTGCTAACAGGCTAACAACATCCCTTTTGAGAAATGCACCCCAGATCGGTAGCCAGTCCACGCCCTCCTAGTGATCCACCACCTTCGGCGTTGCTTCTAGTCCGGTCAAGAGCAATGCAAATACCGTTTCTGATCTCAAGAAAAATCGGAAACTCCATGCACTCTGTCCGAAACCAGTCAACCAGTAGCAAGCCTAGGGAGGCGGGTCCACCATGCCGTTTGGGAAACGTTAATTGTTATGCTCTTGGTCAGACCAAGTCTCGAAGAGATTTGAAAGTCGATGATAATCAGGCTATTGGATCTGTAGATTAACCCGTAGCCAGAGAGAGTAGAGAGAGAGAGGTTACATTGGCCCATTGTTTCCTGGTTCTATTATGGCCCCCCTTAGGCAGACCTAAGGACTGTTCTATTCATTGTAGGAGCATTATGACACGGCCCTTTAGGCAGACCGGAACCTGGTCGCGTTAGGTGCCCATAGAAACCTATTATGTTGGCATATCTCTATATACTTAAAGAATCTCTGCCGTAGCCCCTTAATGTGCGCCGTACCTCCAGTGGCATGCTGTAGTCGTCATTGAAATGTAGCCTAACTACCATAGCACTACAATGACACAACACAGGCCCTTTAGTATTGCACCACGACTTGGTCATTACCACACTGGTTACAACAAATGTATAAAGCCGCGTCTTAAGGCGTTAAGACATTACACAAGCCCTACTGTTATAAATTAGCTGTTAGCAGAATGGCAATGACCAAGTCGTATTGTAGGCCTATTACTAAAAGGCCCTGTGCAAGACAGTCTTCTAAGTCTCAACACACATATGCAATGTGCATGTGTTCGTCTGTGTGTGTTCGTGTGTGTGTGTGTGTTCATCTGTGTGTGTTTATGTGTGTGTGTGTGTGTGTGTGTGTTTTCCTAGCTGCAAGTAGCTGTAACTCCATAATCCACCCCAGAGAGCCAAAGCTAAAAGGTGTTCAGCCTCCTCACTTAGACTGTGTGTGTGTGTGTGTGCTTGTGTGTGTGTGTGTGTGTGTGTGTGTGTGTGTGTGTGTGTGTGTGTGTGTGTGTGTGTGTGTGTGTGTGTGTGTGTGTGTGTGTGTGTGTGCGTGCGCACGTATGTGTGTGTGTGTGTGTGCGCGCGCGCATGTACGTGTGTGTGTACATGTGTGTGTGTGTGTGTGTGTGTTCACGTGGTGCGTTTTGGTCAGTGAGTGCAGTTCCCAGAGGCATTGCCTGTAGAAGTGGAATTAAAGCCTTGGCACCACACACAGACACACACAGACACACATACACACACACACACACACACACACACACACACACACACACACACACACACACACACACACACACACACACACACACACACACACACACACACACACACACACACACACACACACACACACACACACACACACACACACACACAGCAGCACTAGCCCAACCAGGGGCATGCAGGGAGAGGAGGAGGAGGAGGAAGCATGATTAGAACACAGCAGCTACAAACACTCTTAAAGCAACACACACACACACACACACACACACACACACATGCACGCGAACACTCTTAAAGCAACACGTACACACACACACACACACACACACACACACACACACACACACACACACACACACACACACACACACACACACGCGCACGCACGCACACGCACACGCACACACACACGCGAACACTATTAAAGCCACAGACACACTCTCTCACAGACAAATACACATTCACATAGACAAAATGACACAGACATAGACACAGACACAGACACACACACACGTACACACACAAACACTCTTAAAGCCACAGACACACTATATCTCTCACACACATACACATTCACATAGTAGACAAAAAGACACATACACAGACACACAGACAGAAACACACACATGCATTTTGTACACACATTGAGACACAAACACGGGGGCAGGTGCAGGAAGACAGACAGACAGACAGACAGACAGACAGACAGACAGACGCATGCATACCCACAAGATACAGATGTGACAGACAGATGCATGCATACCCACAAGATACAGATGTGACAGACAGATGCATGCATACCCACAAGATACAGATGTGACAGACAGACAGACACATGCATGCATACCCACAAGATACAGATGTGACAGACAGACAGACAGACACATGCATGCATACCCACAAGATACAGATCTGTCATGAGTACCCAGATCTGCTTTTTTGCGTGAGACTGCAGAAAATCCCTTTCTGATTTTACATCACACACGCATGCATGCATGTGCGCACACACGCACGCACGCACGCTCTCGCACACGCACTCGCACACGCACACGCGCAAGCGCACGCGCACGCACACACACACACACCTGCCATGAGAGATACCAACTAATTATTCAGTCTGGGCAACGAAGAGATTGCACACATTTCTTTGTGTATTTTACGACAAGACAAAAAAAAGGCGATGGATTCTGACACGGTAGGCGCCGGAGAACTAAAAAGGAGGAGAGCATGAGTGTGAATGTCTGGGTTTTTTTCAGCTGACGAGCGATAATTGAGGCCCTGCGAAATGGAGTTTCTGACAAGCTGACATGAAGCATCCACCGAGAGACTATCAAAGGCGATATTAAATTAAAGGTCATGGAGAAGACTTTCAATGTTCATGAGGATTTTGTAGATGTAGAAAATCGAGCGGAGGGGGAAAAAAAGACAGCAAACTTCAACCTAATGACAAGGACTTGTTTCGGAGGGGAAAATCTAGAAGCATTGATGTTACTTGTCGTCGGGAGAATGTAACAGATAGGCCTACTAGACGCAAGACAGTCAGATACCCAGGCAGGCGACCAGACAGAGGAGAGAAACTTCAAACAGTCGACTGATTAAAGTGCCAGTTTCTTATGTAATTGCGGCATACTGCTTCCTTGAGGCCTGTGAATCATGCTACTGGCACACAGGGCCACTGACAGCTCTCGCCAGGCCGAGGAAAAAGCCGTCTGAAAGGGGGCCCCCACTTAGCCAGGCCACGTCCTCCTAGTGACGCAACACCTTCAGCCAGTGTTGCCAGATGTGTCTGACCAAATCCCGCCCAAAAGCTTCTCAAAAACCGCCAAAATGCGCTGAATTCTGCCCAAATTCAACAAATTACATTGACTTCTATGGGCCCAAAACAGCTGAAAAAAAAAACGCCAAATGGCCAATTTTTCCCTGCAGACACTCATCCCAAGTAGCCCAATTGGGCGGGCACCCGCCCAATCTGGCAACACTGCCTTCAGCGTTGAAGAGATTTGAAAGTCGATTATAATCAGGCTAGTAATGTAATGAGGTCCCAATTCTTGGCCCCCCTTCTCCCTGTGCCTTGGCCCCTTTGTCTCCCTCATCGGCTCCCCTGCAGGCCAACATCCTAAGTGGGAGAGAGGAAATAAAGAGTTCAGATGCAAACCCCCCTAAGTGCCTTTTCAGAAAATAATCTTAATTCATATTTATTTACTACAAAGCTATCAAAATTGCATATTTTTTTATCTTATTTATGTAATATAATTATTTATATGTATTATCAAGTACATGAATGTAAACCAAACCTACAACGGGGTTCTCTAAAAATATAGAAGTGTAGGTCTTCAGAAATGAAGTTAGGGGGTTTTGCATCTGAACTCTTCAAATGGACTTTGCCCAATGTAAAAAAAAGTAGACCCTGGCACGCAAAAGATGAACGTTTTCTGGCTGTTCAACTGTAATCATAATAGTGCTATCATTGTGTTGTCCCACATCCACCGGCCACTTTCCTATTTCACCAGCGTTTGGCTGAAGGCCGGAGGCTGCATGCGAATCCCCACCGCTTTACTAAGTGGTCAGGGCTGGACTGGGGGAGAAACAGAAACCGGGCACTTTGGACTGAAAGGGGTCCCTTCTAAATAGTGGTGAAGAACTGACTCACCAGTGGGCCCTGCACCCTCGTGGGGCCCTATTTTCAGAAATGTTTAAAAAGAAAATGTTTTTTTTTTTTTTTTTTTTACATTTCTGAAAATAGAGGCTTATGAGGGTGCGGGGCCCACCGGAAAATGCCCGCTATGCCAGATGGCCAGTCCAACCCTGTAAGTGGTAGGGTGGGAACTGTAAAACCGGAGAAAAACATATTTTCTCCTCAATTCTGGGTGACATTTGGGTGGGCAAGGGCACATTACTGAGGTCAAGGGACGCTCAGAATATAGAGAGCAGACCTCTGTGGCCAAGGTCAGGTTACTGTACACCCTCCCCTTCCATTCCAAGCCCTACATCCGCAAAGCACTGTTTAAAAAAAGGGGATTCGGAGGAAACTTCACCACCACCACCACCACCAGCTTTTCCAGATCCAGAAAGATAATGCTAACCTTCTGCCTAGGCATAGGATTTCCATCCTGTAATACTTTTATTAATTCTTTAGGGAGATCCCTACAGAGGAGTTCTGGGCTGCTGTTTTTAACCCCATCTCATGTTACCATGACAACAGCGGCCAAGACAGCCAGCAGAGTGTGTGGTGGGCAGCCAGGGTACCATACGCCAGGTGCCACGGTGACACTCTCTGGGTGGATGTGAACCAGAGACTAGCGGAGTGTGTGGTGGGCAGGGTACCATGCGCCAGGTGCCACGGTGACACTCTCTGGGTGGATGTGAACCAGAGACTAGCGGTATGTTATTATAACCTCCGTCCCATTTGGATCATGTCACAGGAACATGTCATATACATCCAAGGGATTACAGCACAGGGGTGAATTTCTCAAAACCAAAGTTGCTAACTACACTAGCTACTTTGCTGTTTTCAATGCATTTTCCCATTGGCAACTACCGAAGTTGCTAACAGGCTAACAACTTCTCTTTTGAGAAACTCACCCCAGGCCTACTGGTCCCAGGCCCACGGGCCCAAGAGTCAAGGGGGCCCTTTATATTTCCACGGCCAAGTCCATTTTTCAAATTTTATTGGGGGACAATACCCCGGGCGAATCCCCAAAAACGTGGGGTCTCAAACAACTGGGCAAATACCCTGAATCTTTTTGTAAAATAGCAACACCAATTGAGGGGGCCGTTTCTTTTTGTCTGACCCAGGGGCACATTTAGTCATAACCCGCCCCTGTAGGCCTACATACAGTACTGTAGGTTCTCTGCTCATACGGTATGGAGAAAGGATCTTCCATTCAGTTGACACCTTTGGGTGGATTTGGACAGACGACTATTATTGTAACTTCCAGCCCATGATCGCGCCCCATGAGGCACTTGGGTCAATTCTTTTTTTTTTTTTGTCTTTTCTGTCTTTATTGACGATAGGACAGTGAAAGCGCATCAGGAGAGAGAGATGTGGGGAGGGATGGGCATAGGATCCAGGGGAGAGATGTGGGGAGGGATGGGCATAGGATCCAGGGTTGCAATCGAACCCGGATCACTGGCGTAGCAGTCCAGTGCCCTACCGTTAGAGCAGTGTTTCTCAAACTTTTCAGACCGAGGACCACTTTGTCGGCCAAAAAATATTTAGGGACCACCTGTCTATTGAATTGACAGTTGAGGGGTGCTAATTTGACACTGCTAATTTCGATGAGGATCACTCCATCTTTATTCAAATTTGCAAGCATGGTAGTGAAAATAAAGCTATGTTTAGCTTTTTAATTGTGTTATAGCCTACTGCAGGCTTGTCTTGGAAAAGTAGAAATCCCCTTGCGGACCACCTGAGCTTTGTCGCGGACCACAAGTGGTCCCCGGACCACACTTTGAGAATCACTGCGTTAGAGCCAAGGTAGGGCCACTTCTGTCAATTCTATGGGGAGAGTATATGCAAGATAGGGGAAAGGATCTTGCATGCAGTTTATCCTCAAGACAACAAAACTTTATATTTGGAAAAAAAAAACTGTTCACATTTTGCTTACACAGTAACAATCATGTAAAAATATTCATACATTCAAGAGAAAAGGCCATAGTGTCTTTGGGGAGCATGCAGCTGCTGCACATTTGGAGTGCTTCTTAATATGCGACCTTGCCTCCTCCACTTGCTTCTCGTCATGATGACATCACTGACAACAGCATTATATTTCAATATCTTGCAAAAGCTCAATTGTAGAGTCTTTTTCTCATTTGCAATTGGGATGGTGAATGAAAAACAGTCCCTCAAAAGTTGTTGTGGCTAGGCTGACAGCTGGGAAACATTATCGTTTTCTCCACGGAGGAGGGGCCAGGAGGCGGGACGAGGAGACAAGCACAAGTGGAGGAGGCAAGGTGGCATATTGGGATGCACCCTTGGAGACTTCTGTCAGAGAAGAAGCAGTTGACACGTAGTGTGGTCTTGCTCTTGCATTCGTAGTCACGCCTACGCCTTCTAGCCAGGGCTGAAAGCTTGTTTGCAATGACTCGAGCTCCACTTGAGAATTTTCCAGTTGGATCTTCAAAACATCTTTGGCTGCTCCAAATGCTGACCTCTGCACAACATGGGGACATTGTTTACCAGCGAGAGGACGGATCGGGGAAGGGAGAAGTGGAAGGATGTTAGAGACGTGTAGCGGAGGACGAGGTGGGCTTTCCAAAGCCTCTACTCTCGTGCAGGGCCACTCACAGCTTTGGTCGTGCCCAGGACCAAGTCATCTGAAAGGGCCCCACAGCCCAATACATAGCCTACAATCAATGTAATGAGGACCCAATTCTGGGCCCCCTCTCTCCTTGGGCCCGGGAGAACTTTCCACCTTCCCCCCCCCCCACACACACACACACACACTGTGGGCACCCCTGCTCTTGTGTTCTGTTTTGTTGACTTTTTTTTTCATCCAAAGATGCTTCCACAGCGCCTGAACCTGCTGTCCTACCCGGCTAGAAGCCAGAGACTAATTGGCTAGTCGTATGCCCTTATGGGCTGATTGGAGACGAGGTACACTACTACAAGTGTTACTTCACAACCTGCAGTCGTTTCATTTTAACAAGCAGACCGGGCAGGTAGAGCTGGGTATACTATACAGCCCTGTGTGTGTGTGAAGGGCCTGGTGTTTCTTGTTACAATTGTAAGGCAGCAATTGGGGCGCTGAAGGTCACACAGGGGTGGTGAGTGAATAGGTGGTCATTAGTTAAGGCAGCCGTGGGGTTTTGGCAACCTTAGAGCAGCAATTCTTTTTCTACTTCAGAACATCCCTACTTTTCTTGGGAAAAAAAAAACAACCAAACAAAAAACATTTAAGTTCGCAAATAGATAGCAACGGCCTTCTCATTGATCGGTTTGAGTAGTCAAGTGAAAGTGATGGATGTGAATGAAGAGGGCTTTGTGTGTTACGAAATCATAATTAAATGTTTAAATAGCCTAATTGGGCCTACAGCCTTCACACGAATAGAAATACGACTTCATGTATGGAGAAAATGATTCCGCATTATTCATATATTCACATCACATTAGTGTCAGCCGGGACTCAAATTCAATCAGACGGCCACGCGCCTGCTTCCCCAGAGCCCTCTTCTTCTTCGTCTTCATCATGCCCACTCCCTCAGGAAAATGAGATAAAAAAAATCACATTTCGGTTATGCCGTCAACCTCTCGTTCGACCGCTCGGTGTGTCAGTTGTATCTTGATGCGACAGCACCTGCTTCTGTTATGACCTTGGGGAGAGGAACTCAAGGTCAACCACAAGAGAGAGATAGTAGCGGGCGGGGAGCCGAGTGTGAACACACAAGTGCCATGAATAACAAATGAAGGAGGACCACGTCAATCACAAGGGAAAAAAAGAGGACAATCTTTATTATTTCTGGAACTGGTAATAAAGAGTGACAATCTCAAATCGGAACAATTATTTGGCAGAAGTGATTACGGTATGTAGGCAACCATTACTGAGCAGAAGAGGCAAAGGGAGGTCCAGGCAAGCACTGTTGGTTTAGAGGTCAATCCGTATGAAGGTCATTGCTAACACCATGCTAGCACCATGGTTAGCCTATACAGGAGCTCCAATATGAAGATAGCGGAGCTATTTATAAGATAAGCTAATCACTTTCAGAGGCTATACTACTGTTCACAGCTAAATGTACTAAAAAAAACAGAGAAAGAAACTGATTGGGTTTTGACCTTCACAGGGGAAAAAAATGTTATTTCAAGGAAAGAAAAAAAGACAGTTATTCACAGCTATACACAAGGGGCTGTAAATCCATAACTTATAAAAAAACAAAATAGATAACACTTTATATTGTAGGTGTTTACATAAGGGTGACATACGCCGGTTACTATAAACATAACATGAAACATATCACGAACATTAATGCCCATTCAGACACGTTTACAATGGCTGCCAATAAGAGTATTCAGTGTTATATAAACCTAGCAGCAGTGATATGCGTAAATTCATGTTCATTACATGCTTATGTCAGCCTTATGTCCACATCTTAATAGAGCGTTTACAAACAATGGCAGTAGTGTAAGGAAGAAAAAAACAAAACACAGGAACGGCTGTAAAATACAAAGTGTGCTTAGACTGAGGTGACTTACGGCAGACTAGAAACACTTGAAAAAATGAAAAGAAAAAGGATTCGGTTAGGTACGGTAAGACCATTTCCTTGTCGACAACTCAGGTAAACTACTTAGAAAGTCAGAAGTCCATTATTATGACGCCTGACTGTGGATCCACAAGTGTCACTAAGAAGCTGGTTCAGTAATAAACCAGGTTAAGTTAACTTTGAGGTAGAGGCCAATCATCTAGCAGAAGCACCTGGAATCATCATTTTCTTACTTACCGTAAACGATGCCTGCGGGTATGTACGTAGGGTGATATAAGGTAAATTGGGCCACTTTTTTTGCATATAAAAAGAATGGGAAAAAGTGGCCCAATTTACCTGAATTCAGCCTATATCTATTAGCAGGTTAACCACTTCCTGTAGGTTGACTTGACATGGTTTAGCACTAAACCAGCTTCTTAGTATACCCCCCGGATCAGTTCAGTGGAGGCCCTTGACGAGGGAATGTTTACATTGGATTATATTGTAAAATACAAAATGGTGCTATTAGGCCTCTACAGATAACTAAGCCTACCGCTGCTGACTAGTTGTCTGCTATGAGCCGTTTTGACCTAGTCTGCCTTTAACTTTATTCACATTATAATGATTTTCAGTGCATTAGGTAAACATCACCGTCAAGGTTCACCTGCCTCCCCAGCACCTCAGTGCAGCATTGACGCTCTTTACCAATCAGATAAAAGGAAATGGCAACCTTGAAGCTCTCAGCCAATCAGATTAAGTTGATGGCAGGCTCTTCAGGTATTCACTAATCAGATAAGTGAGATGGCGGGCCTTGAAGCTCTTACTGAATCAGGGGATGGCAGGTTGCAAAGCTCTTCACCAATCATAGTAAGGCGATGTTGGGCCCTTCACTGTGGAAGTCTATCTTAAGGTATTCTTGAAATTGAGCTTTGCAGTCTAGTTGCTAAAAGGTACAAATGGTCCTTCAAACCAAATCCCAACAATCCAAAATTGCAGTCTCCAGTTACTGTCAGATGACTTCAGATGACGTAACTTCATTTGGTTTTTAATTTCCTAATTACATGTTTAAATCATTTGTGTTTCTGAAACCGTTGTGTTCTGGTAACGGAGGTATGGATCACATTGAACAACATCAACAACAAAAAGAAAATGCTTCGGCACTTTTTCAAATCCATTGAAGCAAAAGAGGCAAAATATAGACAAAGGAAGAAAATAAAAAGTTACAAAACACATTACATACTATTCCATCCCTCCAGATATAGTCAGTTCTATCAGGGCCTTATTTCCAAGTGACAAGAGTTGAAAAGAGGACCGTTCGGGCATAAATAGGTCTCTCTCTGACCAAACAGGACCATCTGTTGAGTGGTGAATGTCACTTCAAATGCCATGATGAATGGTTGCCTAAATTGAATGTTTTTCTTTTCTTTGTTTTAAATAAACACAGTTTGGCATGGCTTCTCTCCGTAGGCAATAAACAAGCCGACATGATTGGTTATTTATGTACTTATTTAGGTCTGTTATGCTAGGTTGGTGGCATCTCCCATCCCTCCCCAATAACCAAGTAACATTTTGTTTCCCCGTAAATGTAAGATGGTGAACCATCATTAAGACCACTTCAAATTACAGTAACAATTTTCCACCAAATTCAAAAAAAAGGAAAAGAAAAAAAAAAACCCAAAACAAAACAAACAACCAAAAAAACAAAAAACACCTTATAGAGAAGTGGTCAGTGGGGAGTTGTCTCTCTGTAGAGATATCAGATATCATCAGAACAGGGGGCCTATACCAAGAAGCTGCTTCAGGAGGACACCAGGTGCAGTTAAGAGCCTCTCCTGTTAGATGATTTGGAAACACTTTATTTTAGGAATACATCTATTAGCACTAATACATACAATGTACCTGCATAAGTAACTTGCAAGGCATGTACAAAGCAAAATCAAACATTTGTTAGGCATGTATTCGCAAATGTCTTGTTCATGTACAATAAGGAATTTATTACCAATTTATTCTTAGTAAGGACCTAGTAGGCCTTAGCGTTTGCTTAGTACATGCCTTACAAGTTACTTATGCAGGCACTACCATTGTATGTACGGTATTAGTGCTAATAGATGTATCCCTAAAATAAAGTGTTACCGATGATTTATCTCTTAACTTCACCTGGTTTACTCCTGAACCAGCTTGTTAGTACACCCCTCTGAACAATATACATACAATAACAAGAGTTGGCATGTCTCTGGAGACCCCCTTCTCATTCTTTCTTTCTTTTTCCCTCTCGTAGAAATCTCCTCCTCCTCCTCCTCCTCTCCACACATCTCCTCCTCCTCCTCCTCCTGTCTGGCTGAATCTTCCACCCTCTTCATCTTCCTCCTCCGTTCTCCTCCTCCTCCTCCTCCCGTCCTCTCATGTGAGTTTAATCAGCCTTCTTGGCCATGGCGCTCTTCTCCTCCCCAGCTCCTCGCTCTCTCATCCCTCCATCTTCCTCCTCCTCCTCCTGCTGCTGCTCTCCTCCTCCCTCCTCCTCCTCCTCCTCCTCCTCCTCCTCCAGCGCCTCCTCTGCCATCTCCTCCTGCTCCCCGTACTCGGCCTCCATCTTGGCGGCTAGCAGGCGGCGCCTCTCCTCCTCTTCCTCCTCCTCCTCCTCCTCGTCCGTCAGGCCCTCCCTCTTCATCAGCTCCATGTCGTCGGCGCCGTCGTCGGTCTCGGCGGTGCACATGCCGTAGCACATCAGGCTGATGACGCCCAGAGGCAGCCCGAACAGGAAGCAGCCCAGCAGGGGCGAGCTACGGAACACCGACTGGGGAGGAGGAGAAAGAGGAGGAGAGATGAGGAGGAGGAGAGATGATGATGAGGAAGAGGGGAGAGGAGAGGAGGAGGAGAGATGAGGAGGAGGAGATGAGAGGAGTAGAGGAGGAGATGAGAGATGAGGAGGAGGAGGAGGAGGAGGAGGAGGAGGAGGAGGAGGAGAGAGGAGAGGAGTGGAGGAGGAGATGAGAGGAGTGGAGGAGGAGGGGGGGAGGAGGAGGAGAGATGATGAGGAGGAGGGGAGAGGAGAGGAGGAGAGGAGAGGAGGGGGGAGGAGAGGAGAGGAGAGGAAAGGAGGAGGAGGGGGGAGGAGAGGAGGAGGAGAGATGATGAGGAGGAGGAGGGGAGAGGAGAGGAGATTAGAGAAGAGAGGAGAGGAGAGGAGAGGAGAGGAGAGAAGAGAAGAGAAGAGAAGAGAAGAGAAGAGAAGAGAAGAGAAGAGAAGAGGAGGAGGAGGAGGAGGAGAGGAGGTGGAGAGAAGGGAGGAGATCAGAGAATATGATGGGGAAAGAAGAAGAGCATAAGGTGGAGAGAGAGGAGGAGAAGAGAGTAAAAGAGAAGAGAGAAACAGAGGGAGGGGGCGAGAGGGCGGAGAACAGAGCAGGAGAGAACAGAGAAAAGATAATACAGAGGAGAACAGAGGAGGAGGAGAGGAGATGAGGGAGGAGAGGAGAGGAGAGAAGAGGAGGGAGGAGGAGAACAGATGAGAAGGAGAGGAGAGGAGAGAGGAGGAGGAGAGGAGAGGAGAGAGGAGGAGGAGAGGAGGGGAGGGGAGAGGAGAGGAGGGGAGAGAGGAGGAGGAGAGGAGAGGAGAGGAGAGAAGAGGAGAGGAGAGTGAGGAGATGTGGGAGGAGAAAAGACAAATAGGTGAGGGGGGAGACAGAGCGAGAGAGGGGGAGAGAGGGAGAGAGAGGGGGAGAGACGGAGGGATGGGGGGACAGAGAGAGAGAAGGTGAGAGAGGGGGAGAGAGGGAGCGAGAGGGGGGGGGGGGGCAGAACGAGAGAGGGGGAGAGACGGAGTGAGAGGGGGGGGGCAGAACGAGAGAGGGGGAGAGAAGGAGGAAGAGGAGGAAAGGAAGATCAAATAAGATAGTAGATAGAGTACAGAATATGTTAAGAGTTGAAGAGAGAATGGAAAGCAGAATAGGTACAGATATGGGGAGAGAGAGGGCGAGAGAGAGAGAGAGAGAGAGGGGGAGAGAGAGAGAGAGAAGGCGAGATAGAGGGCGAGAGAGAGAGAGAGAGAGAGAGAGAGAGA
>NC_085865.1:4583377-4588377 GCF_034702125.1 Engraulis encrasicolus | reverse complement strand
ATCTCTCGCTCTCTCTCTACTCCCACAATCACAGCAAACTGAAGGAGACATAGAAATGATTTAAAAACAAAAATAACTCCATCTCATTCTTTCCCTCTCTGCCTGTCCTTGAGCTGTTCCAACAAACTAGTATTTGTGAATCAGAGGCAATGTATCAGCAGAAATGTCCTGAGCAAGCAGAAATCTCTATCTTTAAAGAGTAATCGCATTCAGTTTGGCCTTGGATGCCCTGTCCTCTGGGAGTATGGGATCTCTTTGCTTAGGCAGACAGCTGCTCTAACAACAAAAAAGGCACTCTACTCTAGTCCTTGCATTTTTTAAAATTTATTTATTTATTTTTTTTTTAAATCTTGCTTGACAGTATATTTATAAGCAGAGCTATTTCATAGAACTAAAACAACGCAAAACTAAAGAAAAACAACTTTTTTTGGCCGTAAAACACAAAACAGTTAATGTACAATGAGAAGACACAAAAGGGCTTAGATCGCTCAAGAGGTTGTGCAAACAATATCACTCAGGAGCTCATCTGTACCAGGTGAAGTGTAAGTCCAAAAAAAGAGGAAAGAGCAGAGGCACTCCGAGATTTGGGAAAAAATATAAAATACCTTTGAAAGTCATTTTATATTTTTCCCCAAGTCCAAGAGTTCCTCTGCTCTTTCCTCTTTTTTGGAGTTCATGGACAATCTATGGTGGGAGCAACTGAAGTGATTTGAAGATTGCTGGGATAATGTCACTTAATATTTGACACAAAGGACTTTCAGGGTTTTGTAAACTAAAAATCATCCTGCATCTTTAAGAGTGTACCGTCACACCGGTGTGACGGGAATGTTCTGACAGTGAAAGTTCTATAGAATTCTGGGCGCCATTCAATACAATTTGGGATTTTAGAATCTTACATTCTTATAGAACGCATTCTTTTTATAGAATGTTCAAAAATCCACATCCTTAAAGGTTAAAAATCCGTCCTGTGTGACATTTTGCATACAGCCATACCAACCATATTAGACTATGATAGCTCTGCTCTGATATGAACAGACAGTATCCTGAGGAGAAAATGAAGACAAATCAAACAAGACAGAAGAATGTAGGCGGACAGGGGGGTGGACAGATAGATAGACAGACAGATAGATAGACAGACAGACAGATAGACAGACAGATAGATAGACAGACAGACAGACAGACAGCCAGAGACCCACTGGCATAGAGCAATAAAGCATATCCATGCACAGTAGCTCACATGACAATTTGATGGACAGACAGACAGACACGCCCACCCACTGCCAGACAGCAACACTGTGAAAAGACAACTCGCTTTAGAGAAATAACTGTCTATTTTGACAGCACCTCACACACTCTCCTCTGACATACATACACAAGCAGGCTCAAACAGACACAGACATGTTTGCACACATTTGCCCAATCTTGAATAAAGGGCCGTACACGTCACTGCTAGTTACTCGCTCAGCTAATGAAGTCAATATGTCGTGTTCCAGCGAAACTCGCAGGCGAGTACTGTACAATCTATGCGACGTGGGCGGATCCCGAGTTGAAAATATTTTAACTCCGAGTAAGCGAGTAACCAATTGGAATGCAGAGTTCTGTACTTCTCGTCTGTTCATTGGCAGTTAAAGCCGCAGGAACTTTCCACGAATGTTCCATGAAAAAGTGGCGAGTAGGCGAGCAAGCGAAAAGCTAGCTTTGTGTGTGTACGCCGTTTAAGTAAGAAAAAACAAGAGTAGTCTCATTTCTAGACTCAGTTTTAGATATCAGCAACTACACAAGTTCGGAATGGATGATTACAGCTATTTGAAGGGAGAAAAGAAAACGCTCATGAAAGCGGTCATTAATTCTACTATAACAATACATATTCAAATACATCTTCCCTGTGAAAATATTCAGCTTAAATCTACATTAAAAACCCTTCTAATACCCAATTAAACAGCCCAACCGATAGCCATTTTTGAATGCTAGCAGTGTTTCTGCGTTACTGTATGTCTCATGCTAGCTTATCCAGCACAGCACAGCTGCTCGCAATGTTTCAGAGTTGGAGCCCTTTCAGACTGTGCCGCTTTTTTTGCCACCAAGACATGAGAAGCGTCGCTATTGTTCAGAAATTCAAGCGGTTCCTGTTAGCTATGTTTGGAAGTCAGAGGCGTGCTCAGTCCCTTTAGGAAGATGAAAAAAAGTATTCTTGTGGGTGCTCTTTGGTTCAAGGTTCAATGTCAAAAAAGTTGCTTGAAAAGAGAAAAAAACTTTTCTTCACCAAGGCACTCCAAAAAGTATAGTTAAAATGTCTTTATTATTATGACATGTCCACTAAGGACTTTTAAAATTGCCCACGCGTAGCGGCAGTTGAGCCTTCTTCAGGGCATGTTAGCAGGGCAGGTTCCTGTTAGCCGTCAAGATTTGATTACTGTATATACAGCGTTTCCTGAGTGTTCAAATAGTTAAACCGATTTTTAACTCAGAGCGCTAGCGTTCTTTTGTTTTTTGGAAGGCTCAGATGTTTATTATCGAGGTGCAGACAGAAAGAAAGAAGCAAGGTGCGTTCCAAAGGTGAAGTGCTTTTCAGCTGCACTGTTCCCTTGGGAAAACAACGCAAATAGGGTACCTGGCAGAAAGGGAAAAAAACCCGAAACGTCCTAGTCTGAACCCTGCGTTGTGTTTTGTGCCATATCTTATGCTAGCTCATCCAAAGGACCACACCACACCACAGCACAGCACAGCTGCCAACGCAGTCCTGCTGTGCTGTGACCAACGCTGCAGACTTGGCATCACACACATTCTTCTCCTTCTCCTCTCTTCTTCTAGCTCTCTTTCTATCCCTCCTTCTCTTGCAGACTTGGAATCATAAAGATCAGTGCCTATCCTTCTCTCATTGCTCTCGCTCTCTCTCTCCCTCCACACACCATCACTGTAGTCTTGGCATCATAAGCATCTGAGATAATCTCTCTCTTCCTCTCTGTATTGCTCTCTCTCTCTCTCTTTCTCATTCCCCATCTTATTCTCTCTCTCTCTCTCTCTCTCTCTCTCTCTCTCTCTCTCTCTCTCTCTCTCTCTCTCTCTCTCTCTCTCTCTCTCTCTCTCTCTCTCTCTCTCTCTCTCTCTCTCTCTCTCTCTCTCTCTCTCTCTCTCTCTCTCAGCCACCCATCTCATGCCCACCCCCCCTCTCTCTCTCAGCCCCCCTTTCATGCTCTCTCTCTCTCTACTCACCATCACTGTAGACTTGGCATCATACGCCACACGCTTCACCCGCTGGAATATTCCATCTCCTCCATATGCCTGGGAGAGAGAGAGAGAGAGAGAGAGAGAGAGAGAGAGAGAGAGAGAGAGAGAGAGAGAGAGAGAGAGAGAGAGAGAGAGAGAGAGAGAGAGAGAGAGAGAGAGAGCATGAAAGGATTATGAAAGGAGAAAGAAAAAATAGGAATGGAGACACGAAAAAAACAGAAACAATGAAATAGACACACAAGAGACAGAACAAGACAAGAAGGAGAAATGTTGCAGGGCAGTGGAGGGCAAGCACCAGAGGACAAACAAAAAGGAGGATAAAAGACAAGAAAAGAGAGAGAAAAACGGGAATAAAGGGGAAAAAAGAGAAGAGAAGAAAAGGAGAGTCTGGTTATGTTGTGTTTTAATGAGACCAAAGCTTTGCCCAGAGCAGGGCTGCATGGGCACTGAGGTGGCCAAACCCAAAAACACAGCATGGCACTGAGGAGGCGTGTGTGTGTGTGCGTGTGTGTGTGTGTGTGTGTGTGTGTGTGTGTGTGTGTGTGTGTGTGTGTGTGTGTGTTCTGCCCAAACCAAAAAACACAGCATGACACTGAGGTGGACGTGTGTGTGTGTGTGTGTGTGTGTGTGTGTGTGTGTGTGTGTGTGTGTGTGTGTGTGTGTGTGTGTGTGTGTGTGTGTGTGTGTGTGTGTGTGTGTTCTGCCCAAACCAAAAAACACAGCATGGCACTGAGGTGGACGTGTGTGTGTGTGTGTGTGTGTGTGTGTGTGTGTGTGTGTGTGTTCTGCCCAAACCCAGGGCCTGGTGTGGTAGTGAGGGCCTAGCAGGGCTGTGAGCCAGACGTGTGTGTGTCTGTGTGTGTGTGTGTCTGTGTGCGTGCGTGCGTTAGGGAGGTGGACAGCCTAGCGTGGCATGTGGAGAGGAAAATGGTCAGCTGTCAGCAGAACTGGCGAGGAGAGCTTTGTTTGGCCACCGGGTATAAATAACCTTGGGAAAGTATTCGCAACAGATGAACCGGCCTTTTATTTTAGTTTATTATATGGTTGTGACGTCATCGGTCGAATGCTCCATTCATTTCAACGGGGCTCCCCAACGTTCGCACGTCTGTTATTTTTCGATAACGGACGGGTTGGTCTATAACAGACCGCTGTCAATGGCAACAAGACTTTTCACTGCTAAAGCGACTTTTCAACAAGACTCTAACCAGCTGCTGTGATAAGACAACACCTGTTGTCCTGGCTACCTAGCTGTTAGCGGTGTTCCACAACGGCACTGTTTTGTTTTGCGCAGCAACAATCTTTTGACATTAAAAACTATAATAGCCTAGACTTCACATTAAATAGGCCTAAAGAAATGTCCCCGCCATGTGTGAATCATTTAAGTATATCCATATAATAAGCGGGTTAACTTTCGGCGAGTCGGTCGCTTTGTGGAATAGCAGCACTTCAGAGAGAACAAGACACCTCCGCTCCGCGTCGGGGTCTAAAGATTCTCTCTGTCGTGCTGCTATTCCACGGTAGCGACCTTCTCGCCGAACGTTAACCCTTACTTATTTTTCCCCCTTAAATGTAGAATGTGTGATTTTGTACACAAGACTTAACTTTCCAGTAAGTTTTGAAAGGGGGCGGATATTTTGCGGAAGTAACCATGGGAAGTTTGTGACTTTTTTTCTCTACTCATTCTGTTAGTATTAATAGGTACAGTCACGCAAGTCCAAATGAAAGACATACAGTACACTTTTTATTGCGATAAATAGTACAGGTATGGATTT
>NC_085865.1:4560877-4573377 GCF_034702125.1 Engraulis encrasicolus | reverse complement strand
ACACACACACACACACTATAGGCTAGGCTCCATATATTACATGGTCTCTTTCAGTGTCATCCTCTGCAGTGTTCACAGACACACATACAAATTAGATGCATAGGCCATAGGGATGCACCGATACCACTTTTTTGAAAAGCGATACAAGTACGAGTACATTAATGTGTGTACTTGCCGATACCGAGTACGGATACGATATCTTTTACCACCAAAATACAATGAAAATAAATGCATGGCCTTGATTTTTGTCCACCTGTGATATTTTTATTGTCCATTTCCATGTGGATTTAAATGTTAGTAAATGTATGAGGTGGCACTTTTTTCCATGCTGCTTTCAAGTCCACAGAACGTGACAAGATTTTATATTGTTTTGTGTAATAGCAGTATCGTTCCTGCTATTGGCAAGTGCTTGACGAGTACGAGTACGAGTATAATGAGCAGTATCGGGTGCCGATACCGATACCAGTATCGGTGCATCCCTAATAGGCCAAGCTCTTAAATAACAGGGACCCCCCTAAAGGAGCCTGCTCGCGCACGCACACGCACGCACACACACACACACACACGCACCCACGCGTGCGTGCACACACACACAATACATAAAGAGGTTGCATGGGCTAAGCTTTTTACAATGCATCCCCTGAAGGAGCTTGGCAGAATAAGACTCACAGAGAGCTCAGAGATTATTTTTCTCTGTCTCTCCCTCCCTCTCACACACGATAAACAATATAATGCAGGATTCTTTTTTTTTTACGATGGCATGTCCTAAAGGACCCTGATTGTGTTAGGTTTCTCTCTCTCTCGCTCACACACTTCCTCTTTTTTACCGTGGCATCATCCAATGAGGCCTGGTAGTGCCGGGTTCAGTGGCTGCTCGTGTTTTCTCTCACACACACACACACACAACACACAACACACAACACACAACACACAACACACAACACACACACACACACACACACACACACACACACACACACACACCTCCCCAATGAGTCCTGGTAGTACTGGGTTCAGTGGCTGCTGCTGTCTCTGTGGTCGGACGCTAATTAAAAGTGGGAGAGGCTCAAATAACTACCAAGACTCAGAGCCGATACACACATTCCGCACGCACACACATATAGTGCCCGCACGCACACAGACACACACACACACAGGCACACACACACTAAATTACTGCAAGTAGATGAGCTTCTGTGTTAGTCTGTGGCATGCTGAGAGCTCTCCACAACATTACACACCCCACCCACCACACACACACACACACACACACACACACACGCACACAGACAGCCGACCCCACCTACCAACCCTATAATAAATAACTTCCCTGGCTACACCACACCACACATACAGACCCTGGTTACAACAATATCCACTTCTGAAGCCAAATAGCTGTAGTCACTGCACCCTGCCCACACAAAGGAAACTTCCAGAAACTTCTCAAACATCTTTGTGAAGATGTTCATTGGACTATACGAGCCAATCCCCACTCTCCTGCACACTTATCGGTCTTGCAATGTATATTCAAGTCAAGTCAAGTCAGCTTTTATAATCAGTTTCTTCATATACACAGGTCATGCTAGGAAATTGAAATTACGTTTCTCTCTCTATACCTTGACAGGACATAGTCATACACAGGACTGACATTTACAGACTGACATCAAAGAGCAAGACAGCATGCTAGATGCTACAAGATGCTAGACACCTTACATCTTAGTATTGCATTGGATTCCATTGCACTTAGCTGACACTTTCATCCAAAGCGACTTCTAGTGTCTTACAGGGTATTGGTTAGGGTCCCTGGAGCCATGTGGGGTTATGCGGCACTTCAGCCATGGATGGAGGAGGTGTAGGAAGAGGTAAGAATGGGATTCGAACCTGCAACCCTCTCTGCGACCTTCGCAACCGTTTGTCGTGTAGTCAGGATTTTCTTGAGGCGTGCGACGACAGTTGCAGAGCCTGTGCGCGGGGGGCGTGGTCGCGCACAGACGGTTGCAAAGGCTCTGCAACCGTCAGCGCCAATAAGTATAAATTGGCCTTTAAGCCTACCTCCCACACCACGCCACCCAAAGAGTCAGTCACACAACACCCCGCCTTCCAGGGCTGGACTGACCATCTGGCATAACGGGCATTTCCTGATGGGCCCCGCACCCTCATGGGCCTCTATTTTCAGATATGTAAAACCACATGTATGGGTATGTGAGATCTCATTTGCAAAAAATATTATTATTTTATTTTTTACACATTTTTGAAAATAGGGGCCCAAAAGGGTGCAGGGCCCACCGGTGACTCAGTTCTGCACCTCTAATTCTGAGAGGACCCTTTAAGCCAAAAGTGCCCGGGACCTATTTCTCCCCCAGTCCAGCCCTGTCGCCTTCTAACCATACAACTCTAGCCACTACACCACCACACCACCCAGACAGACATGGTATCAACAAGACACATGTGCGCGCACACACACACACACTCGTACGTAGGCACGCATGCACGCACACACACCACCCAGACAGACATGGTAACAACAAGACGCACGCGCACACACACACACCCACACGCACACACCACCCAGACAGACAGACATGGTAACAACAAGACACACGCGCGCACACACACACACCACCCAGACACACATGGTAACAACAAGACACACGCGCACACACACACACGTACGTACGCACGCACGCACACACACACCACCCAGACAGACATGGTAACAACAAGAGTAGGCCTACAGTACAGACGATACAACAGTACAACACCACCCACTCAGGGAGTCGTAGTCAAAACAGCACCCCACCTACCTAACACGCGCACACGCACACACACACACACGCACGCACGCACGCACACACACAAAGACACACACTAAAACACATGCACACACACACTCGCACGCGTGCGTGAACACACGCACCATTTCAAAGTCTGTGTGTGGCCTTTCATTGTAAGTGCCTTTTTCCTGGTGTTTATTACAGAGGCAGTACTCTAGCAATGGGCGCTGGCATTTGCAAGGGGGGGGGGGACACAAAGGGGTAAGTTGTCTTGGGCCCAGGAAGAGAGGGGGTGTGGGGGGCATAAATGGGTCCTCATTACATTGTATACATTGAGTGGGGGGGGGGGGGGGGGCTTTTGGATGACTTTGTTCTGGGCCCGGCCACATGCTGTCAGCGGCCCCCGACCACAGAGCCCCGAGCGGTGCTACACTTTATATAGAGCAGCACCGCACAGCACGCCACACATCCATCATTACCCTCAAGACTCCTTCCTTGTCTTTATTACAAGCTACTGTACACTGTAAGTGTTTATTTCTTGCATGTGAAATTTGGACCCTGGCTGGGTCTGTTAATGAAGTTTACACTACGCTATTCACTTCATGTAAATCTGCACAGGCTCCACCACACTACACCAAGCAGGTGAAAACTCCTCTATGCTGTAGCCTGTGCGCACCTTCTCCTGGCTGAAAGCACACATGCAGTGTTTGCCATTTCTAAAAAGCTACATAAATAGGGGCGCCATTGAGGGCTGCCCCCTTGCACGAGTGAGGCATAAATGCAATTTTGTTGTGTGCAGTGTGCAGTGTTCACTTGTGTGCTGTGGAGTGCTGTGTCACAATGACAATGGGAGTTGGAGTTTCCCAATGGGCTTTCTCTTCACTTTCACTAAATGATCTAACACCATTTGAGGGCAGATGAAAACTACTGTGCCGTATATACATAGACCATGTGTGTACTCTACTTAAGCCACATGCTCCATGACGTTCATGATAAGCCACATGGAAGACCCCTACTGCACTATACTGTCTGCCTGTGTCTGTGCTATTCGCCCTTCATGTAAAGCTGCACAGGCCTCCACCATTGGACCAGCAGGAGAAAACCGACGCCCTGCACTGTACTGTATATTTAATGTTGTTAAATATCCTCCCCCATGACTGAGGTACCCTGAGCATGGTACCGTCCCGCCGCACTGTTCCCTAGGGGCGTCATTGAGCTGCCCCCTTGCATGGGTGAAGCATAAATGCAATTGCGTTGTGTGCGGTGCAGCCCAGTAGCCCAAGTTCCCTTCACATTACACAATACCCCCCGGTACCCCCCGTAATTCGAACTATGCTCCCACCATTTGACCGGTAGACGAAACCTTTTCACTCCATGCTGTAATCTATGCCCTCCCTACTATATACATCTAAACTTGCAATATTATGTGTATCTTGGATTATGTGCAAGCTGCTAGACACCTTTTCGCTAGAGATACTGTAAATAAAGGAACTCTGATCTCCTCTACTACTCTACTTTGGTAGAAGGCTTGAAAGTCTATGCTGTACCATGCTATGAGCTTCATCTACACAGCCTCTCACCGAAAAAGGCCTTTGCCCTTTATCGTCTCCACTAAAGCTAAACAACCTCCCACTGCTCGACCAGAAGGTTAATATACTGTAATGCAGGGGTCCCCAACCTTTCTGGGTCTGAGGGCTACCCGGGGGCTACCGAGGGCTACAAAGGGCTACTCGAGGCCTACTTTTGTTCAAAATCCTCTACTGATGTCTTGATATCATTCCCAAATCACAATATGATTGAATGATAATTTGATTATAGATTACAGAGAAATAATCTCATATTTAAATTAAGAAAAACACATCAAATGACTAAAATTTTGTAGTTGTTGCTGTTTATTAACATCCTTGGTGGGCACCTCAGAAGCTCCCGGAGGGCTGCCTGGCATCCGCGGGCACCACGTTGGTGATGCCTGGTGTAATGCATAGTATAGCTCAACATCATGTTGTGTGCCCATATGTGCCAGTCCTAAAAACAGAAATAAGCACGTATCGTAGCTCTTGTTTACCTTCACCACATACCCAAGAGCTTTCCACCATCTTAAAGGCCAACTAGGTAACATTTTCAAGTTAATTAATCACGTTCACACATCAGCCAGTGTTTACCATGAGTCATTAACAGGCAATGAAAGGCCCTCCCGACTGCTTTTGTGGTCTAAAACCATACTAGCAAAATCTGGTCTGAAAACCCAGATACTGCCACAGGAAAACAAAAAAGAAAAAAAAGAAAAAAACACCAGTTTTTACAAACTACAGTAGACACCAGCTTCTGGCACCATGGCAATGTGAGGTCGACCTCCTCGACTTCCACGCAGGCATCTAGTCAGGCACCTCGAGAACTGCTTAGCGTGTCTTTAAAGGGGAAATGTCTCGTAAAATGAAGCGTGTGTTCGGTAAGATCTCATAACGGGGAATACAACTGCTGAACTGTGGCATTCTGAAGTCTATATTTGTCGTCTTTTTCGTGTATTTATTTCATTTCCTGAAAAGGCAAGCCATTGGGGCCTGGAGGAAGCTTCAAAACATTGCTGGAAAGCTTGAAGACATGGCAGCTCCTAATTTGTAAGCTCGGCTCTACGCTTTTCAGAAAGATTTCCAACCCTCCCCCAGAAATCACCAAGGCTCTTGCCGACACTACTGATGGTAAGCCTAGCAGGGAACCATGACACACGCGGCACTTAAAATCTTCTGGCATGAAAGTAAGTATGCAGTAGCCTTAACCCTATGCCCTTCCCTTCACCTCAAACGGTAGGCTGTGCCCCAAACTGCATGCCAACCTACTCCTACACAACGTCTAAATATCTATCAGTCTACACAGAGTATATAACTTTCCTTGGCTGGCTGGAGAAGAGGCACGTCTCTACCTCGCTGTGTAGACAGCCTAATGAGCTGCCTTAGACCACAACAGACTTCTCTCCGAGAATAACCAGGGCTCTCCTGCCCCCCCCCCATCCATGGTTGAGGTGGTAGACGACGTGTGACCAAGGCATATAATGCAGACTCCTGCATTGCTTCCAAGGAGGACTGTGCCTGTTACAAGACATCCAATCCCACATTGGGAGTCCGAGCAGGACTGTCCCAGGGTACCTAAATAACCCCTAACATAGCTCCAGCAGGGAAAATGTCCCTGTGCCAAGGCATGCATTCCTACATTGTTCCACGGGACACTGCCTATGTACCTAATTAGTGGGAAGTTTCTGGAGAGAAAAGATAAATGTGGGCTAAATGTTAAGTCCGTAGGACATTGTTACCTACCTTCCCTTCCCTTCCCTTCCCATCCCGCTGCAGACAACATAATTACCTGCTTTACAACCGCTGACGGACTTCATGTCCAAGTTGTCCTTTAAACCCCACAAGCCGTACCGACTACGTCTCTCTCTCTCTCTCTCTCTCTCTCTCTCTCTCTCTCTCTCTCTCTCCTCTCTCTCTCTCTCTCTCTCTCTCTCTCTCCTCTCTCTCTCCTCTCTCTCTCTCTCTCTCTCTCTCTCTCTCCTCTCTCTCTCTCCTCTCTCTCTTCTCTCTCTCTCTCTCTCTCTCTCTCTCTCTCTCTCTCTCTCTCTCTCTCTCTCTCTCTCTCTCTCTCCCTCTCTCATAAGCAGCTTATAAAAGAATATGGCAACATCCTGGCTGGACCTTTTTATGTTGCTAGAAGGGTGTCTAGTTCTCTTCTCTAGTTCATACACATCATGAGTATAATAAGTGATGAAGGTAAAACCAAGATGTGGGTGGGCAGGACAACTCTGCCATACAAAGTCAAAGTGGAGTAACTACATAATTTAGGTGTGGCCTTTTTCATGAGGAGATGTGCTACTCACCCCATGATAAGTCCGTTGATGTAGTCATTCCCATCCATGTGACCAAACTGGAAATCCCTACAAAAACAGAGACGAGCAAGCAATACATTACATTTACATTACAATAAGCAGACAATATTATCCAAAGCGACTTACAAGCGACTCGCAATAATCGCTAACATGAATATCTGGAGAAAACACAGCGTGCACAGGCATATAACATGGTTTGTGCAGATGCGTATGGTTAGTTTGTTACGAAGGGACACTGTATCTCAGAACAGAAGAGAGACACGTAATAACCCTTCTCATGCAGCAGCTGGTGGCTGGTAGCTAGTTCCAATATTGGCGACACTAACTTGATTTCTATGTACCGTCACACAAGCAATGTGTTGAATTCATCCAATAAAGCACAATAGCTGTGTTCATTTTAAATGCAACCTTGTTCAGTGGTACTGTATAACTAAAACAAGACACAGCAGTAAGGGTAAAACACTGACAGAATGAATTAAGATCTACAGGTATCTGTAGTTAAGTCTTGAGAGGACAATACAAAGGGCTTTTGCAATTTCATTCCTGACACCTTTATTCAAAACAGCGACCACATGTTTATCTGTCTCATTCCTCCAGCAAAGGTGCTTCATGCTGAATTGGCATTTCCTATCTGGCAAGAGATGTGCATCGAGAGATTTCAGCGTATATCATTTTTGTTCATTTTTTTGCGTCTTGCTATAGAGTACTTCACTTTTAGACTGAATTGGTTATCTGTTATTTCAGCAAGAGCACACTCTCTGTGCATATTGTTTATGTTTTGCTTTCTTGCTTTTCTCTTTCTCCACTCTGCAAACCGCCAAGATGGATTGCTGAAGCCTGCCGTGTGAGTACTGCTGTCGTGTTCGGCCGACTCCAAATGCATCATGCTGATTCACCTGGGTTTGCCACCGCACAGACTTATGCATCATCGGCAACGGGAGAAAATACTGTATAATAATAAAGACAGCATATGCTTGTGTTTTATTCTCAATGGGAGAAATATGAAGGCAAAGAGAGTTACATATACAGATACACCTGAGGGTGGCGTCTATTATTAGGAGAGGCGGATCATGGGCAGCGACTCGCCACTCAGTCCCAGGAGACTGCACTATGTACGTCTGTGTGTGTGTGTGTGTGTGTGTGTGTGTGTCTGTGTGTGTCTGTGTCTGTGTCTGTGTGTGTGTGTGTGTGTGTGTGTGTGTGTGTGTGTGTGTGTGTGTGGGTGTGTGTGTGTGTGTGTGTGTGTATGTATGTGTGTGAGTGTGAGTGAGTGTGTGTGTGTGTCTGTGTGTGTGTGTCTGTGTGTGTGTGTGTGTGTGTGTGTGTGTGTGTGTGTGTGTCTGTGTGTGTGTGTGTGTCTGTGTCTGTGTGTGTGTGTGTGTGTGTGTGTCTGTGTGTGTGTGTGTGTGTCTGTGTGTGTGTCTGTGTGTGTGTCTGTGTGTGTGTCTGTGCCTGTGCCTGTGTCTGTGCCTGTGTCTGTGCCTGTGTCTGTGTCTGTGTCTGTGTCTGTGTCTGTGTCTGTGTGTGTGTGTGTGTCACACCATTTCCATAACCTGCACAAACACCTGCGTCCTTCCTTTGCCTGCCTACATTCACTTCAC
Organism: Engraulis encrasicolus; assembly: GCF_034702125.1. Classification (NCBI taxonomy): domain Eukaryota; kingdom Metazoa; phylum Chordata; class Actinopteri; order Clupeiformes; family Engraulidae; genus Engraulis; species Engraulis encrasicolus. The sequence continues at coordinate 4,565,122 of NC_085865.1, read as the reverse complement.
CACACCCTCCTTACCTTACATACCGGTATGTCACCTACAAATGCAAACAACTACACATCCAACTTCATTGCATTCCACGAGGTGATCTAAGTTTATGTTAATGTTGTTGCGTGGATGGCTTTTTACCGAGCCATTGTTCTGAAAACAGTCATCCCACGCTTAAGATTTAAGCACTTGACGTGTTCTTGATTAACTTATAAATTAAATGCGCATCAGAGCTCTAGTGTGTGTGTGTGTGTGTGTGTGTGTGTGTGTGTGTGTGTGTGTGTGTGTGTGTGTGTGTGTGTGTGTGTGTGTGTGTGTGTGTGTGTGTGTGTGTGTGTGTGTGTGTGTGTGATTATGTCCCTTTCGCTGTGGTTGAGTTGCATTTGTCCCTTTCTTTGCCCTCCCAGGTGGCATTGTGCTGTGTCTGTTATTGTATTGTCTCGCGTCTGCCAAATGCAATGTAATGTAATGTAATGTATTGTCTTGAGTCTGCCATCAAGACAGCTATTATAGCCTACATGGAGGTCCAATATTAGCTGAATTATTTTGTGCATGCATATACTAAACCTCCACATCTCTACTCCACATGCTCATTTTCCTGCTACTCTTCCATTCCCTGCTGAAATTCACGCAGCTTGGGCTCAAAAACACACACACACACACACACACACACGTATACACACATATATATATATACACACACACGTATACACGTATACACGTATACACACACACACACACACACACACACACACACACACACACACACACACACACACACACACACACACGCACGCGCACGCGCACGCGCACGCGCACGCGCACGCGCACGCGCACACGCACACGCACACGCACGCACGCACCATGTTGTATTCAGTTAGTTTCTGCCCAAAATGCATCCCTGTCTGTCTGGACTAAAATGCATACCTGTCTACTCATGCCCAATCACAAGCCAGACGTTTCCTCACATCTAATAGCCTTGTATTGGTTGGCTGGCCGAGTTTATAACGCAAATGCACATCCGTACACATGCATACACACACACACACACACACACTTCCTGTAACTTTCTGTACACACCATTGTTTAAAGCAGAGGTGGGGAAGCTTTTTCATTCGAGGGGCCACTTCAAATTCCTCCGAGGGCTGTAAAAGTTCTCAGAGGGCCGTACTAGGAACACAAATAGGACTTCCCCCCACACTTAGTGATATTGTCCCATTTTTGTAAATAAGCTTATTTTACACCTCCCCTTGCGTTAAATAATAGGGTTTTACCGTTCTCCTGTACTTTCAACCGTTCTCGGTGTATGGCAGTTCAAGTTTTACCTCCATGCTAGCAGTTAACATTGAGTCCTATGAGACCAGCTCGCGGCTAACTGGTCTCATAGGAATCAATGTTAACTGTTAGCTTGGAGGTAAAATTTGGACCGTCATAACTAGGAAACGGTTGAAAGTACAGGAGAACGGTAAAACTCTATTGTTTAACTCAAGGGAAGGTGTAAAATAAGCTTATTTCCAAAAATGGGACAGTATCACTTTGAGGCCTACATTGAAGGCAGCCTCCTTTAAAACATACCCCACATTCTCTAGGTCCGCAGACAGCCCTCGAGACACAGGTTGCCCACCCCTGGTTTAAAGGTAGTCCGAGTTGTTTATTTAGTAGTTTATTTCTATGCTGCCCATTCATCAATTCCATCTTTTTGTCATGCATATTTATGACCATCATCAATATTAATTATGGCTTGGAAATGTACCCATACATATACAGGTAGATCCTCTACGTATAAAGCCACAATTTCATAGGCAAGGAAAACCAATTCTGGTCGGACAGGATCAGTATCGATGAGGAGGAAGATCAATTCTGTGAATGGCCAGCGTACATTTCAGAAATAAACAACTAAAATTACACACGGACCTTTCAGAAGATTGGTTAGGAGAATAATAAGCAGGGTTTTCCGCCAGTACTTTATTGGCGAGGTGCCCACCTTGACAACAAACCCCTACCAGCTTGACTAGGTCCCCTGAAAAGATAAAGACTTTGTGTCGTGAACGCAATTTCTTCACCAAAAGTTACGTTTTTAGCGGTTCTCATATCACATTCCATATGAAACGGTGCAACATAGCCTTTCCAATGATGAGGGTTATGTGTCTCTGATTCCTCCTAATCCTCCAACCCTAGACTAACTAATATTCTGCAGGAAACAAGCACAGTACTGTAATTATGACATGATGTTTCCGATGATTCTGAGCCTTTGTCTTGTCTATCCTTGTATTTCTTATTTCCCAGTACTTTTATCTATTTGGTTTTGTTGGTGTTGTCTTTTTTGTCTCCTTTTTTGTAGTGCTGCAACCTCCCTGTCGCCGAGACAAATTTCTCCCTGTTGGAGATTAAAGGGGATCTATGTAGGATTAAAAGTTTAATTCATCACTGTCCCGAGTCAGCCGATGCTTATTTGAGTCAATAGTAAGTGAACGATGACTCTCGCGACCACTTTCACGGTGCGCTGTCAGAGAACCCCACATGTAATTTTTGACAGAGAGACCAGCTACTAGTGTCGTGGGAGACACTTCTCATACGAAAAATCGCTTTACATAACGTATTCAGATTTGGACCAACTGCTGGCATTCTGTGATGAAAACATTCTCACATTGAGCTTATTTAAACAGCATTTTTCATGACGGTTTAGATTTTGAGAAAGGCATGCCACAGGCACCGCACAAGCTGTCATCCTACATTGTGCCCCTTAAATAAAGTAACCATATCTAACCTAACATGGCCGGGCCATGGCTCGGGTTGTGGGGGGATGAGGGGGGATGCCATCACCCCTACAATGAAAATGGTCAAAAATCTTCCCCCTCTAAAACCATTGATCTATATTCATGTATAGGCTATACATTCACATATTACGTTAAAATTTTACTTTTAACAACTGTATTTTCAAAATGCTCTCGGGGGAGAAACCCCAAAACCCCTAATAATCAGAATACATCTCTGACCATCCCCCCCTAGTTTCATTTTACAACTCAACTATGATGGCCCTGCTATTTCACCAGACATTATGAGACAAATCTATGAACAAAGTCATGTAATGCAATACAAGCGAGCGCTTTACCTGTTGAAGTGATCTCTGTATTCTGTGGACACTCTCTGAATGAGACTCTTGAGGCTAGTGGAGAGATGTACAGAGAGAGAGAGAGAGAGAGAGACAGAGACAGAGACAGAGAGAGAGAGAGAGAGAGAGAGAGAGAGAGAGAGAGAGAGAGAGAGACAGAGTGTGAGAGAGAGAGAGAGAGAGAGAGAGAGAGAGAGAGAGAGAGAGAGAGAGAGAGAGAGAGAGAGAGATAGAGAGAGGGAAGGAGGTAAGGAAATAGAAAACGGAGCAATAAAAAAAGACAACTCATCATTAACACCAACTGTATCTCTTCTCTGTAAACGAGCGATACAGTATGCTTCAAATTGGCCAGGATCCAATCAGACCAGTCAGAAGCTGACACAGAAATGTACTGATTTTCACATCCGAGAGCCAACTTTTTGTTGCCATGACAGCAGAAAGTGTTTGTCGTTCCACAGCGGAGCAGAAGAGGAGAGGATGGGGAGTGGGGGGGAGGGGGTTACATGATACAGGTGCTCAAAACAAGGACCCATATCAAAGTGGTATCTCCTCTCCTCTCCTTTTAGTTGTGGCTTAGTGCTTCACCGACGCCCTGCCTCTGTAGAGGAAACACTGGGTCTTTCTCAAAGCCTAGGCCAGTGTCCTTCCAAGTGTATCAGCCTAATTAGTCACGCCCAGTGATTGGATACCCTTTATTGGATATTCTGTAGAGTTCACCAAAAAGTATCCAATCACTGGGCGTGACTAATTAGGCTGATACACTTGGAAGGACACTGGCCTAGGTTTTGAGAAAGACCCACTGACAGTTCCTCGCCGTCACAGCCTAGGCTCAGCAACTTCCGACTGCCAATGACAAAATGACCTTTGGATTGTGCTTTTTGCGAGATATTGAATGAAACGTCTATCGTCAATGATGCCTTGCCTCGCATCACAAGGACACAGTTTTGCACCTCCTGTCCTCTCCTTTGGCCTGAGTTGGACAGCAATTGTTGTTGCTATTCCTCACCTGGCACTGTGTGTCCGTGTGTGTGTGTATATGTGTGTGTGTGTGTGTGTGTGTGTGTGTGTGTGTGTGTGTGTGTGTGTGTGTGCGTGCGCTCCATATGTTTGTGTGTGTGTGTGTGTGTGTGTGTGTGTGTGTGTGTGTG
>NC_085865.1:4410877-4558377 GCF_034702125.1 Engraulis encrasicolus | reverse complement strand
CTGCCATTACTAACCTGGCACTCTCCTCTGGTCGCTCCTTCTCGTCTATGACGGCGACAGCCACCAATTTACCTGACACACAAAACATGGCATACGCACGCAGGTGAGGCATCCCACAGTATAGGATATATGGAGGCAAGCACAAGTACTGACACTGATGGAATTACAACACTAGTGCAGAATATATTACACAGTTGGCGAACCAGTTAATCCAACAGTACTTCTACGTAGCCTCTTACTGCAGATGGGGTCGCCGGCGGGCCTATTCACCATTTGCTGGAAATACTCAACTACATCATAACTACATTGCTATGACGTTACAGAGAGCCTTAAGTAACAGATCAGAGTCCTGCACGGGTCCATTTTTTTATACCCGGACCCACCCATGCCCGTGCAGTGCATTACCCACCCACCCCGTAAACCCGCTGTAATTTCATAGTTAAATCCAGACCCACCCGGACCCGTTAACATTCTACCTGCTACCCACCCGTGCCCGTGAAAAAAATAATTCAAATCGAAAGTAGGCATATTTCCACTGTTTTATTTAAAAAATCTAAATCTAAATAGATAAAAAATAAAATAGCCTCCTAGTACTATGACCATTTTGATTGACGTGCTACCCGAGCTACCCACCCGTACTTTAACCTACCCGCCCGCATACCCACCCGTGAAATTTCGGAACGTTAAAACCCCGCCCGTTTGGGCAACTATTTACCCGTACCCGTGGGTACCCGTGGGTACCCGACCCGGTGCAGGACTCTGAAACAGATTAAGACATACCCATTACAATTTTGGTGACAGTAAGGTTATAACACAGGCTCTGCGCTAAGGGGTTAATACTTTATACATAATTTCTGGTTAGAAAACATACAGCAGCAGGGAGAGCACTGATGGTGGCAAAAACCTGAAACATCTGCTCTACTCTGCTCCAAGATTTTTTTTTAAACTCATTGTGCTTGACCTTAGTGTCTTATTTAGTGTGGTCCACGCTCCTACTTATTTGTCTTAACATCTAGAGCGCAACAGTACCCTCTCCTCCAGAAAAAAAAAAACAACCTCACCTGTCTCTCCAAGTTCGTAGAGTGTGAAGCCATCAATCTGCAGGTAACCTTGGAAACGTTCTCGGTTAACCCACGAAGACAGGCTGCCATCTTCATATTCTGTGAGGAGGAGGAGGAAGAAGAAAGAGAGAGAGAGAGAGAGAGAGAGAGAGAGAGAGAGAGAGAGAGAGACAGGGAGGGAGAGAGAGAGAGAGGGAGAGGGAGGGAGAGAGAGAGAGAGAGAGAGAGAGAGAGAGAGAGAGAGAGAGAGAGAGAGAGAGAGAGAGAGAGAGAGAGAGAGAGAGAGAGAGAGAGAGAAAGAACTTAAAAAGTGCATCTTAAGGCTCTGTGAGTAATAATAGGACCCAAAGAGTAGGCAGTGAGATGCCGACTGTAGGCACTGAAGAGAAACAAGACACACAGTAACTCACACCCCTCACATTTCTGCAATTTATACTGTACATTTTCATGGAACAAGACAAAAAAAAGACACTTTGATAATATAATGAAAAAATAAGATAAAATGTTTTGAATCTCTAAAAGGCACACTGTGCAGGAAATGGTCAAAAAAGGTAGGCCTACTGCAACTATGCTGCTCATTGAAACTGGGTTGCCTATTGCCAAATTTGATCTTTTCATGAAAGTTTACTAAGTAATAAACTCATATTTTCTAGTATGGCCCAAGTACATTAATTTTTGCAGCTAAAAATGGCTATTTCAGGAAATTCAAAATGGCGAACCATGGAGAAGATCCCCCTTTTCATGTTTGAAAAGTGCAATTTTCCCAGTCATTATAAATACTTGGAATTTGCTGGTGGCAGTAAGTATCCATGAAAAAGGTAACATTAGTGAATGGGTTGCATGAATTCTGGAAATAAACCTTTAAAAACGTCTTGCGCAATTAATACTGGCAGTTAATACTGGCTGAGGTGCCAGTGTCATGAACAAGAACACGTGTGCAATATGTATAGAATGCTGCAGACAATAGGCTTTTACTTCCCCTACAGTGTGCATCGATCAATCAAATACAAACAAGATAAAACCAGAGTCAAATCTACATTCAAGATCAATAATGCCTCTATTCTCCCTTTCACTCTGTGTGTGTGTGTGTGTGTGTGTGTGTGTGTGTGTGTGTGTGTGTGTGTGTGTGTGTGTGTGTGTGTGTGTGTGTGTGTGTGTGTGTGTGTGTGTGTGTGTGTGTGTGTGTGTGTGTGTTAGAGTGGGGTCAAGTGTGACCAAGTGACCAGGGCCCCATGTATAGCATATAGGGGACCCACACAGACTGATTTATGTAGATATATGGCTGGGGGGGGGGGTCCCATTGGAGCTGACTGTACATAGGGCCCACGATTTGCCCACAAACGCCCCTGTGTATGTCTTGCACCGGTTTGTTGCCAAGAGGGGAATAAAATCTGGCATATCATGCATAACATTTGGACCGCCTACTGAGAACGCAGAAAAACTCATTAGAGACACCAACTTCTCACAACTAAAGCGCTCGCTCCAACTAATTGTTTGCCTTGAGGGGGGCAGACGGATGGTTCATTCGGGTAATGAATGCACTTGTGTGAAGGGCACACAGAGGTCATGATAGCTCAGTCAAGTAGAAACGCTAGAGGTCAAAGGTCACTCGTGTTTTAACACCATTGGGGAACAATGTGTTAGACCAGTGGTTTTTTTAAAGTGTGTGTGTGTGTGTGTGGGGGTAGGGGGGGGCAGGGACCCCTGTGGAGGGCTGCGGGCAGGTGCTGGGGGGTGGGGTGGGGTGGGGGTCCATGGCAGGTTGGCAGGAAAGGTATAGCACACACAAAAAAGCACACAATTCGATAATTCAACATTATACTATTAACATTATTATGTTTTATATACTCCATTGGGACACTGCCTCACAGGAATACACTGTGATTGTGAAAGGGTTTGCCCAGAAAAAAATTGTATGGCAAGACCCATGTAAGGGGGGGGCTCGGCTGGAATATATCAGCAAAGTATGCATTCATTTAAAAAATGTATAAATGGACAGTATTCAGACGATATATAAATGAAAATGTGACATTATGCTGTTTGTTGCCGTTTCTTTTGTTTATTTAGTTTGTTTTCTTGTGACTATGGAGCTATGCATGAGTAACCTGCATCATAGTTGGGTGCGTATTACGCGAGTGCGTATTACGCCATTTGTGTTACAGTTTGAATGCATAGGGGTGGGAGTAAAAAAAAGCTATGCTTCGTCCCACTCTTTTTTCAGATGTACTAAGTGGGGTTTAAGTTGGTTTCGTTTCCCCTTTATTGGTATTATTTGTATTTTTTCAATTTACAGTTTGTTGATTCTCGCTTGTATCATCTGAAATAAATCATATCATATCATATCATATCAAAGTATATTTTTTGATAGGAACCCCTGCGTTAGACAATGTCTGGCCATGGAAAAGTACTCCAATAAAGTTACACGCTGCATTCCCTCTCCTGTTAATTTCACCGGGAGCTGAATGCTGCTGTGTGTGTACAACACATTGCATTTATGGCTGACAGTCAGACAACATGTTTGTATGCAGGGGGCAATCATGGCTTCGGGTCATTTTGAAATTGAATTATTAAAATGGCATTACGGCGTAAGGATTTTTCAGTCAAAACATGTCAATCTAATATACCGCTGACCAACTAAGCAGGCTGCAGTGCGGTGAAAAATAAATACTGCAGTCCTGCTCCTCATCGAGCAGCCACAGGCCTCCTCAGAGAGGAAGAAAACACACACACACACACACACACACACACACACACACACACACACACACACACACACACACACACACACACACACACACACACACACACACACACACACACACACACAGATGTCATGGAGGACACCGTCATGTGCCAGTGTCATGACAGCTATGACGAGTATTTGCACAGCATATGACAAACATGTTGAGTCAGGTGAATTTGACACACTCACGCACACCGCACTGACGCCACCAACAGAGACAGAGACGCGTCCACAGACACACCACCCACAGATGCGCTCACAAAAACATGCTCATGTGCATACGCTTGCACACACACAGAATCCAGACGCGCACACGGACACACACTTTTTTTTCTCCATAGGCCAAAGCCCAGAGAGCAGGGGGTGTAGGGCTGTGCAGAATGTCTCTACAAACCAATGCACGCACGCACGCACGCACGCACACGCACACTACGGCTGTGAAGAATGCCTCTACAGTGCTCCCAGTAAACTCCACAGACACCCACAGACCCATAGCCAAACCTCATCACAAATCCCTGGTTGACAACCTGACCACGGTGCAAATAAACACAGACACTCTTAATCCTGCTAAAACGAAAATAACTTCAATAGTGGAATAGAGTAGAGTGAATGTGAGTCAAGGCAGGTTAGCGAAGACTATTGGTAATACAGTTTATACAATATTTAGATCTGGTCGAGTTATTTAAGAATTTCTGGTAAGACGACCCCCTATTTTCAGGCTCATGTTTTGGGGAAAAAAGTTTTTTGAAGACTTAATTTTGTTTCACATTGGAAACTTCTCTCAAAATGCAGTTTTTAATTTGTTGGAAAATCTGAGGCTTTTTACAAAGAACAAATTTCACAATATAATTTTCATGGAATTTCCATGATATAAGACCACAGATGGCTACTCATATCCTTTTCCTTTCTTTACTCACTTCACCCGTCAAGCGCCAATAGGCACCTACAGACTACAGCCGCCTGGGCCCGCCTGTTTAAAGTGCGACGCAACATAGCCTACGTCTGAGCCAGCCAGGCAACCAGTCCAGTAGAGATAGGTAATCTATTGTGCAATGCACAGATTTTCCTAAATGCCTAGTTGACAGCAATATGTAACCATCAGCCGTCTCGCCAAATCGCCGTTCATTTTATGCATCCAAAGTTTTCCGTTGGACTGTAGAAACCGAACGTGACCAAAGGCAGATTGACGCATTGCACTTGAAACCCATGCGCTGCCTATCAGGACCACGTTGACATTAAAAGTCCGATTGATATTCATTTCGTACCAAGGGTAAAACTCCTAGAGATTTTATAAGAACAAGACAATCTCTTGCCCTAACCATTATTCTGTGTTGTTGCATCGTTGCGAGACATATCGTCAAAGGCACCACTTGTCAAAGGCGCCACTTTCTCGCGCACACACAGATGACCATTGATTGGCTGATGACAGCATCCAAAACTTAGCCTACAGGTTGTTCGTCAAATCACCCTTCATTTCTTTAGTTTCTAGTGGTGTTGTCGGCTGACCAGAGAGAACGACCAAAGCTTTCCTGATGAGACTGTAAAACCAAACACAAATAAAAGCAGAGCAACGAGCCGCGATTGACTTGTGTTTTCCCCTTGCACTGTCGTCCGCATCGTGTTGACATTGACAGTTGATAGACGTGCGGTGCAACAGTCATAACGAAACAAGCATCTGCAAATTTGATATGGACAAAACAATCTCTTAACCCATCCATTATTGAGTTTTGTGGCATTGTTGTGAAGCATAGGCTAATGGCCGCATTCAGGTTAAGTTAAAAAAAAACAAAAAAAAACTTTTTACTTTTTTCTCTAGCGCGCGGAAATAAGACGACCCCCCTTTTTAGAGTACTATTTTTTATAACAAAAACCACGTCTTATATTCGGGCCAATACGGTAGTAGGAGAACATTGTCATGGCAGTAATTTATTCACATTACTGCATTTTGTCTCAATTTTGTAAAAGGGGGAACTATTTTTACACCACAGCTCTGCCACCCCCTGATGACCCCTCTGCGACCCACTTTTGGGTCCCAACCCACCAGTTGAGAAACACTGCCATAGATGACTCTTCACATCTAGTGCTATGCTAATATTAATCACTCCGCCTACAAGTATTCATCGAAGTCCCATAGAATGCTGACCATATTTAAGTGAAAACTTGGGGCCGACATGGGCCACTTACCAACTTGAACTCCATCCCGCCTTCCACTGCTAGTTACTTTGAGTCACTCAATCAATGTGATAAATGCATGCAGGTTTAAGAAACTTTTCAAAACCTTCCCTTGACTTGATGTCTTCCTTGTAGCCGACACATGCTCTAACCATAAACAAACAGCAGCAGCGACAGCAACAGTAATCGCTCAGACCAAAAGTGCAACAGTCAGGACTTGGATAAATAAACAAATAGGGGAGGCTGTCGATGAGGTAACCGCTGCCATGATGGATGCGTGGGCGTTTGGCAATAAAATGAAGCCGGACCCACTGGCTGATTGTACAGAATGATGCATGGCTGCTTTTTTATTTCCTGCCCCATCCCTGACGACGTTATACGACGACGTTCTGCTAGGATGACAATGAAGCCGATTTATTGGGAGCCATTTGCGAAACGGGCGATTTCAGGGACTGTGAGAAATCATTTTTATGTGAGCGCGCTCGGAGACCCGAACGCATCGAACCAGTCCCGACCTGACCCCTTTCTAAATGGGAAAGTCTTCTTTCGAGTGCATTAGACAGGACTACACAATAAGCTCTTGCACTCCTACAAGGTGTTGGAGATCTTTGTTGTTAATTAGCTGCATCAAATGAATGCAAATTTGGAGAGAGAAATAATAATAAGCTACTTCAAGTGTTTGCATTGCATAACGTGTGTGACGAGAGACAATGCTGAATGCGTGCCCTCACCAAAGGAAACGAAATCTGAAGGGTATTCCCTTGTACATTGTAGGAGTCCAAAAAAAATCCAGGCGTCATCCTACTTAACGAAGCTCGTTACAGAAGCGAAATTAAACGGAAACTCAAATGAGACGCAGCCAAGCTGTCATTCATCATTTTCCTTTTTTTTTTATTGATCAAAACCCATTGATCTGCCACTACAAATGAAATGTGCTGCATGGTATGAATACATTCGCCCTCCCCTGACTGGTCCCCTCCTTCCACTCCCTTAGTGCCAATACAACATCAGATTTGACAAGACATTCACTTCGGCATACAACAACAGCCATCCCCTCTCTCTCTCTCTCTCTCTCTCTCTCTCTCTCTACCTCTCTCTCTACCTCTCTCTCTACCTCTCTCTCTCTCTCCTGCTCTCTCTCCTGCTCTCTCTCTCTCTCCTCTCTCTCTCTCTCTCTCTCTCTCTCTCTCTCTCTCTCTCTACCTCTCTCTCTACCTCTCTCTCTACCTCTCTCTCTACCTCTCTCTCTCTCTCTCTCTCTCTCTCTCTCTCTCTCTCTCTCTCTCTCCACAGAGGACCATTACGGCAAAGAGAAGTCCATCTTGCTGACAGCCTTGGACACTTAAAACACCATGAATCATAAGAGAGACAGTAGAGAGGGAGACAAACACACACACACACACACACACACACACACACACACACACACACACACACACACACACACACACACACACACACACACACACACACACACACACACACACACACACACACACACACACACACACACACACACACACACACACACACACACACACCGAAAATCACAAGAGACAGTATACTAATATCCGCATGCACACGTTCGCACACTAACACAGAATCATGAGACACCTGGGACAAAACGGCACACACACACACACGCGCACGCACGCACGGTTAGTGTAACTGGTCTCCCCAACGTCATTATAAATGCAGTTGGAATGACCTCCATGGATTTGCTGTAAATGGCTAATATTTTAGAAGTTCTTTGTCTCTTAGTCCTTTGTGTACAGATTTTTTTCTTCTTTTTCCTCTCTCTTTCACACACAAGTATGCACGCGCGCATGCAAAAACGCACACACAGAGACACCCCCCTTCCTCCAACCTATCATTAGTCAGTCTTGAATGTCTGTTGGAAGGACAGGCGCAGGAGGACAAACATACACACAAGACACAAGAACACACACACGCACGCACGCACGCACACACACACACACACACACACACACACACACACACACACACACACACACAAGACACACACACACACACAAGACACACACAAGACACAGATGACACAAGACACACACACATGCGTAAAAAGAGCACGGGGACACAGACAACCGGAGTGAATCACTTTCACCTTGAAGCAAATTATATCTGCTGCTGCCTTCAGCCTCAACAGTCACCACAGCAAAAGGCCAACAATGCATACACACACATCTGCTCTCTCCGCACGCACACGCACGCACACGCACACGCGACAGACATGCACAAATACACTCTACATACACACAGCCGCATACAAACCCAAAATGCACAACTGCACCCAGACACACTGAATAGTGCGCACACACACACACTGAATAGCGTGCAGACACACAAACACACACACACACACACACACACACACACACACACACACACACACACACACACACACACACACACTGAATAGTACACGCACACGCACACGCACACGAGGCAGGAGGATTTAACAGCTGTGCTGTCAGGCAAAGTGAAGACACGACTCCTGTGATGGATCAGGCCCCAAACTGGCATGGACAGAAGCATCTCCGACCTGCCGGTACACACACACGCACACGCACATATATATGCACACCCACACGCACAAGCACACACACATATATATGCACACCCACACGCACGCATGGCCACACACGCACGCACACAATTCCTAAAATAATAATAATAATTTAAAAAACACTCACACAAGCGTGCGCAGAGCCGCACACGTACACACACACACACACACACACACACACACACACACACACACACACACACACACACACACACACACACACACACACACACACACACACACACACACACACACACACACACACACACACACACACACACACACACACACACACACACACACACCAACCACCTCTGCTAGTTCAAGAAGCCAACAGTTGGCATGAATGTCTATATCTGTATGCAACAGACACTTGTGCACGGAGTATCCTCAGTTGATCCCAAAGCATTGCTACAGTAGTAGTAGAGGATTTTACGGAGGGTTACCCAGCTTAAAGATCCCATGGCATGAAATTTTCACTCTGTGAGCTCTTTTGGCCTTAAAATGAGTCTCTATAGCCTCCTTAAGTCACCCCAGGGGCTAAAAATGTCGAAATGTGTTCACAGAGCACTACAGCATTTCCTCCATGCTTTGAAAAGAGCTAGTCCAATTGACGCAAAACTACGAGGCTCCTGGGATGACGTCATCCCAGGACGAGCTCATCTAAATTCCCCACGCCTTCTCTCCGCCACGCCCTCTGTCTCCACCCACTACCTGGATTACCCCACCCGCCTGGCCCCGAGCCCAATTCATTTGGAATAAACGCATACCATAAGACTGAAGAGATAAAACAGTGGATGTTCTAAACGACTGAAGTGGAGGTCTGGGTCATTACCAAGTCTTGCCGGTCCATCAGCAAGAACTACCCAACACCAACAAGTAAGTCAATTAGTCCCTAGTCGCGTGCTATTTTATGGATGCCATGCCAGTGTATTAGCTATCTATGATAAGCTTACATCAGCTGTATTGCATTTAGCCATGAAGCCTGCGCTGTGGTACAATACCAAAATCCATGATACTAAGTCATACTGATTTAATTGGGAAATTTGACACTTGTCGTTTGACCAAATATCTTGCATGTGCAGTGCATAAAGCACTAAAGCAAGACTGTTGTTAGCATGTTGGCAAGCATGGTCTGTGGTCAGACCATGGAGTCGGTTACATGGAACAGCGCGAGGAAATCAAATTCATAAATTGTAAGTCTTTGCTTCGATTTGACGACATCGTTTTTGCAAGCCTTGGTTTCGATTTGGTTACCCTATTTTTTAAATCCCGAGTCGCATTGCAAAGTTTAGTTCTGGCTGGGAAATGACTAGTTATGAATTTGATTTCCTCGCGCTGTTCCATGTAACCGACAAGTGTCTGACCACAGACCATGCTGGGGTACGCGATGTTCATGTGTCCGGTTTGAGTGTTTGCGCGGTAGCAAACGTTGGCTGGCTACCCTCGAGAGCCAACACTCAAACCGCGACACCCTCGTTGGCTTTGGAGGAGCACAGTTTTGAGCTGTCATTCGTAGCCATCGTCACGTCGCCAGTTTATCAAATGCTCGGATTTCGAATGAGATGTGTTCTCTCTGCGTCTCGTTGAGTTTACCAATGCCATCAGGGAGAATTGACATACAGTGGTGGTAGCATCTACAGAAACGGGCAGTTATGAATGTAAGCTTACAATCACGAACAGTGTTACATCAGTGTTACAGTGATTGCATGCAGACTCTCGCTGCTAGCAATATATTTTGTGGTATCAGTACTGCACATTCATTGACCCACTGCCCTCTTGCAACTTGTGAAATAACCTCATCATAATGTTATGCCATGGATTTCTTCTGTGTGTCCACTTGAAATTGTGAACAAAGCTAGGATATTAATGCAAACGTGTTGCTGTCTGTGAGGGACAAAAGAGTGAGTCTTCTAACTATGCAGAACATGCATGATGGGGGGGGGGGTGGTGTGCATATTGGTGCACTATGTATTTCTGAATCTCATTGAGTGTTGTTGTCTTCACAGGCCACCACCACATCAAGTGTGTACACGTTCAGAGATATGGGTCATGGATTCTGCCTGCCAGACAGACCGCATTGCCACCCAGACTACAGCCACACCAGTTATCCTTGAAGACATTGCCGCCCCAGTCATGGAGTAAATGTATGTTGCCTACTGTAGCTGCCACTTCCAATACTGTTGTGTAGCTTCAAAATGGTTACTTCCCTTTTCCCTTGTTGTGTAACATTATGTTATTACATTACATTTCGTTATTACATTACATTTCGCTTAGCTGACGCTTTCATTTTATTCAAAGCGACTTACAGTTATTATTTGTCAGGGTAATGGTTACAGTCCCTGGAGCAATGAGGAGATAGGTGCTTTACTTAAGGGCACTTCAGCCATGGGTGGAGATGTAGGGAGAGGTCAGGGGAGATTCGAACCTGCAACCCCCAGATTGAAAGACCAACTCTCTAACCACTAGGCCATGGCTATTGTTATTCCACAATATTGTTACAGGACAAAACATTAACTGTATCAGGGTATGGTGCAGTCATTGATTGGAATCAGAAATATGACAACACTATGACTATGTCTACTGAGCCACATCAGAAATGACAGTGACGGCCATTGTAATACTTGGGGAAGATGACGGCATCTTATAGGCCTTCAACATTTTGTTTTACTGACAATTGTTTCCATGCCATTTCTGTCTGTTCTGACTCACTCACTCACTTGTCTTGTATAGTTGGAGAGCCTTGTTGTGGATCATTGTTTTAAGCTGTGTGCAGTATTCTTCTAATGATTTAGCAATTCTCATCTACAGAAACTCCAGTCATGACAAGTAAAAGGAAGCAGAATGATGTTGCAAAGCTCAGCCCCACCACCAGACCTCAGAGCACCAGTCTTTTCATTCAGTCATCCTTAGAATTGCCACTAAGAATGTTGACTTTCACTTCATTAGAATGCTGCATGTGAGAAGATTGTTGTTCTTGAAAGTTGGTGCCTGAAATGTCATTATTTAGCAGGGCTTGTCCTGCTTTAAATGGCAAGAAACGTCTATCATCATAGTTCTTTCCACTATCTAAACTCCTGTCCTCCCTTCTGATGACATTGCAAAATACTGTATCTTTGATGATTGATGTTTAATTGCAATATCTCACAAAAGCACAATTCAAATGTCATATTCTCATTCGTAATCGGGATGGGGAAAAGTCCCCCAAAAGTTGTTGTGCCTAGGCTGACAGCATAACAGGGAACCTGTGTTATTTTCTCCATGGATGGTGGGAATCAGGCCACAAGCACATGTGGTGGACATGAGTTTGGATAATGGAGTGGATCCCTTGACTAGGCCCCCTGAAAAACACAATGTTTTCTGTGAATTTAATTTCTATATTTGCTTTACCAGAAAATGTATAATTTACACACACACATGGGGTTTCGGATGATACTTGACTTGATGAAATTATAACTATTATGAACTATACAATTCATGGCAATTGTATAAAATGGCTTTTGCTGTATTTTGGAGCTCTTAAAATCCTTTCCAATGACTTATCAGTGGGACAGTGTTCACACATATTCTGTTGTACTTACAGACGGCTATCCACAATGGAAATACGAACCAACTACCCCTAATACCGGCCCTACGGCTACCTGCAGGAGGTCTACCTTTCTTCAAAATCGCAAGACCAAGAAGGGATAGTGCATCAACCATCAAAAGCTTATGGCAACCTTTGTATTGGTAAGATTTCAAAAGAATTCATTTCAACTCATTTTGACATAACATTTTTACTGGTGTTACTTCAATATCAACGTTAAATCCATAAAATAAGAGAATTAGAATTCAAAAACAATGTCTTTTTTTTCTGTATGTTTTTTGTGTTAAGTTATGTTCATGTCCTGGTGGACCTCATTCTGGACAAGGTCTTTGGGAACCCTGCGACACACTACGCAATGTTGCGTTGGTGCCGTTCACAGACGAGCCAGCAGATAAAGAGGGGCCTTGTGTTGAGGTTCACGTGTACTGCAGTCTGAATCCCCGGGTGTAGTGTCCTTCGTCATCAAGGAACTCAGCATGGATATGCAAGACAACACAGGAATCACTGTTGGACAAATACTTGAAGCGGCTGAAAAATAGAAAAGACAGTTGCAGAGATTGTTAGTGCCGATATTCTTTCACTACAATATTTGTCTTCCATAAATATCCCCATGTTCCTATGGAATACTCTTGATGCTGTCATAAATAAATATTCACACTGTCTTTACACTGTCTGCATAATTGAATTAACAGCATATGTGGGTGTGTGTGATCCTGAAATATATTATTGATTACGATTACACTTAACTTATCTGACACTTTCATTTATTCAAAGCGACGTACAGTACAACTATTACTTTTCAGGGTATTGGTTACAGTCCCAATGTGTGGTTAGGTGCCTTGCTAAGGGTAACTGTCAGCCTGGACGGAGAGGTCAGGGGGGATTTGAACCAGCAACTCCTAGAATGAAAGACCAACTCTCTAACCACTAGGCCAGTGTCTCCCAACTTTTTTTTGTCCTGCATACCCCCTAAGCAATTTTGTCACATGATGAGTACCCCTTCACTCATGCTCTATGTCTGTTCCTCTATCCCAGTGTGTCTACACTCCATACATTTGTTATTATTACATTTTTCCAAGTACCCCCTGAGGTGTGCTCGCGTACACCTAGTGGTACACGTACCCCTGGTTGGGAAACACTGCACTAGGCCACGGGTGCCCCCCGAGTAGTATAGGCCTACAAGTAGTTACTCACTATTACTTGTATAATTTGAAGCAAGTGTGAATCTTGGCTCTCCCAGCACATCTCCTATTCTACAAAGATTAGATATGGTAAATGTTTCATCTTATTCATAGGTCTCTCTTTTTGTGGGCATTGACCATTGTATCCGTTTCCACGCTAGCATGCAAACTTATTTCCAAAAAATAATGCAGTTTTATGGTCGTGTTTGGTTCCTCGGGTAAACATAGGATGAGGCATACACATTTCACAATGGAAAAACTTTGGTGGCAACTCATGGGTAAATGTGATGTCAAAAGGTAAGCTGGATCATTTCACTAATGCACACAAGCCAGAATACATGGAAAAGGGGACTATTTTCCAGAGCAGACGTTAGCACACCTATTTTCCCCAAACAGACTGGTCAATAGTGTTTACAGCTACTGTAGTGGCGATCACATGCGGGATAAGCATCATCCGAAACGGAACGATGTTTGAAGGGGGTAAAGTTAAACAGTCTAGGCCTACTATAAGGCTCTGAAAATTGCCCGCCTCGTTCAATAATAACACATTGATTTTACAGGTATTGGTGTAGTTAGCATATCGTAACATGTTAGAAATGAAGGACGTAGGCATAATATCTACATAGTTCAACATAGAACTATCCATCCATTCCACACTGAGAAAGTTGCCGGGTTTAGGTAATGTGGAGTCGCGATGCCAGTAACATGCACACACAGCAAATGAGGTTGTCTAGACTACTTATAGGCATACTGTAGGCTAAATAAAAAAGAATGTTGTTTGTTTTTGATGTTCACTTGCGAGCAAGGACGTCTAGATGCAAAATATTGCTGCTATAATAATTACCAGCCAGTCACTGGCTACCAAAAGGGCTTTCGGACCTACCCAACAAATGAAATTCCAGACATAACATTTCAAACTCACCCTTCTGAGACGTCCTGCGCTGAAGTCCTTGAGCAGGTAGCTCCCTACGTGTTTCATCTTCGGGTCAAAAGCGTCAATTCATCCAGTTGCTTGTGCCGATGCGAAATGCTACAGCTACTAGTTAGCAGCTAACAAACAAACACACCCTCGTCGCCACCACCCACAGGAGCTTGGTCCCGCCCCCACTCATCCACGGGACACACCCCTCCCCTCCCTCCCACTCCCCCCTGCAAACTGACGCACTGGAGAAAGCACTGAAATGGGTCTTTCTCCAAAGACGCCAAAATAGCGCATTTCGGCTTTATTTTGAGAAAGCCTGCGGATATAACATCCTGACACCCCCCGAAAGCCAATACAAAGCACCACAGGACCATGCCATGGGATCTTTAAGAGCCACACCACGCCCTTGTTCTTCATAAGGACAATTGAATAACTTCATAGTTTGAACATGAATACGCTTGAGAAAGTTGTTCTTCGTGGTTTTGCATCAGAATTGCATTTTACATCAACGTTAGCGGTTGGTGTGGTCTTCAGTCAACAGACAGTCTCTCCACTCAACAACTAATAGCATCGGTTGGTGTGTTCAGGGGATGCATTAACACTACAGTATGTATGTGGCCAGAGTAGGTACTGAGACTATGCTAATCACTGAAACTGTGCTGCCCATTCCCAAAATTTGATATTTTCATGAATATTTATGAAGTAATAAACAAATATTTACTAGTGTGACCAAAGT
This sequence comes from Engraulis encrasicolus, assembly GCF_034702125.1. NCBI lineage: Eukaryota > Metazoa > Chordata > Actinopteri > Clupeiformes > Engraulidae > Engraulis > Engraulis encrasicolus. Next base: position 4,543,389 of record NC_085865.1, on the reverse strand, counting down.
ACAATACAGTGTTGAAGCTAAAAAAAAAAAAAGTCTGTTACTGCAAATTCAAAATGGTAGAAATGGAGAGGATCCACTTTTGCACGTCGTAATGAATACTTCGAATTTGAGGGTGGTGGTAATATTCGTTAATGAGCAGCATGAATTCTGGAGACAAACTACTAAATATTAAATATAATATTAAATACAATACCTTTAAGGTGGTATATTACGGTAAGAAAATATTACCCAGTGTGTCTTCGGTAGCTGCAGTGCAATATCATTCATGGTACCCTTGATTTGTACTACTTGTGCCATGTATGTTCTCGAGTGCTTTTGTATTCTCAATATAATGTCATGACACAGCCACCTTGTAGTTATGCTAGAGGGTTTTTAACGCTATTTTCAGTAGTTTATTTCCAGAATGTGTGCAGGAATGCTGGAATGAACAGCATCGTTGCAATGAGCAGCATAGTTGCAATGTCTACTCTGACCTCATTCCAACACACTCTACCTTTTAAAAAAAACGTGATTTAAACTGACAGCAAAGTTCTCCATTTTGGTAGTAAGGGTAGCTCTGGATCAAAAGGGGAGATATACACTCCCACAGATGTTGGACGGTTGCCATCACGCCGTCGGGGGCAGTGTAGCGGCTCCAGAACTTGTGCTTGTACAAGCAAAGATACACTGGAGATATGCTGCGTGATGTACTGTACAAGAAAATAACAGATTCCAAAGTGGTGCATGCACTTCAAAAACATGGTTTGATAAAGGCGATGCCCCCCACCCCCTCACCCCCCACCCACCCCAACACCACCCCCTCACTTTACAAGAGAGGCAGAGGAATTAAGTACCGTGTCTTTGCCTTCATTACACACACTCTTACTGCTGTGAACACATGAAAACTACTTCAGTTTCATCCCACTCAGAGAGAGAGAGAGAGAGAGAGAGAGAGAGAGAGAGAGAGAGAGAGAGAGAGAGAGAGAGAGAGAGAGAGAGGGAGAGAGGGAGAGAGGGAGAGAGGGAGAGAGAGAGAGGAGAGAGAGAGAGAGAGAGAGAGAGAGAGAGAGAGAGAGGGAGAGAGAGAGAGAGAGAGAGAGAGAGAGAGAGAGACAGAGACAGAGACAGAGACAGAGAGAAATACAAGGCTACTTAAGCGACTTATGTAATGCAATAAAAGAAACCATTCAGCGTTTTCAACCCCCTTTTCCCATTTCACCGTTACTTAGTGTTGGGCCTAATATCTCATTCTGCTGAAGCATCTTGAGCGCTTTTGATTCGGCCATTTCAAGTGGTGAAAAATTAATGGGGGGCCATGGTTACTGCTGCGGGACAAATTCGCACAGCGCAGAGAAGGCAGTCAAAGACCATGGCTCGGCACAGCGCAGAGAAGGCAGTCAAAGACCATGGCCCAGCTCAGCTTTGACTATTTCTACTGCATGTATAAACGGCAAAGACAGAGAGGCAAAGACTATAGTCGGTCAAAGTCTATTGCTTAGTTTTGCCCTATACATAGAAAGAATCAAAAGATTATAGCTCAGTTTAGCTTCGCCCTTTAGACATGCAGTAGGAGTCAAACACAGAGAGGCAGTCGGTCAAAGTCAAACTATTGTGTAGCTTTGCCCTGTACATAGAAAGAGTGAAATGAAATAGCTCATCTCAGCTCTGCCCTGTACAGAGAAAGAGTTAAATGATATAGCTCAGAGACCTTTATCCTACACATAAAGGCAGTTATTGTTTTTGCCATTTCCAATTTGATTCAAACATTTAGGCATGGGGATATAAGCAGTAAGGGATTTGTTTTCTTCTTTCACAATTTCTCCCTGAAGAGCGGCATATGGAACGGTCAACATCAAACCAACTAAACATAAAACTAAACTAAAACAGAACAAGTATGTAACAAGTTGTAATATTCTTATTTTTGGTCATCATGTTGGTGTGGATACTAAGAGGTCATCCAAAAAGATAATGTCCAAAGGCTGTTAAAAAGGCTCAACTCAAATAAGAGGGCAATTATCTTTATGCAAATGTCTGACATATATTGGACACTGTGCAAACTCTCCTGCTCTGCAATGAACAAACACTAGCCCCGTCACCAGAAGCTGGTCCCTCTTCCCTGGAAGAAACAAACTGCGGTGCAAGAGAAGTGCTGCTTCATCCAGGTAATGGCAAAACAATTCAGAAAATATACGAAGAACTCTTTTCCAAAATGAGATATATCCATTTTATAGAATGTTGGGGATTTTTGTATTGGACATTCCATTGAATTGCATTGCAAAATGTATTTAATAGAGGTTTAAAAAGTATGTTCTCAAAACATTTGAGTGGCAAGAATTCACACAAAGATTATAGGACTTCTTAACAGTCAATTCCAATATTAAAATGCAAAAAGTCAAAAATGGATATAGCGTTTTGGAAAAGAGCTCTTCAAATATAATCTACTGGCAAATGTAAGCGTACTATTCGGTTCATTCGAGCTATTGGAATAGTCAGGCTAACATAACGTGATGTTTCACATGTGATGTGAAGTAACGCACCAAAGTTATTTTGCAATAACACTGTGTAATTCTGAAATAACCTATTTTTGTTACCCTTAGCCATTCCCAACACATCAGACACAGTACTGCTTATCCATCCTAGTACTGACGAGACAAACTCCACTCGTCCTCTGGGCTCTACAATAAAATAACAAGGGAGTGTTTCTATGAGAGAGAGAGAGAGAGAGAGAGAGAGAGAGAGAGAGAGAGAGAGAGAGAGAGAGAGAGAGAGAGAGAGAGAGAGAGAACTACAAGAGTCTTCCTCCATTTTCACCATGACAACCACAGACGGACTAGAGGTACTTCGCATCACGGTGCTGGAACAGAGTCCTCAGGATGGAGGCATGTGGGTGGTGAGGGTGCAGAGCGACGACCCCTTTCTCCTGGGCTTCCTGTACCGAAAGGAACCCTTCTGGAACCCGGAAGTGAAACAGACGGACATCATGGTCGGGGCCTGGCCATGCCAGGTGCTGGAGTTTGTCCTCCGTGCCCATCACCGAGCTCCGTCTCTGGGCAACGAGCACTACTGGGGCCCCTTTGTGACGGGCCTGTGCCTGGACGCGGTGTTCTTCAGGTTCTGTCTGCCGCCGGACGTGGCGGAGAGAGGGCTGGTAGCGGTGATGAGGGAGAACGCCGGCCAACTGGAGATGTACCGCTAACATGCTACAATGCTACACGGATCCATTGACTTTCACTAGCTTAGCGACATATTCCCTCTTTTAACTTGAAAAATAAGACACTTTACCACCTTTATAAACCCCAGCCAACGATTTTAGCTGTATTAAGCCCCAAAATAGAGGCATACCCCATTAATATAGCTAGATTTTCCATTCGTAGTTTGTCTGCCAATATTGCTAGAAATCCACAGGACAGCAAATGCACATATTGACCGTACAAGTGAATACCGTCCCTAACCAAGATTCAAGATTCAAGATGAGTTTATTACGTCTTATTATAGGTTTGAAGCCTATAAAGAGTAAAAATTGTTGTGTTTTTTTTGTGTGTCCTCAAAAATTAAAATTAAAAAGAGGGGGGGGGGGGGGGGAAAAAAGTGCAAAGAAAGTGCCTTGTGCCTTGTTGACTTCAGCATGAATTCAGTAATCTTACTGCTTGGTGGAAGAAACTACTTTGGAGTCTGGTAGTGTGAGACTTCAGGCTTCTGTACCGTTTCCCAGATGGTAATATAGTAAATAGTTCATGGTTGGGGTGACTAGGATCAGCCAAGATCTTTTTTGCCTTCCTGATGCTCCTTCCCTCGAATAACTCCAGTTTGGAGGGTAAGTCACAGCCGAATATGCTCCAAATTATAGAATTCTGGACTTCTTGCGCGACCCCCCTTCAGTACCTCCACGACCCCCGATCCCGACACCCAGTTTGGGAACCACTGTACCAAAGGGATGCCTACATCTCAGCTAAAATAACTTTTTGGGGCTCAATGATCAATTGATATTGATTCATATTTAGTGACATGCAAAGGTGAGGAGATGTACAGCTACCTAAGGACATTTTGGGCTTTGAACGTATTCAAGCATCTCAGATAGAAGAGCATTTTAGGCTTCAATGGCATTAATATTGAAGGCAATATTTTTGTTAAATGCAAAAGGTGATGATCATGTTCTGCAGAGACCACTGCACTTTAAATACATTGAGAACTGTGGATGGCTATTAAAGGGCAACTCCTGCCAATTTCAATGTGCTGTTGTATTGCTCACGCTACCCTTGACTTGTCAGTACCCGGTGACGCCGCATTTTTTGGCTCAGTCCTTTCCGAGATATGAGCTATTCTAATGGGGGCAACTTTTGTTTACATTTCAAAAAATCATTTTTATTTATTCCCAAAAACATCCAAAAGGTTATGCAACATCAGCACACAGCTAGCAAACAGCGATACTTTTGGGAAAATATTTGGAGTAGGCCTATGCTCATTTTTTTAAAAATGTAACAAAAGTTGCCCCCATTAGAATAGCTCATATCTCGGAAAGGGCTGGGCCAAAAACTGCGCCGTCACCGGGTACTGACAAGTCAAGGGTAGCGTGAGCAATACAACAGCACATTGAAATTGGCAGGAGTTGCCCTTTAAGGATAAGTTATTTAAAAGTCTATTAAAATAGACACAAAAATAGGGGACGACAGCTTTAAAAAAAATATTTTGGCTAAATTCAAAAGGAAGCAGATTTTTGGAACATCATATTTTTTAAGATAAATATGGTGAACACAAAAGAGCTGCGACCTTGTGTCACAGCTTGAAGTGTTTTTCTTATTATTATTTTTATTTCATTTATTTATTTATCTTGACAAGGTCATGAAGAAGCGTCTTTTACAAGGATAGATCATGCATGTATGCATGGCTGGATGAAAGGATGGATGCATGGATGAATAGATGAAAAGAGAGATACTCAATTTATCCCAAGAGCAAATTAAGGCGTGTCATTAAAGTTTCAGTTGTGTATGAGAAAACATGTGCATTGCAAAGTGAGAGGCCTGGAACAAGCAACATATTTATAGAATTCATGTTCATGAAGTTATATATATAAAATCATCAAAACACCAGCTTTCTTTCTAGTCAGCGCCAGTCTTTTTAACATTGCGCCGTTTGATGCTCGGGCCCTTGTAAGCTGGTGCTAGCTACGTCCCGTCTGGCACGCAATGCAGCAAACAAATAGCTGCTAGCACTTCAAGTTGCGATGGCTGAACAGACAGGAGGTTAAGTTCCATGCAAAGAGTGAGTCAAATAGGGACAAACAACATACTTACAAAAGTACAAAATAATTGAAGAGATTTGGTTGGGGGAAAAAACAAGATTGACCATCTTTTCTCCTTCTAGCGAGGGCTGTGTCCTTAAGACTCAGATCAGATGCAAAAACTACAGTAAAAGGCTAACAAAGATGCATGGAAGATAAGATGGAGGTACATAGTGTACGCCCAAAATACAGTTAAAGTGATACTGTCCCAATTTTGGTAATCACCTCCCCTTGAGTTAAATAATAGGGTTTTACCGTTCTCCTGTACTTTCAACCGTTCTCTTGATATGGCAGTGCAAATTTTACCTCCAAGCTAGCAGTTAACATTGACTCCTATGAGACCAGTTAGCCGCCAACTGGTCTCATAGGACTCAATGTTAACTGCTAGCATGGAGGAAAAATTTGCACTGCCATACTCAGAGAACGGTTGAAAGTACAGGAGAAAGGTAAAACATAATTATTTAACCCAAGGGGAGGTGTAATATGAGATTATTTCCAAAAATGGGACAGTATCACTTTAAGGCATGTCAAAAAAGTAGCAGTTCTGTTTGGAAACAACGTGTTGAGTGACTTTTGGGACATACAGTATATTTACAGAGGTACTGTACTTTAGGAAAAGCCATCAAACTAGAGATTCACCATGGTTTCCCCCCTGTAGCTGGGATCGTTGCTATAAGATGACAATGCTGAAAATAGATGATTACAAGGATTGGATGGATGGAAAGATAGATACTTAATTCATCCCTAAAGGAAGTGAAGACACATCATAAAAGTGTCAGTTGCGTGTGGAAACCCACATGTCGAGTGAAGGTTTGGGATTAAACAGGGTATTTACAGAAGTGCTTCAGTAAGAAAAAAACAACCCAACAACAACAACAACAACAACAAAAAGATGCACCATCCTTTGCCACTCTAGTTAAGGCCATGTCAGGAAGACGATGCCAAAAATAGATGCTTACAAGGCCAATAAATCGCAGACTGCACAGCAGAAGTTCAGCCGGAGTGACAGCTCTCCATTTCTCCCCTTCTTATGGATGATTGCAATGCCACGCTCTGCCTCGCTTATCATCTGGATTTGTGTATGTGTGTGGGTGTATGGGTGCGCATCCATATAAATAAATAAGTAAATAGAAAAAAAATATGTATATATGGAACTGAGTGCATGCCTTTGGCTATTTTTTACAGACTTTAGTTGATATTCTGTAAACTCACAGCTCCGGCACATTAGTTCATGAGGGTTCATGCATTTATTTAGGTCCGTGTTATTTATATTTTTGTAGCGGGATGTTGTCGCCATTCGCTGCACATTTTAAGCAAATAAATTGTTCCTAAGTCATTACTAAACAATGCCAAATATTCGCCCATCCCCATCATTGTCTGTTTTTTTTTTCTCAATTAGATTGCAGTTTTGTTTTGTTTTGTTAAGTGCATTAATTTCTGTCTATTGTCCTGTACATAAATGTCAGGGTGATATTCTACCTACTTTTTTGATTGCCAGTATCCTGCACATTTCATAGAGAAGACATTTTGGTTCCTTCTTCAGTTGCCAAAAGGCTGTGCTGACAGGAATCCGTCTCTGTTCAAGTCGAACTCAACAAGTTGAGTGTGTTTCCCTTTACTTCCCTTGGTGATGCTGACTGCCTGACCACAGGCCCCAGCACACACACACACACACACACACACACACACACACACACACACACACACACACACACACACACATACACATACACACACACACACACACACACACACACACACACACACACACACACACACACACACACACACAAGCGTAGACCCACCCACACACACACACACACACACACACACACACACACACACACACACAACACACCCCCACCCACCCGCCCAGCGTACACACACACACACCAGCGTAGACACACACACATACACACCAGCGTAGACACACACACACCAGCGTAGACACACAAACACACAGACACGCACACACACACAGACACACACAAACACACACACACACACACACACCCTTTATGACAGACTCTCAGCTCGTAACAGTGAGTGATGAGAGTAGAACAGGGTGTGGAGGGAAAGAAATCAAAGGAAATAGCACACTAAGAAATAGCAGTGTGAACAAGACACACAGGGGACAGAGTTAGAGCTAGCCTGTAATTTAGACAGAGCCAACTCACAGGGAGGCCTAACATGGATAGAAAAACAGACACTTGTGCCACACACACACAGAGACACACACACAGAGACACACACACAGACACACACACAGACACACACAGAGACACACACAGACACAGTACTTTTCCGCGAACATAGCCACAGAAGGGCATCCTAGGCAGGTTCAGGTCAGATTCAAATGTGGAACTGTATAATGTAAACTACTCTCGCAGGGCAGAACATGCATTACGCCTTCATAAATGTAGTGCTGCCTGCTCTTCATGTTTGACAGACTTGGAAAGAGAACTTGTGTCATGTTCAGAAGCCATCCATCTCATCTAACTGTTGAATTTAAAGGGACACTGTGCAGGAAATGGTCAAAAAAGGTACTGCAACTATGCTGCTCATTGAAACTGGGCTGCCTATTGCCAAATTTGATCTTTGCATGAAAGTTCACTAAGTAATAAACAAATATTTTGTAGTATGGTCCAAGTACAGTCATTTTTGGAAATTCAAAATGGCGGACCATGGAGAAGATCCCCCTTTTCATGTATGAAAAGTGCAATTTTTCCAGTCATTATGAATACTTAGAATTTGATGCTGGTGGTAAGTATTCATGAAAAAGGTAACATTAGTAAATGGGCAGCATGAATTCTGGAAATAAACAACTAAAAATCTCACACAGTGTCCCTTTAAAGGCAGTATGGAGAATATTCTGGTATTCTCCCAGGAATAGGATTCAATGTTTCCTTTTATTACACTAAGATTGTCGGTCACCCAGAAAGAAAATGTAACAAAACAATACAATGTACTCACGGTCATATGTGAAGTAACCGCCATCTTTGAAGACCACAACAGAGGGCAATTCAGGCAAGGAAATAGTCTGAAAGAGGGTTGAAAACACAATAATAAGCATTATTATACAGTGGCAGAAAATATTTAGAAAATGAAATGGACTAATTAGCTCATTTGCCTGGTTTTGAACAGTAGCGGTAATTTGGGACGGTGGATTCAGTGAGTCGGCTGGACAAAATAGATTTTAATTCATATTTTAATATCATTTATTCGCTAACCCAGGAGGTCTGTCTCCGAGAGAGAGGGAGAGCGAGGGAGAGAGAAAGGGAACGTGTGGCTGTGTGTGTGTGTGTGTGTGTGTGTGTGTGTGTGTGTGTGTGTGTGTGTGTGTGTGTGTGTGTGTGTGTGTGTGTGTGTGTGTGTCTCACCAATTCGCAAAACATAGCTATCATCCAACAGAGCACAACTGATAAATTCATAGTATTACACATAAACAACAGGAAAATAATTCTTTCCAACTGTGAAAAGGTAATTACGAGCAAGCCTACCCAGGGTGATGCCTCTGCCCCTAAAAACATCCAATTATTGAGCCTCACCCCCTCCCCCCCAGAAGACTTTCCTTATTTTTTATTATCGACGCAGACCCAACTGGAGGCTTGGCTTCAAGTTTCCGTTTTTATCCACCCTCATGAGAGCAGTGAACCTCATGAGTGCAGTTAAGGTAACTAAGGAAACCAAACTCAGGTAAAAAAAAAATTAAAAAGTAGCTCAACCCAGCGTTATAAATGTGCTGCTACCAGAATGGCAATGACCATGTCATACTGCATTCCTAAAGGCCCCGTGTTATTACATAGTAGTGTATACTATGGTAGTTAACTTTTTAATGACTATAACAGCGTTTCACTGGTGGAACGGTGTGCATTATGGGGCTATGACTTTTTTTTTAAGAAAACAAATAATGCTGCTACTAAAAAACATTACATTGTGCACCTTTAAGGTGTATGAAGAAACACACCTTAGATACGACCTTTGAGATAACGGACCTCAGATGAGGCCTGTGAGGTACCTGCAGTCAGGTAAGAGCTCTAAGCACACTCACCTCAGGTAGGACCTCCTCTTGGGCGGAGAAGAAGTAGGTGTAGACGATCAGCTCAGACGCAACCTCGATATACTTCTCCTGAATTCAGGAAAGAGAGAAAGAAAGAAAGAAAGAAAGAAAGAAAGAAAGAATGGAAAGAAGAAGGGGAGGGGAGAAAATGAATGTTAATTTGTGAAGTTATTTTGTCATCCATTATAGCTCTCACTACAGCTGAAACAATCACAAAGCAACCACCGAGAGGAAAATATTGCCTCTTGGAACTGCTTCGACATCTTCCAGAAAGAAACGAGACATGGTTAAAATGAGGGCCGTTACATTTAGAATTGGGAAAGATCTGGCCTGTGTGTTAGGAACACCTTAGGAAATAAACTCGTGAGAAATAGTCTCCAGGGACGCCTTGTCCAAGTTCAATGCCAGTTCAACCACAAGGTCTTAGAAGAAGAATGGAGCATCAGTGCGAATCTATGGGTTTGAATTTGGTCTTCATTCAGCATATTCTGACCTAGGGCTGCACGATTATGGAAAAAATCATGATCACGATTATTTTGGTCAAAATCGTAATCACGATTATTAATCACGATCATTGAATTTCGCAGATTTTTTTGAAATTTATAACATGATGAAATACAACCAAGAATTAATTATATACGGGATGAGCAAAATAAAATTAATTGTAATAATTATGTAAAGGCAATAGCATGAAACTTAGGTGGACAGATTTCTGGCCAGAAACACCAGCCTGTCAATATGGCTTCAAGGACGCTGTCAAAGGTAGGTCATTATTGCCACGATTAAATCACGATTAAAATTTCGACTTCGATTTCACTAATTTATCACGATTTTCGATTCTTTTCGATTAATTGTGCAGCCCTATCCTGACCCATCTCTCTCTCTTGCCCATTGAAGTCCTGTCTAGTCCTAGCCTGGTGAACCAGCGCCACCCGCTGGACGGCAAAATGTTTTGTCTACGGGTGGGTCTGGCCTCGCATAATGATTCAATGAAGCCAGAATGCCATGAATCTGGCAAACTAATTACAACGCAAAGATGTGTTTTGAATCAAAGCGGGCAGGGTTTTGAGGGAAGGTTGTTCTCATCAACAATCTTCGGATGTGTTATGCATCGAGGCCAGACTAAATTAGACATCCACATTTAGTCTGGTTTATCAGGCTAGTCTAGTCCCCCAGTAGGCATGTCTTAAGCTAGATTTATGCTTCGTACGCATAGCCTCTGCGTCCGTCCGTCTTCTGTCTGTCTGTGCGAGTCCACGCATCAAATAATGATACCAGTGCGTTTCCTTTGCAATTTGTGTGAAAATACCTAGCTAACCGGGATAGAAAGCAACATTGCTTAATAATGACCGCAGTGCTTACCATGTAGTGAAAGTAATCGCGCAATTTCAAATGTGGCTCTCGACGAGACCTCAGACCTCACAGAATTCGCAGATGCATGAATACAATGTTGGTTCGTGGCCACTCCCACGCGACTTTTGACGAGCGCAGTTGCAGAAGTCTAATCTGACCTTTACAAAGTTACCAGCACAAAAGGCCAAAGAAACACACACATCTCTTTCCATCTTCCCATTTCATGCGCTACTTCAATCTTCACTTGTCCTAATACATCTAATAAAAGCACAAAAGACCAAAGCAATACCGGTACTTTTAAAAAAAAGGGGAAAAAAAGCTATTGTGTGTAGTTAATTCTCCTATTGAGGCTTTCAGATGAGATGAATCAGAAGTCAATACTAACATCTTACTGATGAGATAAATCAGAAGTCAATACTAACATCTTATTGGTGATTCCTAAACGACTGAGATAACTCTCTCGCTTTCCTCTCGCCTGACGTAATATATTCTGCTTGTGTGCAGGCTAGATTTCAGACGTGCTCCGATATAGTATAATTGTGACTGAATTACAGGCAGCCTGTCTGTCGGTCTCTCTCTGTCTCCCTCTCTGTCTCTGACTGCATGTCTCTCTCTCTCCCTCTCTGTCTGTCTCTTTCTCTCTGTATGTCTCTGTCTCATACACGCACACGCAAGCGCACACACACACACGCACACGCAAGCGCGCGCACACGCACACACCAGCAGCCAGGCTTTACGGCCAATCTGTTACAGTCGTTTGCTGAGGCTGGTGACAGTCGCCCTTTTTGCAAGACAATGACACCCACTGCCCCCCCACACCCCCCACCTGCTAATCTTTTATCCTGTGTTGCCAGACGAAAACCTCCTATCCTGACGACCAACTGACTGACTGACTGGGCCCGCCCCCCCCCCAATCATTAAACGCAATTTTCCACGGCGGGATGCGAAGACAATGCCCATGATACACACAATAGACAATACACCCGCCGCCGTCGCCACGCACAGCACACAGACACGGCAAACTGGCGTCCATCACCTCCCCTCTTAATATTCAAAACACTTTTATTGTTGTTGTTGTTGTTGTTGTTGTTGTCATCAGAGACGGAATGGCTCAGCATCCCTGAGAGAGAGAGTTTGTGTGTGTGTGTGTGTGTGTGTGTGTGTGTGTGTGTGTGTGTGTGTGTGTGTGTGTGTGTGTGTGTGTGTGTGTGTGTGTGTGTGTGTGTGTGTGTGTAGCTACCTGTAGGCAGGAGGCATAGTGTGCGTGTGTGTGTATGAATAGCAAGGCAGGAGACATACCTGAGGTGTGTCTGTGTCTGTGTGTGTGTCTGTCCGTCCCCATGTGTGAATAGCTAGGCAGGAGGCATACCTGAGGTGTGTGTGTGTGTGTGTGTGTGTGTGTGTGTGTGTGTGTGTGTGTGTGTGTGTGTGTGTGTGTGTGTGTGTGTGTGTGTGTGTGTGTGTGTGTGTGTGTGTGTGTGTGTGTGTGTGTGTGTGTGTGGCCGTTCGTCCCTGGGGTGAGATGAGACTGTAAACTAAGGATCAAGCTCCCCTCTCGGCCAGCAGCGCCATCTGGTATTCAGGGCAGGAGAGGAGACCCATCGCCGTTCTCCATCCAGCACAAAATACCTGGTGTGTGTGTGTGTGTGTGTGTGTGTGTGTGTGTGTGTGTGTGTGTGTGTGTGTGTGTGTGTGTGTGTGTGTGTGTGTGTGTGTGTGTGTGTGTGTGTGTGTGTGTGGCCGTTATTCAGGGCAGGAGAGGAGACCCATCGCCATTCTCCATCCAGCACAACATAACCACCAGCAGCCATAGGCCAACTCCATAATGGGAAGAGTTGTTTGCCAGGACGATAGAGAAAACACCAACACACCAACATAAAACACACCACATTTGAAAAGCACACGCATACACACACACACACACACACACACACACACACACACACACACACACACAATCAGACAAACCCACACACACACGCCAAATCAGACAAGCATACACACATACACCACATCAGACAAGCACACATGTTGCTCACGTGTGTGGATTGTTTGCCATTTGCAGAGAATACACTAGAACAAACACACACACACACAAAATACAAACCGTACACACAATACATACACAATACGACAACATCCATACGAATAAAAACACAAATGCGTGCATGCGCCTCTCTCTCTCTTGCACTCGCGCATGCACACGCATGCACGCACACGCATGCACGCACGCATGCACGCACTAGAGTGCCAGTGCTGCCATTAGCTGCGACACTGGCATCACATGCATGATTCATGAGGAGAGGAGAGGAGAGGAGAGGAGAGGAGAGGAGAGGAGAGGAGAGGAGAGGAGAGGAGAGGAGAGGAGAGGAGAGGAGAGGAGAGGAGAGGGTATTGAGGAGAGAATACTTAAGAAAAAGACAGACAAGCTGTCAGACAAAATAAAAACATTAAAATGAAGCATCAAAACTTAATGCAATACAACCACACTGTGTGGATCTTGTTTTTGAAGAGATGCAAGATAAGCAACATGAGTGACAAAATATTTATCATTTTTGCAAAAGAGTTCCACTAGGAAAAAAGTTACACTGTGTGTGTATACAGCGATATAAACAACACTTTTCCATCCACTTAACATGCCCTTCAGTCATGTCTCCCAACATACATCTCCTAAATATAGCAGTCCTACACCAGGCCAAGCCAGAGCATGACGCTGACACCAGACTAGGGATGCACCGATACCACTTTTTTGAAAACCGATACAAGTACGAGTACATTAATGTGTGTACTTGCCGATACAGAGTACCGATACAGAGTACCGATACCGATACTTTTTAACACCAAAATACAAAAAAAATAAATGCATGGCCTTGTTTTTTTCCACCTGTGATATTTTTATTGTCCATTTCCATGTAGATTTAAATGTTAGTAAATGTATGAGGTGGCACTTTTTTCCATGCTGCTTTCAAGTCCACAGAACGTGACAAGATTTTGCATTTTTTTGTGTAATAGCAGTATCGCTCCTGGTATCGGCAAGTGCTTGACGAGTGCGAGTACGAGTATAATGAGCAGTATCGGGTGCCGATACGTGCATCCCTAGACCAGACGTGTCATGGCGTGACTGCAAGGATGTTGTTTAGGCCTCAGGGCAATATTCCCCACCAGCTGTTGCTCTTAAAGTCTTACAGAGTCTGAGTTTCAAATAGAGTACATTGTATTCATCATCACATTCTTCTCATTATTAGTCAGAATATTTCTAAAGTGATACTGCCCCATTTTTGGAAATGCGCTTATTTTACACCTCCCCTTGAGTTAAATAGTAGGGTTTTACCATTCTCCTATACTTTCAACCGTTCTCTGGGTACGGCAGTGCAAATTTTACCTCCAAGCTAGCTAGTAAGCTAGCTGCCGCCAGCTGGTCTCATAGGACTCAATGTTAACTGATAGCATGGTGGTAAAATATGCACTGCCATACCCAGAGAACGGTTGAAACTACAGGAGAACGGTGAAACCCTACTACTGTATTTAACTCAAGGGGAGGTGTAAAATAAGTGTATTTCTAAAAATGTCAGTATCACTTTAATATCACCTTATTATTCACAAGAATTAATTTTGCTGCCTTTCATAGACTCAAAAACTAGTCAAATGTATTGCATTATTAATATTACTAGTTGAAGTGGCAACCGCACCAGCAGCAGTAGTAGTAGCACTGCGTGTTAGAGAGCACAGCAGTGCAGCAGCAGTAGCAGTTGCAGCAACTAGTGAGTTTAAGCAATAATGTTTCATTGCAGTACTGCTAGAAGTAGCAATATGTTGTTGCAGTAGTACAATATTTTGTTGTTGTCACAATTATTATTTTATACAACCTTTTCAAATCAATCGACACACTTACTTTGAGAGGCGACTCCCCGCCGACGTAAACAAAGAGGACGTCGTGTCTCTTCATGACATGCTGGAACATCTGCTGACTCGGCAGGGGACGCACAGCTGGCCTACAGCACACAGACAATGAACATTAGACTATAATATAACAACAACAACACCAATACACATCACACAATATTAAATGACAACACTAATAATTAGAGATGTACAGGATCCAAGATCCGGTTCCGGATCCGGCAGGATAATAGGGTTTTTCAGACTATCCGGATCCGGCAGGATCTTAAGCAGTGGATCCGGTATCCAGCAGTTACCTAAAAATCAGGATCTGGAGCATCTCTACTTTTTACGTAGCCTAGGCTTTTCAGTCAGTCTTTCACAACCCCAATCGCTGCATGGAGTGAAAGCCCTTTGGAAGTGGCCGTTGAAGGCAGTGTGGCAGTAAACCAATCAGTCTTAGAAAAAAGTTTGCGCCAACGTAATGAAAAGGGCCCACGTGTGCGAGTTGGCTATGTGTTTCAACCCTTTCGTAGGATCCGGTATCCGGTTCCGGATCCGGCAGGATCTTAAGCAGTGGATGCGGTATCCGGCAGGATCCTAAAACTCAGGATGCGGTGCATCTCTACACATTACACAATATAGAATGATGACAACGCTAATAATGACGCACACAGACAATACACATTAGACTAAAATAATAACAACAACAATATCAGCTGGTCTACAGCACACAACAGAAAATAGGTGCATTAGAATAATAACAACAATACTAATAATGATTGTGATGATTGGATGAGATAAATGGGCTTGAAAGGCTATATCGTCAAAACCACATAATTGCTTCAGCAACTGACTATGGAGGTGTTCATTAAAATCTATCCATCGAACACAATGAACAAAATGCAGCATATGATTCAGTCGGCGGCACTACAGAAATGAGGAGAGCCCAGTATTTCTTAACGTATTTCTGAAAGTCAGAGCTCTGCATGTGGTGTGGTCGGAGCACTCGAGGTAGCAGCTCACGGAGACACCTTGTAAATTAGGTGATTCTAAACCACACCTCTTCAGCAAGGTACGAAAGCCTTATTAGAGGAACCACTTAAATTAAATCACACCATTAGAAACTGGTGATTTGGAAATACATGGCAGTAGATTCTAGTTTCTAAGTCCCTGTTGCGTCACTGATGCAAATGGATGAACATCTAAATGTTGCAACAGGCACCATGAGTCAGTGCAAATGGGCACCACTGGGGGAGAAGGACAGCAGTGCCATTTCTAACACTCTGGCCCCACCTGGTGGCCAACTACGGTACAACCAGACTCCAGGAAACAGCAGGCTTTTATCAAAGAAAAACAAAGGTTAATATAAAGCTCTAGTCCTTTTTCAAGTACATGATCTATATAGGGACGATTTTTAAACCAGTCTGACATTTTTTTTACCACACATATGCACGTAGAGTACCCTCAAATATAAATATGGCCTAGGCCTTCATATGACCCTTCATATCACTGTACACGTCAGTCATAAGAAATTTGAAATGGCAAGCCTGAAATGATGTAATAAGTGGTGTAATTCACTCAACTCAACCAAAATTAAAAGCAGCTGGGTGCTCATTCTTTAAGAATTACACAAAATAGATGGAATTTTTTTTGGTCATAAACACGGTGTTGTGAGAAGGGGCAAGACACTCAGGCAGCCAACCGCTTGAGCTGATTTTTTTTTGACCGACAGCAGTTTCCAACAATCACAGGTTGAGTTGTGCGCAGCTAGTTTCATGCAGTCAGGGGGAAACAAAAATGTAGAACCCATGTATAAAGAGAAAAGGACTGCACTCCACATAGTGTATTGTTATTGGATATTCGCGCCACTTCAAAGGGCAATAAAAAAACACAACGTGCAGTGGTGTAAATCACAGCCTCCATGACAATACAATTCGGTATTGATTTCTTAAAGTAGGGATTTGTTTATGTTCGATACTTAAAAATGCCCAGCGGTACGATACAATTCGATTTTTTCCAATTACTTTTCCACTTCTATTATGTTGTGGAGCTAGGGCATTGGACAGGGGTCAGTGATTCGATAATTTTCGATACTTTAAGTGACACTGTCCCATTTTTGGAAATAAGCTCATATTACACATCCCCTTGGGATAAATAATTGAGTTTTTACCTTTCTCCTGTACTTTCAACCGTTCTCTGAGTACGGCAGCTCAAATTTTACCTCCAAGCTAGCAGTTAACATGGACTCTTTTCAGACCAGTTAGCCGCCAGCTGGTCTCATAGGACTCAATGTTAACTGCTAGCATGGAGGTAAACTTTGCACTGCCATACTCAGAGAACGGTTGAAAGTACAGGAGAAAGGTAAAACTCAATTAATTAACTCAAGGGGAGGTGTAATATGAGCTTATTTCCAAAAATGGGACAGTATCACTTTAAGAATGCCTCGCGACACAATACGATTCGATTAGATCGTCGGCCACAGGATCGATGCATCGATACATTTCGATTATTATATTGTTCTCTTTATTTTGTATAAGCCTGACATGATGGCTCATCCTCCGATCCTTACCCAGCGACCCTGTTGGCGAACTCGATGATGTCATCTTTGGTCCTGGGTCCTTTGTAATTATAGGCCAAGTCGCCTTTGAGCCTGGGAAGAGAAGAGGATGGAGATGCGGACAGATGAAAGGGAGGGGTGTGTGTGTGTGTGTGTGTGTGTGTGTGTGTGTGTGTGTATACCGATAAAAGAGGCGTGTGTGTGTGTGTGATGGGGGGGGGGGGGTAAAGGTGGGACAGATGAAAGAGAGTGTGTGTGTGTGTGTGTGTGTGTGTGCGTGCGTGCGTGCGTGCGTGCGTGCGTGCGTGCGTGAGTGCGTGAGTGAGTGAGTGAGTGAGTGAGTAAGAGTGAGTCAGAGCGAGAGAGAACGACAGAGGGAGGAGGGGGATGTAAAAAGGAGAAATGAGAGGAGGGGGAGGAGGAGGAGGAGGAGAGTTAATCAGAGGGTGGATTTCTATAATAAGGCTGAAAAGAATAACCTTGCTTGACCTTGAGGAAGTAGATCACACAATCACAAAAGCAGGCATGTTGTCAAACTCAGACCCGGGGGCCAAATCTGGCCCGCGGAGACATTTTATTTGGCCCGTGAGATCATTCCAAATGTGTATTACAGTTAGCACCTTTAGCATACAGAAAAAAATGACTTGAAAGCAATATTTTGTACATCACAAGAATTTTGGGTCCAAACTAAGGATAGACCGATATATACAGTCAATCCGGAAAGTATTCACAGCGCTTCACTTTTTTCACATTTTATTATCTTACAGCCTTATTCCAAATGCTACAAATGAATCTCTGTTGTCAAAATCCTACACAAATTATTCCATTATGACCATGTGAAAAACAAGTTGTCTTGACAGTTTTGAAAATTTGTAAAAATAAAAAACAAAGAAATCATATTTACAAAAGTATTCACAGCATTTGGTTAATACATTGTAGAACCACCTTTGGCAGCAACTACATTCATTTTTTCATTACGAAATGAAAAGGGATTAAATGGTCATTGGTGTGTGTTTCAACCTTTCAGTACATTGAAATTGTACATTTTGAGTCGGCATCTGGCTAAAATAGATGGGTGTGAGTTTTGAATTAAATCCTATGGAGAGTATCATGATCTGCTTCTGTAGTCACAGTGCATGTTGAGATGCATTCTTCTTTAGGTGTAATACAGATTTCCAATGTTGACGGCATTCATACATCCCCAAACAATGTCAGTCCCACTACCATGCTTGACTAGCCAGATGATGCACTTTTTTGTGTCAAATCCACTTGTTTACCACCACACATGCTTAACACCATCTAAAGCAAATTTGTTTAGGAATGTCTTGCTTCAAGTATGAGTGCGTTACAATATGCGACCTTGCCTCCTCCACTTGTGCTTGTCTCCTCGAACCAGGAAGTAATATGTCATGATGACATCACTGACAACAGCACAATATTTCAATATCTTGCAAAAGCTCAACTGTAGAGTCTTTTTCTCATTTGCAATTGGGATGGTGAATGAAAAACAGTCCCTCAAAAGTTGTTGTGGCTAGGCTGGCAGCTGGGAAACTTTAGCATTTTCTCACCTGGAGGAGGGGCCAGGAGGCGGGACGAGGAGACAAGCACAAGTGGAGGAGGCAAGGTCGCATATTGTAACGGACTCAATGTGTGTCTACTGTATGCACGGTTTCGTTGCCCTTTTGAATAAATTGAACTCGGCCCACTACTTCATCTCAGATTTTGATTTTGGCCCACTGACAATTTGAGTTTGACACTCCTGTACTAAAGGGTAAGACATAAAAATGAAACGCAACACTTGTACTTGAGTTACTCAGATGTAACAACACCAAAAAAAAGGGTAACACTTTATTTTAGGGATACATCTATTAGCACTAATACATACAATGTTAATGCCTGCATAAGTACCTTGTAAGGCATGTACTAAGCAAATGCTGAGGCCTACTAGGTCCTTACTAAGGTTAAATTGGTAATAAATCCCTTATTGCGCATGAACAAGACATTTGCGAATACATGCCTAACAAATGTTTGATTTTGCTTTGTACATGCCTTACAAGTTACTTATACAGGAACTTTGTATGTATTAGTGCTAATGGATGTATCCCTAAAATAAAGTGTTACCAAAAAAAGCATCTATTCTTAGAGTGACGATTGGCTCCAGTGCATCTTAGACTTGAAACCGCACGAGCATTTGTTTGGGCAAAATGAGTGTATGTGCAGCCAAATAGTACGCCTCCTCCCAGGGAGGGAGAAAAAGGTCAACGACATACAAACAGGACATTTGGGAAAAGAGAGCCGTTCTTTAATCGGCTGAGCACGACAGTTATATAGTGTGCTGACAGACTCACCCTTTAGGCAGAACAAATATCACCCCCCCCCCCCCCCCAATTAATACACCCCCCCAATAAACAAATAACACACCCCAATAAACAAACACCCCCCAATGAAAAAATGAAACCCCCAAATAAATAGTTTGCACTGTTACATAGTGGCAACACGACTCCTTCAAAACACACACACACACACACACACACACACAATCATAAATCTGTGTGTGCAAGCACGCACACACAAACACACATGTAATCCCGCACGCACGCACGCACGCACGCACGCACGCACGCACGCACGCACGCACACACTTTAAAGTGTGATGGACAAGGCCGTCTGCAGAGCTGCTCTCCTCGAGGTGGGGTTGCCAGGGTGATGTGTGAAAACAAAGATAACTCTGAACTTGAACTCCCCAGCTGCTGCTGCACACACGCACGCACACACACACGCACACACGCAACTTAACCTACCAACCTCCGCGACACACACACACACACACTGATAACTCCAAATCAACCTCCCTACCTCCGCGACAAACACATACGCACAACACTGATAACTCCAACTCAACCTACCTACCTCTGCGACACACACATGTGCGCGCACGCACACACACAGATAATTCTTAACTCATCATCCCTAGCTGCAACACACACACGCAGGCGCACACACACACACACACACACACACACACACACACACACACACACACACACACACACACACACACACACACACACACACACACACACACACACACACACACACACACACACACACACACACACACACACACACACACACACACACACACACACACACACACACACACACGAGCTGCTCCCCCTACCCACACGGCCCTTTATGTAAGCAGAAGAGGCAATGCATCAGGGATAAATATGGCCCTCTACAAAAGCAAAGTAGACACGGACGTTTTCCGAGTTTGTGATTTTCCTGATTTTGTTTCCGAACTGTTATTTTCTGATTTTCTATCATTCATTTTCTGCATTTTTTGGTTTTAAACGTTTTGACCAGGCTACCTGGCATACCATGAAACCATCAAACTCCTAAAACTTGTTTGTAGGAATTGTGAAAAAAGGTATTATTATTATTATTATTATTATTATTATTATTATTATTATTAAAGTTATAGTCATTATAAGTTATCATCATTGAGGAATCTTCCAAACATGTCTACCCTGTGATCTGTTCTGGTCACCCTTTGTGTGCTGCATTGTTGTTAGGGGCTTAGTTAGAGAGCTGCATGTCTGCATGAACTGTGCTACACAAATATCACATATTATTACTGAAAGTAGCGTCCCTGTGCACAACCACTGTCCAGGTGCTGGTGATGTGCAGTAAAAGTAATCCAAGTAAAGGAAGGATGAATCACCGCACACTGGTATTCTTTGCAGGTAGTTTATTTGGTGAACAACGCGTTTCGCTGTTTCTTCATCAAATTCACTCTCTGATGAAGAAACAGCGAAACACGCTGTTCACCAAATAAACTACCAGCAAAGAACACCAGTGTGCAGTGATTCATCCTTCCTTTACTTGGATAAGATATCATTACTAAAGATGTGCTGGGTCCTTTCATACCTTCACTTAGATAGGACCAGGGCTTTATAGTAACACCATCCAGCCTGCCAAATGCTGCTGAAATTTGTGTTTGGCTGGTAGAAAAGACCATAGTCAAGTCAAATCATGTGTACTTTATTGTCCAAAATCTATGTAACAG
The DNA here is from genome assembly GCF_034702125.1 of Engraulis encrasicolus. Classification (NCBI taxonomy): domain Eukaryota; kingdom Metazoa; phylum Chordata; class Actinopteri; order Clupeiformes; family Engraulidae; genus Engraulis; species Engraulis encrasicolus. The sequence goes on along the minus strand of NC_085865.1, from coordinate 4,522,211 downwards.
GGTTAGCAAAGGAGTCTGAAATCGCAATAGGAGACAGGAGTTGACCCCTCATTGTTGCACTGGTGATGGGTGAAACGATTCATCTTGGTCACCATATTGCCAATCTTTGTTATGACCATCTGGGGTAATAAATATGCCGTCTGAATGCACCGTTGCGTTGATGGAGTGAAAGACTGGCGTCTGTCTGGTGAACCACTTGATCCCAGGCATCATTATCAAACAAGATTGCAGGGATACAACAGGGAGGCAACATTTGGTGCTTTCATTCGTTCAGTTATTCCTTCTTTCTTATCAATGCCTAGCCTTTCTGCTTGCAGAAAACACACACGCGCGCATGCCCACAGACACACACAAGCACCCACAGACACAATTCTAACTTGTGGCCTGCCCTTCAATCAACCATCACTGGAGGTTGAACGCGCGCGCGCGCTCTCTCACACACACACGCACACACACACACACACGCACACACGCGTCACGCACACACGCACACACTCCAATGGAAGCTGCCTACATGTGCATCGTATTAATGGGAGAAGATTACAGGGGTTAACTGACAGGGTACGGGGTGTGTGTGTGTGTGTGTGTGTGTGTGTGTGTGTGTGTGTGTGTGTGTGTGTGCGTGCGTGCGTGCGTGCGTGCGTGCGTGCGTGCGTGCGTGCGTGCGTGCGTGCGTGCGTGCGTGTGTGTGTGTGATTACATCGTTAACTGGGGGCAGGCCTTGAGTCAGACACACACACACACAGTCTCAGCTGGCATGGTCCATAACCACACACTAACATAAGAAGGTACCACTTTGATGCCTGCTGCATGTCTCATATTATAGATGCATAATTACATGGGAGGGTCCAGGCAGCATCGCCTGTCTGTCATTTACAACAGTTTATTTAGGCCACCTGCCTACCAGTATCAATGATCAGTTTGACCATGGTCTATGGTCCTCCCTATTAGGCCTGGGCAATATGACGATATATATCGTTATCGTGATATAAAAGTGTATATCGTGACCTTTATCCTATATCGTTTATATCGCGATATTCAATTGTATAAAATTGATAAAATTACTATCATTTAGTTACACTTCATGTTGTCACAATACACACTATAAGTTCATGTCACTGTAAAAAATAAGAATAAAAAGATCCATTTTAAAGAAAAGCTGTTTCGCGACATGAAAAAATAAAGAGCAAATAAAGAGAATAACTGAAAACGTATGTAATTGTGCTATATCGTGATATATATCGTTATCGTGATATAAAGTAATCCATATCGTGATATAGTTTTTTTCCCATATCGCCCAGCCCTACTCCCTATACATAGTAGGGCTAGCCTAGAAATCTAGATGCCCCTAGCGACCTCAAATTGAATTTGCTCCCGGGGGCAGTCTAGCGGACCCCGGTCGTTTTGCGAGGCTGAAAGTTATCCGATGACAGGGCCAATCAAATCGCGAGGGGGGCCGGGCTACCTAGTAAACAGGAAACTTTCTAAGAAGAAGCATGGTGTCCGTCCGTGCTACGTACAGCACGAAAGTGTTTACTTAATTTAAAAAGCCTGGATGATAATACATTTCGTGGCTGACATGGATTGATGTAATAATACACCATGAACTTATCGGACACAAATAGATCTCAACACATTACCATTTGATCATTCGATGTTTTAAACTAGCTCGGTAAGCTAAGTTGAGCATTTTACAGAACCAGATAGTCACACGCTATTATCAGACCACTACTGTAGGTGTAGAATGAAATTGCGGCCCCAATTTCTAATAAGACACATGCCATTAAAAACGAGACATTTGGGAGCTTTGAAAGTCTTTGAGTAGCTTACTAAATAGATGGGATCGATAGTCTGGCTAGTGGGAGCGAGCTGGCCGGGGAGCGTCCTGCGTTGGGAGCGACAATCAGGGAAAGGGTATACAGCTAGCTAGCTAACACCGAACATGCCATGTTGACAATGACAACAATCATAAATATAACCATTTAACAAGCCCCAAATTGCTCGACATTTCGCTGATTGATCACAGAGGGCCATGTGGTTGAAAACGAGGCATTTTTGAACTGTATAAGTGAAAACACGATTTATTAGGAAACTTTGTGGCTGTGGTCATCACACGCTTTCACTGCTAAGACGGCTGGAAGTTGCCGCTTCACCTACAAAGAGGCCCTCGCTAGTGGCTAGCTAACCTATCGTCAATAACAGAGCTAGGTATCCAGCCTTGTATTATATGCCTGCCCCAAATTCTAATAAGATCCATGTCATTAAAAACGAGACATTTGGGAGCTTTGAAAGTCTGTAAGTCGCTTACTAAATAGATGGGAATGACACCTAGTCTACCGAGCTAGCGGCTAGCCATGTAGTAGTTATGGGTATACAGCTAGCTAGCTAACATGCCATGTTGACAACAATCATAAATATAACCATTTAACAAGCCCCACATTGCTCGACATTTCGCTGATTGATCAAGGGGGGCCATGTGGTTGAAAACGATGCATTTTTGAACTGTATAAGTGAAAACACGATTTATTAGGAAACTTGTTTGTGGTTGTGGTCATCACACGAATTCACTGCTACGACCGCTCGAAGTTGCCGCTGCACATACAAAGGGGCGTGTCGCGTGTACGTTGTGAAAGACCGCTGTGACGTTACACAGAAGTGTGTGGGGATTGGTTGTTCCACCATCCTATTGCGTGACGTTGAGTGCTGAAGCAACCGTTTATCCCGCCCACACTGCCGCCCAGCCCTCCTAGACCCTGGTACAGCTTTTTGCTGTACGGGTCTGGCTGCGCAAGGCTATAGTAGGGCTGTAAGGATACACTCAACTCACAATTCGGTTTGTATCGCGATTCATGACCTACGGTTCGATACAGTCCACAATTTCACATTTGCCAACATTGTAAACCTTATGAATAAAAACTATGATAGTTTATATGTAGAATAGGTTACAAGAGGCTACTAATAATTTTTAAAAGTTTCTATATAATAATGATGATGCTTGGAAGCACTATAACTTCATATCCTGTGGTTGTTTTCTGGGCTGATGTGCATCAAAACACGATCACGATACTGCCTCCTTGTATCACGCTACATTATTGTGACTCTGTGTATCACGATTTCTCAATTCGATACAATATCGTTACAGCTAGGGATACACCGATACCACTTTTTTGAAAAACGATACAAGTACGAGTACATTAATGTGTGTACTTGCCAATACCGAGTACCGATACGATACCTTTTACCACCAAAATACAATGAAAATAAATGCATGGCCTTGTTTTTTTCCACCGGTGATATTTTTATTGTCCATTTCCATATATATTTAAATGTTAGTAAATGTATGAGGTGGCACTTTTTTTCCATGCTGCTTTCAAGTCCACAGAACGTGACAAGATTTTGTATTGTTTTGTGTAATAGCAGTATCGTTCCTGGTATCGGCAAGTGCTTGACGAGTACGAGTACGAGTATAATGAGCAGTATCGGGTGCCTAGTTACAGCCCTAATATATAGGTTTCCCGTTTACAAGCATTCGCGCTGTGAGGATGGGAAAGACGCAACAATCAGAGGTTGAAGAGCACACAGCCAGGGGTGCGCAGCCTGGTATTGTTTACAAACGTGAAGTCCTCAAGTTTGACTAGGGGTGCGCAGCCTGGTATTGTTTACAAACGTGAAGTCCTCAAGTTTGACTAGGGGTGTGCAGCCTGGGACTGTTTACCAACGTGAAGTCCTCAAGTTTGACTATGGTCTATGGGCTTCCCTATGAGGCACTGGGATTTATATGCGTTTCTGGTGCAATTGTTGTGGGCAGAGAGCACAGTATACAGCTCACAGTATCCCACACCTTTTTCATGAACAAATTCAAGCACTTTTCAAGCACTTTCAAGCACCAAATTTTCATTTTTCCAGCAGCACCTATAAAAGGTTGCGGGAAGGGGGTGTAGGGGTCCTCCCCCAGAAAATGTTGTGCTTTGAAGACGCAATTTCCGGCATTCTAATCAATTTTAGGGTGTCAAATGGCAAATCCCATCTGACATCTCACTCCCTCAGATTTTTGATGTATCTGAACAATTTGTTTCTATCATTTGGCGTACTGAGTTTGACTTGACACAAATTTCAAGCTTTTTCAAGCACTTCACCAAAAATTCAAGCATTTTCACAACCTTGAAAACATTTAATTGAAACTCAAGCATTTTCAAGGAATTCAAGCACCAGTGGGAACCCTGAGTATAACATGGCCACCAATGCCAAATAGACAAAGGCTAACCTGTCAACCTTAGTTCAAGGCCATGTGCCCGTGTGACAGAAAAAAACACAAGCAGTCTTGAAAGTCTGAAGTTTCAGTCTTGAAATGAAAGAAATACTGTACGTGTATCATTAAGTGTGAGAGAGAGATGTAGTGACGCAGTGCGAGTGCCTGCGTTTCTGTGTGTGCGGGTGTGTGTGTGTGTTTGTGTCCCTGTGTGAGTATGTCTGCAGTGTTTCCCATACATTGAGGAAACTACAGCGCACCGCCATAGTTGAAATTTGGCTGCCATAGTTTCCGAAAATGTAAAAAAAAATAATAATAATAATATAAATACATTTTAAAAAATTGTAAAACGATTTCCTTCGAATTTTCCTCCTGGAGTTAATACATCCTTTAGAGAAAACCATGAGTGCTTGAAAGACAAAGGGATCAAAAGCCTAGTCAAGTTGTTGTAGTTAACTTTGGGAGCAATGAAAAAAAAAACATTCAGAGAAGGGACAGTTGGGATGAGTTTACTGACACTCCCCAGGCTTTGTTTTACAGTATGATAATGAGTTAGGCAACAGGCCTTCATAGACACAGCAGAGGAGACATCGGGCTGCATTATAGAAATGAATGTGTAATGAGTGTGAATATCGACATATGTAACATGTTGTTCAGCCCTTTTACTGGGAGGAATTATCAAAAACTGGCCCTGTGACCAGCACCCCTCATGTAGAATGTGTACACCTATGTGTGTGGGGAAAAAGGCATAGCCCACTGTCTTAGACCCCTTTTTGTCTGTGCGTTAACAATTTCACTGTACTGCATTTTTGTAATATAAATGACAATGTACTACTATACATGTCATGGGTGAAATCTTTTATGTAATTTCTCAAAACATAAAGGGCTGAAATGTAGGCCTATATGAAGAGCTCTTTTCCAAAATGAGATATATCCATTTTATGTTGGGAATTTGACATTTTTGTACTGGGCATTCCATTGAATTACATTACAAAATGCATTTCATAGAGGTTTAAAAAAACATGTTCTCAAAACATTTGAATGGCAAGAATTCACATATAGATGATAGGACTACTTATCAGTCAATTCCAGTATTAAAATGCAAAAAGTAAAAAATGGTGGATATAGCGTTTTGGAAAAGAGCTCTTCAGTTACTCCATGCGTCAATGTCATACTTGTCATCCCCCCATGGCCCGCGTGAATCCCCCCATGGCCCGCGTGAATCCCCCCATGGCCCGCGTGAATCCCCCCATGGCCCGCGTGAATCCCCCCATGGCCCGCGTGAATCCCCCCCCCATAGTTTCCAAAATTTCTGTGGGAAACACTGGTCTGTGTGTGTCTCTGTGCATGCAGCCTATGTGTGTGGTTGCATGTGTGTGTGTGTGTGTGTGTGTGTGAGAGAGATTCAAAGAAATGTTGTCTCTCTCCAGATTCATTAGTCTCCTCCTGCTGGCTAAATTATCCTCTCCCATGGGGCCCCTAGTAGAGTGAGGCCTTCTGGGTACATAGAGGACCCTAATGTACTACTCTGATAACACAACTGAGAGAGAGAGAGAGAGAGAGAGAGAGAGAGAGAGAGAGAGAGAGAGAGAGAGAGAGAGAGAGAGAGAGAGAGAGAGAGAGAGAGAGAGAGAGAGAGAGAGAGAGTGTGTGTGTGTGTGCCCCACTGGGTAAGTAACAAAAACAGCTGTCATTGCCGACGTAAGAGAACCCAGTGTTGCATAAGCAGGCAGGGAGGAATCTTCAGGCATCTCCAAGCACACCCACCCCCACCCCATTTAGCGTACCTGCATCTCCAAGGCTTTCCTCTCTACCCCCCCCATTTAGCATTCCTGCTACACCTATAGGGACACAGCAACCAGACCCCCCCCCCCCCCCCCCCCCACACACACACACACACACCTCATTCAGCATACCTGCTACACCTATAGGGACACAGTGTACAGGGGTTAGACAATGACACTGTAATGTGCTGTCGCAATAACAGCTCTCACTCCCGAAGCAACAACACCCAGTATTGCATAAGCAGCCAGGCATCTCCAGGGCTTTCCTCCCTCCCTACCACATTTAGCATACCTGCGACACCTGTAGCAGAGATCTTATAGACAGAGATAAGTCATTTCAGTTCATTTCTGGTATCTACTTTCTGTCAGGTGAACGCCCCTTTAGGAGACCTTCGGTTAGGAGACCTTCGGAGTCCTGAGGTTGAGAATAAATCAAGTCCCCTTAGCGCTGTAGATGGCGGTAGCGCACGTCTTGGGCAAACGCCTCAAAAAGAGAAGAAGGAGGGGACAACGGCCCCTTAGGAGACCCAACTTGAGCACACGCTTTTGCATTGAGTGGGCGTGTTTTGCGTTATCTTTCTCTTATCCAGTATTTTTGACTCGAGCACACACTTTTGCATTGGGTGGGCGGGTTTCGAAGCCTCTTGATTACTCCACCCTCTTTGCCTGTAGGGACTCAGCACAGTACTGCAGGGGGGGCACATTACTGGAGGGGGGGGGCACAGTACTGCAGGGGGGGGGCACAGTACTGCAGAGGGGGGCACAGTACTGCAGGGGGGGCACAGTACTGCAGGGGGGGGGCACATTACTGCAGGGGGGGCACAGTACTGCAGGGGGGGCACATTACTGGAGGGGGGGGACACAGTACTGCAGGGGGGGCACATTACTGCAGGGGGGGCACATTACTCCAGGGGGGGGCACATTACTGCAGGGGGGGCACAGTACTGCAGAGGGGGGGGCACAGTACTGCAGGGGGGGGGCACAGTACTGCAGGGGGGGGGCACATTACTGCAGTGGGGGGGCACATTACTGCAGGGGGGGGCACAGTACTGCAGGGGGGGCACAGTACTCCAGGGGGGGCACATTACTGCAGGGGGGCCATATTACTGCAGGGGGGGCACAGTACTGCAGGGGGGGCACATTACTCCGGGGGGGGGGGACACAGTACTGCAGGGGGGGGGCACATTACTGCAGGGGGGGGCACATTACTGCAGGGGGGGCACATTACTCCAGGGGGGCACATTACTCCAGGGGGGCACATTACTGCAGGGGGGGGCACAGTACTGCAGGGGGGGCACATTACTGCAGGGGGGGCACAGTACTGCAGGGGGGGCACATTACTCCAGGGGGGGGACACAGTACTGCAGGGGGGGCACATTACTCCAGGGGGGGCACATTACTGCAGGGGGGGGCACATTACTGCAGGGGGGGCACAGTACTGCAGGGGGGGCACATTACTGGAGGGGGGGCACAGTACTGCAGGGGGGCACATTACTGCAGGGGGGCACAGTACTGCAGGGGGGGGCACATTACTGCAGGGGGGGGCACAGTACTGCAGGGGGGACACATTACTGCAGGGGGGGCACAGTACTGCAGGGGGGGCACATTACTCTGGGGGGGGGGGACACAGTACTGCAGGGGGGGGCACATTACTGCAGGGGGGGCACATTACTCCAGGGGGGGCACATTACTGGAGGGGGGGGCACATTACTGCAGGGGGGGCACATTACTGCAGGGGGGGCACAGTACTGCCGGGGGGGCACATTACTGCAGGGGGGGCACATTACTCCAGGGGGGGGGGGCACATTACTGCAGGGGGGGCACAGTACTGCAGGGGGGGCACATTACTGCCGGGGGGGCACATTACTCCAGGGGGGGGGGGGCACAGTACTGCAGGGGGGGCACATTACTCCAGGGGGGGCACATTACTGCAGGGGGGGGCACAGTACTGCAGGGGGGGGCACATTACTGCAGGGGGGGGGGCACAGTGCTGCAGGGGGGGGCACAGTACTGCAGGGGGGGACACATTACTGCCGGGGGGGCACATTACTCCAGGGGGGGGCACATTACTCCAGGGGGGGGGGCACATTACTGCAGGGGGGGGGCACAGTACTGCAGGGGGGGGGCACATTACTGCAGGGGGGGGCACATTACTGCAGGGGGAGGGGCACATTACTGGAGGGGGGGGCACAGTACTGCGGGGGGGGCACAGTACTGCAGGGGGGGCACATTACTGCAGGGGGGGCACATTACTCCAGGGGGGGGGCACATTACTGGAGGGGGGGCATATTACTGCAGGGGGGGGGGCACATTACTGCAGGGGGGGCACAGTACTGCAGGGGGGGCACATTACTGCAGGGGGGGGGGCACATTACTCCAGGGGGGGCACAGTACTGGAGGGGGGGCCAAAGTACTGGAGGGGGGGGGCACAGTACTGCAGGGGGGGGCACATTACTGCAGGGGGGCACAGTACTGCAGGGGGGGGGCACATTACTGCAGGGGGGAGCACAGTACTGCAGGGGGGGGCACATTACTGCAGGGGGGGGCACAGTACTGCAGGGGGGGCACATTACTCCAGGGGGGGGCACAGTACTGCAGGGGGGGGGCACAGTACTGCAGGGGGGGGCACAGTACTGCAGGGGGGGCACAGTACTGCAGGGGGGGCACATTACTGCAGGGGGGGGGCACATTACTGCAGGGGGGGCACAGTACTGCAGGGGGGGCACATTACTGCAGGGGGGGCACAGTACTGCAGGGGGGGGCACATTACTGCAGGGGGGGCACATTACTCCAGGGGGGGGCACAGTACTGCAGGGGGGGCACAGTACTGCAGGGGGGCACATTACTCCAGGGGGGGGCACATTACTGCAGGGGGGGCACAGTACTGCAGGGGGGGGGCACATTACTGCAGGGGGGGGCACAGTACTCCAGGGGGGGGGGGCACATTACTGCAGGGGGGGGGGCACATTACTGCAGGGGGGGGCACATTACTGCAGGGGGGGCACAGTACTCCAGGGGGGCACAGTACTGCGGGGGGGGGGGGCACAGTTCTCCAGGGGGGGCACAGTACTGCGGGGGGGGGGCACATTACTGCAGGGGGGGGGGGGGGGGGGGGGGGGGTGTCACGAAAATATTCTGAAGTCCAAAAGGGGGGTCCCTGCTGGAAAGGTTTGGGAACCGCAGCACACACAGCACATTAAGCGGCGTACACACACAAAGCTAGCTTTTCGCTTGCTCGCCTACTCGACACTCTTTCATGGAACGTTCGCTGAAAGTTCCCGCGGCTTTAACTGCCAATGAACAGTACAGGCGAGAATTACCGAACTCTGCATTCCAAATGGTTACTCGCTTACTCGCCTCGCTCGAAGACAAAATGTTTTCCACATCGCAATCGCTTGTACAGTACTCGCCTACTCGCCTGCGAGTCTCGCTGGTACACATCGACATTCTATTGACTTCATTCGCTGAGCGAGTAACTAGTAGCAACGTGTGTGTACGGCCCTTTGCTGCACCACCAGCCCTCTGTACCTCCCCTGTGGAACATCACTACCTCTCCACTAAACGCCAGGGGGCCTACACTAAGAAGCTGGTTCAGGAGTAAAGCAGGTTAAGTCAAACGGTAAATCACGTAATACAGTAGAAGAGCCTAGGGCCTAACTCAAGGCTCTTCTATTAGATGATTTACCTCTTCACACCCCTCTGGGCTCACACCCACCACAGTGACGAGAACTTGCTTCTGACAACTGCAGAGTTGAAAATCAGGGACTAGGGATAAACTTAAGTGGACAAAACACAGGTATGCGCACTATGCAGGGCTTGGCCAACTTTTTTGCTCACCTGGAAAAACTGCCACTGTGGCTTCATTGGCTATTCTGACTTGCTTTGCAGGTAAACCATTTTGTCACCAAACACAAACATAACAGATGCAAAAGGTACAAACATGTGATGACCTGACATATCCAAAACTACCTGCCAAATTGGCTAATGCAACTAAACTAATGTCTATCCAGCTATTTTTTCCCTTGTTTGGTTTCCCTTGGAAGCCCTGGGTACACGACTTCAAGAGCAGTGGTCCCTGCGCTCATTATTACCGTTATTATCACCATTATTATCGATAATGTTTGCACATTTAAAAGATATCATATCATATCATTTAAAAGATATCAATTAACAAGCAGAAGTCAAAAAGGGGTCTAGGCTTAGCCCAGGGGTGATAGTGAAAAAAAATCCTGAGCCTGAACTTTTTCTCCTGCTCTAACGACAACAAGATACTGCATAGTGACGTAACGTAGGCCTATTTTGACACCTTATTCAAAATTTAATAGCCGGTGTATGGCCATTATTCAAGCCTGATAGTAGAAGAAAACCCTGAACCTGTAACACTTTCTGAGATAAGAATATCCTGATAGCTAATTATTATCAATGTTTTTAATTTTGCAAGCTCTGTCAAGCCTGATATCAGGCATGGAGCCTGAATACTACCAACCCTGTTAGCCTCTATGTTAGTAGACCAAAGCACAGGTGCAGGTCTTCAATAGAGAGTGCATTTTCAAAATTCTGTAAATAGGGAAGTGACTGTTTCAGAGAATGTTTTGTATTCTGGTATAGGAGGTTTAATTAATGGGTAGAATTAATACACAGCGCAGAAAAGTTAAGGAAAAAAAAAACAGTATTGGGAATATTGCTCTTGCATGGTCTGTCAGTCTTGTTCAGAGGTCATTATTTCTCACTTATACCACGGCAGTCTGGAATCTCCCATTGTGACGCGCTAAATTGGGTATTGATTAACTGTCTATATATGCACACCTGAAGTAGTCCCACTATTAGGTCACTTTTCTGACCGCATAACTCCAGTGTATCAATGCGCCAAGGCACGCACGTTCATAAATTACACACAAAAAAGTTGCAAGCATTACGCGCTGAAGTGACACATGTGGCACCGCGCGTCTGGAAACACCAGCAATGTATAGTGAATCTGGAGCAAATCTTAGTAGACCTAATCAAATTTGAAACATGTTTATTTCTCCCAACTGACCATCACTCTGTCAACTTTGTGATAGAGAGAGAGAGAGAGAGAGAGAGAGAGAGAGAGAGAGAGAGAGAGAGAGAGAGAGAGAGAGAGATTCCCTGCGCAAAGGGACGCCCGTTTCACATGGGCATTTCTTCCCCACGAGAGGAGATGTTTCCTGCGGTTGTAGCGTTTATCAGTTGAGAGAGTAGCGTAACTTGTGAAAAGTATGGGATATTTTCGGATCAATAGGAACGCAGTGGAAAATAAATCAAGGGGAGTTTCCTATGGGAGGAGAGCACATTGACGAGGTGCCTGTTTTGATGAAGTTAATGGCGAGGTGAGGCAGTTAGAATGTCGCCAAGATGCGCGGGGTATTTTTTTTAATCTATTGAGATCTGTACATGTGTAGGAATCATGCCAACTGTAGCATGGTCTAGTGGGCAAGTCAGACGCGCCCATATATCGAATGGGTAGAACATTGAGGCGACCGACTTGACAACCAAATGCGATAGAATTAACGACTGGCTCTTGACTTGACAACCGAATGCGATAGAACTATCAACGGTGTCTTGGCCGTAGCAACCTTCAATTTAGAATTAGCAACGGCAGTTCGCCACAAAGTTATGAAAAGAAGCTTCTTGTGGCGGAAGGAATTAGTTCTACAGAAAACCTTTGTTTTAGCCATTATAGCATCGAAATAATGCCTCAAATAAATTTCAGACAGTGTGGCAACCGTGGTATAAGCGGGATAATTGACTTCACGGTGTGCGTATAACAGGAAAAATAATGCACACCGAGGTGTAACGGCCACTCCGCTTCGCGTCGTGGCCGCATCACCACCTAGGTGTGCATTATTTTTCCTGTTATACGCACACCGTGAAGTCAATTATCCCTTACTTAATCAGTTGATGAATACTCACAGCTTTATTGTTGGGTATCCTCGCACGCCAAATTCTGAAGCCATGCCTAGACGGAGAAAAGACAGAGAAAATGTGCAGAAGTCATGCCACAAACCAGTCGAAAAACATTCAAACAAAAGAGTGGTTCACCTGCTGTAGGAACACAACAGTGACAATATTTTGCATAATAAGCCATTGCTGCTTTCCCACACACCCTAAAAACATAAAAAACAAAAGAGTGGTTTGCGTATGTAGGAACAACAGTGACAATATTTGCATAATAAGCCTGCACTTCCCACAAAGAGTACGAGAGATTTTTTTTTTAGAAGTTGCCATGGCCTCTTACCCACCCTGTGTTACGGCCCCTGAGAGGGTGTCCCTATTTGGGCTGCTCCCGGTCTGCTTGTCCCTGTGTGCCTCTATCCCTCTCTGTGTGTGTGTGTGTGTGTGTGTGTGTGTGTGTGTGTGTGTGTGTGTGTGTGTGTGTGTGTGTGTGTGTGTGTGTGTGTGTGTGAGAGCGTGTGTGAGAGCGTGTGTGAGAGCGTGTGTGAGAGCGTGTGAGAGCGTGTGTGAGAGTGTGTGAGAGTGTGTGAGAGTGTGTGAGAGTGTGTGAGAGCGTGTGTGTGCGTGTGCATGTCCTTGTGTGCGATTGTGTGTCCTTGTGTGCATGCGTGTCCTTGTGTGTGTGGCCCTGTATGCGTGCGTGTGTGCGCGTGTGTGTGTGTGTGTGTGTGTGTGTGTGTGTGTGCCCCCCAGTGTGTGTCCCTGTGTGCTAGTTTCCTTCCCAGTGCACTGGTCCCCATGTGCTGGTGTACGTCTCTGCTGCTTGCGTAAGGTGCTCTTGTTGGGCTAATTGGAGGCCTAATGGACGATGCTACTTGATGAAAAGTTCTAGCATGACTTGGCTCTCCACTTGGTCTTTGCTTACAGTAGATCTTCTTGCCTCAGTCACCACAACATGTGACAATTCCATCCATCGATTACCCGTGTTTTTCCTCTTTGGAGTTCATAAGGGCAGTCATGGGTAAGTGGTTAGGGTGTCAGACTTGTAGCCCAAAGGTTGCTGGTTCGACTCCCGACCCGCCAGGTTGGTGGGGGTAGTAATTAACCAGTGCTCTCCCTCATCCTGCTACATGAGGTACCCTGAGCATGGTACCGTCCCGCCGCACTGCTCCCTTGGGGCGCCATTGAGGGCTGCCCCCTTGCACAAGTGAGGCATAAATGCAGTTTCGTTGTGTGCCGTGTGTAGAGGACACTTGTGTGCTGTGGAGAGCTGTGACAATGACAATGGGAGTTGGAGTTTCCCAAATGGGCTTTAATAAAATTTACTTTGTAGGATTCATACTTGTGTGCAAAGAGACAACATGACAATGGGTGCGTTACAATATGCGACCTTGCCTCCTCCACTTGTGCTTGTCTCCTTGTCCCGCCTCCTGGCCCCTCCTCCGTGGAGAAAACGATTAAGTTTCCCAGCTGTCAGCCTAGCCAAAACAACTTTTGAGGGACTGTTTTTCATTCACCATCCCAATTGCAAATGAGAAAAGGACTCTACAATTGAGCTTTTGCAAGATATTGAAATATAATGCTGTTGTCAGTGATGTCATCATGACATATTACTTCCTGGTACGAGGAGACAAGCACAAATGGAGGAGGCAAGGTTGCATATTGTAACGCACTCAATGTGAGCTGGCTTCCTGCGCCTTAGACAGCAACTCGGACATGGGGTTCTTTCTAATACGCGGACGCCTGTCCTCCCTTGCTCCCTTGCATGCTTGTGGCCTCGAGATGACGTCAAAGACGCGACAGAAGCGCATTTCAATATCTCGCAAAAGCGCAATTCTAAATGTCGTTTTCTCATTTGCAATCGGTATTAAATGAATGAAGAACAGTCCCCCAAAAGTTGTTGTGGCTAGGCTGTCAGCGGGGAAACTTTGTCGTTTTCTCCACGGAGGCAGGGCATCAGCAAACAGCGAGGCAACAGGCACAGGTTGAGGATGGGAAAGAACCAGCGGTTTCACTCTGCCTCTTTAAAAAGGTGCCATGAGCAAAACAGTGCCAACACTTGTACGACAGCAAAACACATCAAGTTCTTGTTCCCCTTTTAGGATAAAAACTGCAAACCCAAAACATAAACTGTTTGTGATGTTTTAATCAGTCAGCAAACCCTGTGTTCATTTAAAATGATTCCCCTAATTCTAAAAGCACTTATTGTTGTCGATATTGGGCTTATTTGAAATTGTCTCAGCCTACTTAAGAATGACTAGTCAAGTGCATGTCCGCAAAAAAAATCATATCGGAGAGGACAACTCTTTTGCATTGCCGACAAGCTCGAAAGGGAGCTAAATATGCTAAATAGTGCACATATCCTTTTTAATGTCCTAAATAAACTGACTTACCAAACCCTGGCGGAATGCCTCATAATAAGCCTAAACTTATATGCCGCTAGAAGACACTACACATACAGTATAATCCTTGGTTTCTCCACTTCAAGAAGTCGTAATAAAGCCTTCTTATCTTCCGTGCTCTGGGAGAGTCAATCCTTTAATCCCGACGCCCAGCATGCATTCCTGGCCTTCTCAAGGCTCATATAGCAAGCCTCAGGTTAAGACTTAACAAAGCTCTGGGCAGAAGTTAATGGGCTAAACCTCACTCCTGGACTGGGCAGTCTGAGCAGGTTTGTATAATGGTCTTATTTAAAGTGGCCCTTTGGCCCAAAGTAGTGAATTCTGTGTAACCCTGGCAGCATGGACTTCTAGTCAGGCAAGATATTGAAATGGCCCACAAAGCATGTTACATACTGTATTACCTCCATTTAACTCACTCAATTTTTTAAATTGGATCAGAGTAAACAATTACTTTTTTAAATCAGAATATTAAGGTGCTGTAGGTCTTTCTAAACAGTCTATCCAAAGATTCTCAATATGGTAGACCAAGAGAATGCATAGCATGCATCACCAAAGCAACAAAGTGGAATCAAGTCTGGACCCCGTTTCTTGACAGTGCCGTTGCTAACCAATTAGCAACTTAGTAAGTTGCCAATGGGAAATTGCATTACAACCAAGTAAGTTGCCAACTTAGTTAGCAACGGCACTGTTGAGAAACGCACCCCTGGTCTCCTGAATGGGTGCGACTCTCCATTGAATTCCATTCATTCTCCTAGCCTCACACAAAACTGTGTTTTTTCCCTCACCACAATAATGGCAAACTGTTCTGAATTTTCCACCCAGGCCTCAACTCTAAGCCTCGTCTTAAATCATGTGACATTCTGGCTGTGCGTGTCAATTGTGAATGGTCCATTCTATCAACTGTTGGCATGTAAATTGCTACGAATTTCAAAGAACTTAAAAGTTGGATGTACAGTATGAGAGGTTGGGTGAAAATTATGACTCCTTGCATATTATTACATGGGCTGATACTACAAAATACTGAGTTTAAACTAACTATACTGCCTTCATACACTCTCGGTCTTTATTAACTTAACTCTTTGTTTGCGTCATGCCCTGGCGTATCACGCTGTATCGAAAGTCATTATGCTTGCTGCAGGACATGAGTGCGTGGGCACATTTCGTGCACGAGCTCGTTGCCATGCGAATTGTATGTCAATTTGGTGTGCAGGACAAGGTACGCAGACAAAACCTGAGGGGCGATCTTCTGAACTTGTTGAGATGTTAAGTTCACGGTAGAGTCAACCAATGCTGAAAAACATTAACGAGAGCCTCGTTGGCCATCTGCCCCCTAGACGATACCTCCAGTATTGTACAAAGTGTTCCGGTCGTCCTGAAACAAGTACGTGCACTCGAACACACGCGGTTGGGTCAAAGACGTCCAACATGACACTGTCCTTCAGTGGTAACAGATGCTTTTGCTTACCGTAACTGTGAAAAACATGACATTTCAAAACAATTTTTTGAAAAGTGAATACATGAAAGCCATGCCAAAAAAAATATTTTTTAAAAATCTCTTTTTTTGCATTTACAGTAAGCAAAAGTATCCGTTGCACTGGAGGACACGTTGGACTTCTTTGACCCGGTTGCAAGCGCAATTTACTCCAACTCCCATTGTCATTGTGACACAGCACTCCACAGCACACAAGTGAACACTGCACACTGCACACAACGAAATTGCATTTTATGCCTCACCCCTGCAAGGGGGCAGCCTTCAGTGGCGCCCCATGGGGAGCAGTGCGGCGGGACGGTACCATGCTCAGGGTACCTCAGTCATGGAGGAGGATGGGGGAGAGCACTGGTCGATTACTCCCCCCACCAACCTGGCGGGTCGGGAGTCGAACCGACAACCTCTGGGATACAAGTCTGACACCCTAACCGCTCACCCATTAAGACACCCAGCAAGCATATCCCTGGCCTAATACAGAGGGGAATACTAAGAAGCTGGCTCAGGAGTGAACCAGGTTAAGTTAAGAGGCAAATCATTTAATAGAAGAGCCTGGAGTCATTCTTAGCATAGGCCCCAGGTGTGTGTGTACTGTAGAGAGGAGTAAAGGGCGTTTACCGTTGTAAGCGGTGGCGTCCATCTTGCCGACTCTGACGGGGGAGCCTGAAGTCCTCAGCTCTGCTCCCACGTCGTGCCAGATGGGCTCCAGCTTCTTGCAGTAGCCACACCACGGGGCATAGAACTAGAACATAGAACACAGAACTAGAACATAGAACATAGAATACAGAACTACAACATAAAACATACCACGGGGCATAGAACTAGAACATAGAACATAGAACATCCCACGGGGCATAGAACTAGAACATAGAACACCACGAGGCATAAAACCACAACACAACATAATAACAATAATATACACCACGGGGCATAGAACTACAACACAACATAATAACAATAATATATTATACACTATGAGGCATAGGACTACAACACAACAACGGTACATGTACGTCATATAAGTAAAAAGGGGATACATCACTGCACACTGCTGGTCTTCTTTGCTGGTAGTTTATTAGGTAAACAACACATAACACCTTAACAGGGTTGTGGTCTCTGATCTCTAGTCTTGATATGCAAGTTACTACAGGAGGCCTTAATGCCCTTGAGGATAAATTAAATCCCTCTACACTAACTACTGCAGTACCTTGAATAGCAAATGCCCTGAGGCAATCATAAGGTCGCATTGCACCATCCCCACCCACCGCCCCCACCCATGAGACCACACATGAAGCCATTGGGGATGGGTGTCTTGCACCATCCCCACCTCAGGGATACCTTTGCTAAGACTGATATGGACAGATATAGAATAAAAAACATACCATGGAAATGGAACATCGTTTCATCAATGTGAGTAATGTGTCCGTCACTGTCATATGTATGTATGTAACTTGTAGGGTTTTTTTTTTTTTTTAGAAAATGGGTTATTTTAAAACAAATCTGTACACCCTGTGACACCCCCTCCTCCTCCTCCTCCTCCTCCTCTTCATCATGAACGTTTACAGGTAAACTCTAGGTATATTTCATCTGAGAAAAATCGCCGTGTTCAGTAAACCTGATGAAGCGGTGGTGAAACGCGTTGTTAACCAAAATGTACTTTCAGTACATTTAAATGACTTGTGCCTACACACATCACCAGCACCTGGACATTATATCTGTGCATAGATCTTAACGTCTTTTGGCTACCGTTGCTTTAACGTTTATCCAATCCTGGGGTGAGTTTCTCAAAAGAGAAGTTGTTAGCCTGTTAGCAACTTTGGTAGTTGCCAATGGGAAAATGCATTGAAAACAACAAAGTAGCTAATGTAGTAAGCAACTTTGGTTTTGAGAAATCCACCCCTGGTCTAACTCTTCCATCCCTCAGCAACCTCCCTTCAGACCTGGATTAAGATGGCCTGGGGCCCCTAGGCTACAGGTTGCTGCGGGGCCCCCCAGAAGGAAAACACTGCAATGAATTTTCATAGACAGGGTCATATTACGAGCTGGGAATTAAGGATAACATGTCTACCAACTGTAGAGAGGAGCATTCACAAGATTCAAAACTGTACTCCACACAACAAATACATTTTTCAATATTGTATATTCTCTCACAATTTGAGCATTTTTTTCACCTCTGGCCAATCAGGGCTACCCCCTGGCAAGTGGGACCGGCCCCTAGGCTTCAGCCATAGATCTAGCCGGTGTGTTAATCTGGCCCTGACCACCCCTTTCACCCCTTTCACACTCATTCTTGGTCATGATAACCTCTTCTTCACCTCAACTCACAGAAGATGTTTTTGCACAATTCACAATTGCCCTTTTATTCTTTTGGTCTGTATTTTTTCCCCCTTCCTGACTATTAGCTGTGTTATGTGTCTTGAAATGTGATCTAAAATGTAAGCTACTGGAAACCTTAATCCAGGATTACCAAAAATGTGCGGTGGAGCAACATTCGCTTAGGGGGTGCACAAACCACATTGAAATGTGAAAGGGGGTGCGCGGGGAAAAAAGTTTGGGAACCACTGCTCTACCACAACCAGCCCCACCTCCTCCGTCACATCTGCGTGCATGACTTCTGTTCCACTAACAACACCACCACTGAGGCATCAATTTCACTTTCACCGGTAACTTTCTGGCACATTTCATTTACGTTTTTTATCTTTATTTTAACATTTATTTGTTGCAGCCCCCATAGTCTAACTCTAGGCCCCGGTGACCACCCGCTCCTAGTCCTAGTACCACCCCGTACCCTCGTCGCCACACCACCTTCAGGGTTGCCAGATGAGACCGAGGATTTCCAGCCCAAAACCCATCTGGAAGCACTAAATCCCGCCTATTATGAACTAAATTCTACTGATTTCTATGGCCATACATCTGCAGAAAAAAAACATCCAAATGCCCTTTTTTTAAGCATGTTTTACCTGTTCAGACGGTGATCCTGAGCAGCCCAATTGGGCGGGAAACTGCCCAATCTGGCAACACTGCCCACCTCACCCCTCTGACCTCAACACCTCTTCCTCGTCCTGCGTTCATGACTACTCTTCAGCTAAAGACACACCAGTGAGGCATCACTTTCACTAGCAACTACGTTTTTTATTATTATTATTTTAACATTTACTTGTTGTAGCCCACAACATAGTCTAACTCTAGGCCTGCGTGACCACCCGCTCCTAGCACCACCCTGTACCCTCCCCCAACACCACCACGCCACACCACACCCCCCTGACCTCAACACCTCTTCCTGGTCCTCATCCTGCATGCATGACTTGACTTTGGCTAAAAACACACCAGTGAGCATCGCCTTCTGTTCCGCCGGCCGGATTGCTTCCGCAAGGGATGAACTGCGATGAACAAGGCTGCCTGCCTGCCCACCCGGGACCGGGAATGCCCAGGGGCAAAGTGTGTGCGCGTGTGTGTGTGTGTGTGTGTGTGTGTGTGTGTGTGTGTGTGTGTGTGTGTGTGTGTGTGCGTGTGTGTGTGTGTGTGTGTGTGTGTGTGTGTGTGTGTGTGTCTGTGTGTGTCTGTGTGTGTCTGTGTGTGTATGTGTGTGTCTGTGTGTGTGTGTGTGTGTGTATAAACACAACTTGATCGTTGTATCAGGGTATCAGTGCTGCATGAAGTAGAACAAGAGGAGAGATACTCACATCTACCAGCCAAACATCATTCATCCGGTTATCTTTAAACCTAGAAAGGAACAATACATTTGATTTAATGATAAAATCGTCTCTTTAAAGTTTCAATTACAATTTCAGGGTAACATGTTTCAACTTAGGTAGGTCTAATCAGTCACACAACAAGAAGGAGTAGGCAGTCATAGAACACTGCAATGAAAACAAGTCTAAGTTAGTCGTTTTAAAACTCTGCCCTGATCACAGAAGTTATTGAAGTAGGCCTACAACACTTCCAGTTGCCTCTTTAACAGAACTCTAAACCGGAATATTTATGTGGGCACAATACATTTGCATTATCAACTGAGGGGCGTCATCAACACCGTTATTATTAATAATTAATAATATTAAGATCGCCAAGCATCACCAAACCAACATCAGCTGAACTCAGTCGTGTTGCCTGCCTACACCCCAGGGCGCGCTTCATGCATTTCTGTGAAATGTATGACACCCAAAGTAGAACAGATCATTTGTTGTACGCGTTTGCATTACTTATAGCTCAACTTCTATTGTGATTGTTGCACTACTGCTTGAATGCGATGGTACTAACATATGAAAAAACAACAGGAACATGACTGAATCTCCAGAGATGGTAAAATCACTTACGTGTCATCGAGGTCCTCCACTAACGCTCCTACCAGCGAACTGAGGAAAACCGCTGTGGAAACAAAGGACAATATAATCCATAATGATACATGTCTGTCATTAAAGTCGAAGCTGCAATAGATCAGCATCTGATTTGCTGCTACCCAAACAGCTTACGATGCAGCAGTCAGTCAGCAGCAGCTTCCTTTAGCAAGCCAGCGCCGAACTACTCCTTTCTTTACCCCAGTCTCATTCATCATATCCAGACATGACCTCATTCAAACGATGATGGTTTCGCTACAAATATTGTCGCCAAGTGAATTCTGGAGTAGGCATAATAACTTACCTGCACAAACCAAACTGACTTTCACTTCAGCCATCTTTCCGAATGAAGAGCGAGAAACAGGAAATACACCAAGCAAACCCAAGGCGTTTGCGCCTGCGCAGGCGCCGCGCTGCATTCTAACACGGAAGTGTGAAAGCGGGAAGTGTGCCGTTATAAACGATGGGGTTGTGAATAATTTAGATTTAAAATAATTTGCAATCATTAACTATTTTTATTTTTATTTTCTTCTATAAATATTATTGGGCAGGGTTGTGGTTTCAGGCTCAGTTGGAGAGGAAAATAAACTCCAGCTGAAGCACCATTTTTATTGTCACTAGTCCTAATGAATGAGATGATGCTGCAGGGAGGCTATATGGATCCTACATGTCTCCTACAGCAAGAGACTCTGGGGCAATGCCAAAAATCAGTCCTATCTAGATCTCTATGCTTAGAACTAGGCACCACAGTAACCAAATTAATGGCCAATGTATACCTAGTGTGACCACCTGCTGATAAGTCCAAGGAGGGACAAGAGCTGAGGGACATTGTGGGACTCTGGCGTCACTCACACACACACACACACACACACACACACACACACACACACACACACACACACACACACACACACACACACACACACACACACACACACACACATTTGGCTTTCATACCACCATATAGGCCTAGTGATGTATCCCCCTAAATCTTGGGCGTTATATGCCATAAGGCATGGATAGGTAACAAGTAGGCCTATTAACCTAAACATTGCTGATATTATATTATAGGATATTAGGCCTGGGCTATATTATATGGCCATTATGATATCATGCAATTTCCTTCTAAATACTGCATATAAAGTAGCCAACAGATAGAATGTAGGTCTATTTGCATGGGGTTGCCATATGGCAACCGTAAACTTTTTCCAGTTTTTCTAATAGAGGGTGCACTATAACCTGTTTATTTATACTTATTTGTGATAAGACAGCCTTTTACTTTGAAACCAAAAAAACTTTTCAGGTCACATGATTAAGAAATAAACACAGGAAGCCCTTTTTCATCACCTACTTTTGTGTGTGGAGGTCATCGCTCGAGGCCTCCATAAACCAAGGTATTACTCTGATTTCAGCCCAAAATATTGTTATAAAAAAAATACAAACACTATCTGGAATATGTAAACTGTTATTTTTCATCATTAAAACAACTTTAGATGCAAAGGTTTTTTTGGAAAAAGGTAAAATGTTATGGTTGCCATATGGCAACTTCATGCAGTTATGGAACAACATTGTTGGCCATTCACCCCAATCAACCCCATTGGAATGACTTAGAATTAGATTAGTATGAGGCTATTTTTACAGATATTTCTTATAATTTTGGTGCCAAATTAATCATTTGAACTTATATTTGTAATTTTAGACATGCTTAATGTGAAAATGCATTGCAAATGTCTGCAAATAAGTGTAAACAACCTTTTCGGAAGCTTTTATGTAAATGTGTGTACATGTCTATGGGCCGTCTTGTAGACCATATTTTGCTATTTTACAGAAAATATTTTCACTAAATACTAAAAATATACATTTTTATTTATGTCATTTAATGAGTTTTAACATTTGGAAAGTAATATATTGAAGATTTATGAAGGGAAAATTCTCTTTTTAAGGAAAAACCTGATTTTACACAAGATTCCACGACTGCATGAAGTTGCCATATGGCAACCATTAGCTAAAAACTTAATTTAAAATAAAAATTAAAAAAATGTTTTGGAAATCAATTATTTAACTCATTTTAACACTAAAAAAGCACTGAAACATTTTTTACACTGTAAAAATAATATTTCATGCAGTAGAGGGTTAACCCCCACACAGCCCTAATAAATAAATAAATAAATAGCAACACCATTTAGACAATTTAGACATTGTCAGTGGACCTCCATGTGAAACAATAAGTGAACATAATAGACAGGTCATCAGCTGGGAAAATTAGGCCTTTCGTCCTACCGCACTTTTCTCTGTGGATTACTGACCAGAAGCCCTATTGGAAGAAATTAAAACTTGGGGCCACGTCAATTTTTGCTCAGAATTCAATATGGCCGCCATTTTCCAAAATGACTTGTTTTCATGCATTATTACATTGTACTATAAGGTGATATTCATGAACGATGAACTACTTTCAGCACTATTCTGTCCTATTTCCTTACATACATGTTTACAAAGGTTGACTAAACTAAAATAAATGAAAATAAAGTTGGCCACCTTGCAATATCCAAAGGAAAGTGCTGAAAATAATGATTGAAATGCACATACAGAGTCTATGGCTGCGGAAATTAGGCCTATTGTCCTGTCAGGCTTTTTACAGACCAGAACGCGTATTGAAAAAGATTCACCAGCTGGTTGCCATCTCAAATGTGCTCCAAAATTCAAAATGTTCTCTGTTTTTCAGAATGGCAGACTTTCATACATTTTTCTCAATACTGTAAGACCATAATTATCAATAAAGATAACCTATTTTCAGTGAAATCTCCTATCTACAGACGTGAGTACAAAGGTTGGCAACAGAAAAATGTAAATTTCCTATAGACAATATCCTAAGGATTGTTGTCAGAAAATGATTGAATTACACATACACAGTTGACTGCTGAAAAAAGGCTATTGATCTGCCAAACTTTTCACATTAGATTTCTGACCAAAAGTTTTTCAGGCCTACATTTTTTTGTATAAAGCAAAGGTGAGTGTGCCTGCCTGTGTGTGTGCGCGCGCGCCTATCCCCCGCTCATCTTTCCCCTGCTCTACAGTGTTTTTCCCCACACACACTATTCTGCCTCCTCCACCCCCTCACTCGTCCCCCCCACACACACTATTCTGCCCCCTAACCCCCTCACTCATCCTTCCCATGCTACTCTGCCCCTCCACCCCTCACTCACCCCCCACTATTCTGCCCCCCACGCTCAACCCCCCTGACTCATTCTTCCCCCCCCCCCCCCCCACAAAATACTCGCCCACCCCCCACCCAATGTGAAAAGTTTGGCAGGTCAACCCCCCCCCCCCACACACACACACATTATTCTGCCCCCCCACACACTATTCTGCTGCGGCCCCACCTCCTAATTCAACCCTGACTCATTACCCCCAACCCCTCTGCCCCCCTACCCCCACTCACCCTCTCATTCATCCCCCCGTTCCTCCAATTCGGTCCTCCCTACCCCCCCACCTTACCCCCCCCCCCCCCCAAACACACTGTATCTATGTCAGTGTATGTAAAGAAGCACACTGGCCACACACACTTGAGAAAAGCGCACTCAGGCACACGTACACACACATACAAACGCACACACATACAAACGCACACGCACACACATACAAACGCACACACACACACACACACACACACACACACACACACACACACACACACACACACACACACACACAGTTTGACAGGACAATATGCCTTTTTTCAGCAGTCCACTGTGAAATTCAATCATTTGACAACATTCCTTTGGATATGTCAAAGTGGCAAGATACAGGGGGTGGACAAAATAACTGAGACACCTACCATTTTAGTGTTGGAAGTTTAATGGCTCAAGTGGACCAGCCTGTTGGCCAATCTTCATTAATGGCACATTGCACCAGTGAAGTGAAGTGTGAAGGTTCAATTAGCAGGGTAAGAGCACAGTTTTGCTCAAAAATGTGCAATGCACACAACATTATGGGTGACATGTCAGAGTTCAAAAAGGTGTAACTGTTGCATCTTTGACCGAGACAGCAAGTCTTTGTGATGTATCAAGAGCCAATGTAATGCAGGGCTTTTTCTAGGCTTTTTTGACATGAGGGAGCATCGTGGCAGGTTGCGGGGGGTGAAGGGGGGAATTTACTAGGGGCGCAAAGAAGTATGAGGGTGCACCCGCGGAGGTACGAGGGTGGAGCGCCCCTATTTCCCCGTTCAGAAAAAGCCCTGTAATGTCTGCATACCACCAAGAAGGATGAACCACATCCAACAGTAATAACTGTGGATGCAAGAGGAACTAAATGACACTAAAATGACAGGTGTCTCAGTTATTTTGTCCACCCCCTGTATATATATATTCATGCCTTTTTCTAGACAACCTTTATACTCACGTCTGTAAGGAGATAGGACAATTTAACTGAAAAATAGGTCATCTTTATTGGTAATTCTGGCCTTACAGTATTGAGAAAAATGTGTGAAAGTCTGCCATTCTGAAAAACAGAGAACGTTTTGAATTTTGAAGCACATTGGGAGCACATGGAGCACATTTCATCTTTTTCAATAGGCCTTCTGGTCTGTAATCCACTGTGAAAACCCTGACAGGACAATAGGCCTAATCATCGCAGCCATAGACTCTGTATGTGCATTTCAATCATTATTTTCAGCACTTTGCTTTGGATATTGCAAGGTGGCCAACTCTATTTTCATTTCTTTTAGTTTAATCAACCTTTGTAAATATGTATGTAAGGAAATAGAACAGAATAGTGCTGAAAGTAGTTCATCGTTCATGAATATCACCTTATAGTACAATGTAATAATGCATGAAAACAAGTAATTTTGGAAAATGGCGGCCATATTGAATTCTGAGCAAAAATTGACGTGGCCCCATGATTTAATTTCTTCCAATAGGGCTTCTGGTCAGTAATCCACAGAGAAAAGTGCGGTAGGACGAGAGGCCTAATTTTCCCAGCTGATGACCTGTCTATAATTTCTATCTCTTGAAAAGACCAGCTACACCTTGTGCATCTGTGCAGTATGGGGCGCCGTTTGTAAAGCTGACTGTGCTGAAAATTTCAGCAACATTTTGTCACATTTAGCTGAAATTCCATCAACATTTTGTCACATTTAGCTTAAAACAGTGTTTTTAAAACGGTGTGAATTTTTCAGACTCCCCTTTTTGCACATTTAGAACAATGAATGTTAAATCTAAATAATGTATCTAAATGTTAAATATAAATCTAAATAATATATAAAAATGTTCAATCTAAATGTCAAATCTAAATAATAAATCTAAATCTAAATGTTAAATATAAATCTAAATATTGAATATAAATATTGAATCTAAATGTTAAATCTAAATATTAAATCTAAATCTAAATGTTAAATCTAAATGTTAAATCTAAATGTTAAATCTAAATGTTATATCTAAATGTTAAATCTAAATCTAAATAATATATCTAAATGTTAAATCTAAATGTCAAATCTAAATAATACATCTAAATTTAAATGTTAAATATAAACTTAAATCTAAATGTGGAATTTAAATCTAAATGTTAAATCTAAACCTAAATGTTAAATCTAAATGTTAAATCTAAATGTCAAATCTAAATGTTAAATCTAAATATTTATATTTAGATTAAAATTTAGATGTATTATTTAGACTAAACATTCTTGTGTTTGTAACTTAGCTTATCTAAATGTTAACTCTTAATGTTAAAACTAAATATTAATATTTAGATTTAAAATTCAGGTTTAGATTCAACATTTAGAGTTAACATTTAGATTTAGATTTCACATTTAGATTTAAGTTTATATTCAACATTTAGATGTATTATTTAGATTTGACATTTAGATTTAATATTTAGATTTAGATTTATTATTTAGATTTAGGACATTTAGATTTAACATTTAGATATAACATTTAGGTATAACATTTAGATTTAACATTTAGATTTAGATTTGACATTTAGATTTAAAAATTATATTTAATATTTAGATTTAGATTTATTATTTAGATTTGACATTTAGATTTAACATTTTTATATATTATTTACATTTATATTTAACATTTGGATACATTATTTACATTTAACATTTTTGTTGTAAATGTGCAAAAATGGGAGTTTGAAAAAATCACACCGTTTTTTAAAACACTGTTTTCAGCTAAACGTGACAAAAGATGATATTTTCAGCCCTGTCAGCTTTACAAACGGCGCCTCATATGTGCAGTTTTGCCAAAATGGTAGCTCATGAGTAGCCTGGTTGTCACAGACGGTGCGTTTGTGGAAGTTTCTGTAGCTCCCCACAGCTCTCCACCAGGGGGCTCCAGAGCTACACACACGCACCGGCAGCGAGAGCCAGGCTAGCTCATGAGGACCTGCTTTGTAGGCCTACACCTGTACATTTTACAATGATACTTTTAGCAAGCTACAACACGATTCTCTTTTTGGGGCAGAATATGGGCTACAAGATTTATATCCGCATTAAAGGTGATCTTCAAGAGAGTCACTCAGGCTGGTAGGCCTACTACTGCTCTGTGGGAGTCCTACAGATGCCTGTACATGTTACTGTCATACAGAAACAAACTACACTGGAAACATCACCCATGCCTTCAAACAACACTTTTGAGACAACCTATGCAGGTACGGCAGATCAGTCCAATCCCCATCAGATTAACATTGATCATTGATAGCATTGTCCTACAAAGAGTAAAGAAGAGGACAATGCATTAAAAAGTAGCAAAAAAGTAAACAAAGACCACTTCAGGTGAAATACCACAGTGATCAAATACATGATGTCGAATGTAAATAGTAGAGATGTCTTAATCCAGAGGAGACAGGAAGAAGAGTGTGCACAGGAAGAGCATGCAAAGCTGTTAACTCCTGTGCCCCACTATGTTGCATGTACACATACATATAGTGCCTTGTTACTGAGCGTTATCACTGTCATGTCATCTTATCCTGCAAGCCTTTCTGAGAAAGCAGAGCTCACTGTGCCATGCTGTAGATAGTCATTTATGTGAATTTGATGCAGTCCAAATGCACTACAGTTTGTGAGGGCACAGAGTCCCTATAATGTACTATTCAAATGTACTACCATGATCATAAATGAACATCCATCCAACTGTACTATTCAAAATGCAAATGTGCTATCATTAACACAAAATCAAAGCTAAGGGGTGCTGTGGCGTAACGCGCTAAGCCCCCCATATTTGGGCTTGTTCGAGTCCGGCCAGGGTCATTTGCCTATCCTCCCCCATCTCTCTCCGCCTCTCGCTTCCTGTCAGCATCTCATATTGTCCTGTCAATAAAGGCATAAAAAAGCCCCATTTTTTTTTAAAGCTGAAATCAAGCGCTGAGTTAGTGCATATTCAAAAGGCAACATCAGCCTCAGTAGAAGGCCACAATACACAGGGAAGAGCCGTCTTCATTTTCTGTAAGTGTATTAACATGACAGATGTAGGCCTACCATCACACCTCAGCCATGTGGAAACTACACCCAGCTGATGGTGGACGCCTTAAAGGCTGATTCTAACACCAAATTATTGAGTCTTTGTTAGCCGACCGTTATTGCAAAAACATCAATACAATTTCATTTTTTCACCTAAACATATATAATGACATCTTTGTTCGTTTGATTGCCTCTGTTTGAAATACCTCAAGATGATTAACATAGCTGATGCCCATGTCATACCTCATCAGAACCTGATACCAGGAAAGGGAAATGGCTGTTTCTGACTGTTGCCAGTGCAACAATGTGTGTATAGACCACCTACAAATGCATCCTGTACACCCACTTGTGTAAAAATAAACTGACCACAAACTGTGTGACGTTTATCTATGCTCTAAAAGTACGGTACCTTGTGTGTGTAACGGGGTGAACTGTTTGTGTTCAGGGCAAGGTATGTCCCTCTGTTTTTACCGTAATATTGACGTCATGGGACTCTGCCAGCCGCTGAATGGCTAATTGGTCAGTGGCGAATAGGCCATGTTTTTTATAAAAACACCCGGAATAGTTGGCTCGTGAAGCTCCCCGGTGTTCGGGTGCCTGCAGAGGGCTTACCCTGTGTTCTTGTTGGTGCGCCGAGGTCCTGGGCACCAGCGCACCTTGCTACGCCCCAGCTACCAATGTTCGGGTTGGACAGTGTCTCTGTCACCCGACTGCTGGTTGCTCTCCACCCGCTGTCCAGTGGCGCGGAGAGTGCCATCGAGGGTCTTGGGCGATGAAAGCTCACCGTGGGCAGGTGGCCCATCGCTGTTTTGTCCTTTGGTAATTTAGTTTGCCTTTCTGTTTGATTTAGTTTGTTTGTTTGTTTTGTTTATTTCGGTCTAGCCACCCCCTTCTTTAGCTGCTTACAGGGCAGGTACCTGTGCGTTGCGCACATAGTAGACTAGTGGTGAATTACACCCAAAGGAATTATCATGTGTGTAGTGATTAGTATGCGAACTGGATTTGCTTGTGTATATTCTCACTCATTGAATCACTTGCTTGCCGTGGTGGCGTGCCTACGCGCATGAGTGCGTGTGTGTGTGCATTTAATCGTAGGCACCTTTTATACACAGTTAACCTGCCTTGGAAGCCCGCTGCAGTGTAGGCCTAATATCTGGGGCAGCCAATCTTGGTTTCATTGTTTTATTTTAATTAGGGGTGCGGCCAATTCCAAGTATTGTATGTTTTTTATGTTTGTATAGGCCTAAATAAAGAACACATTTTTATTCCACTAACGGGGAAACACGTCTCTGTCCATATATCTATCCGAACCTGTTGTGCCTTTACTGGGTGAAATCAAAATATATTCTGGGGTGGAAGTCCCCCAGTGGCGTAGTCGTGCAATCACAAGTATCAATTTGATTATTATTTTAGGCAATTTAACATCTAAAGTTCCACTTGGTTACATTTGGCGTAGTAGTCGGCAGTGATAGATGGTTCAGAGACGCTTCTTTTTGTGTGGTCTAGTTATTTTTTTGTTTTGGTTGAAGAGCTTAGAAATTGGCAAAACAGCGGTGGGCACGGCGCTGGACGCAGCAGCGCACTGTGGCCGTCCCCTTCATCCTCTTGTGCACTATGGCGACTTCTCCGGCCCAATACGACGAGCTCCGCGAGTGGTCGGAGATCAAGGCCATCATAAGACGACAGGGGGAACAGTTGAACCAGCTCTCGCAGTGGGTGGACAGGTCCCATGCAGGCCCCATCATTTGTTGGCGGTGCCAGGAGCCTGGGCACTTCGCAAGAGACTGTGAAGGGGTACGGGCTCCACCCCGAGCGCAGCCATCACCACCGGCAACCCAGACGGGAGCCAATGGGCGGCCCCCTCCTCGTCGAGCCTCGGGGGGACTGCCGTCTTCAGAGCGGAGGAGGCACGGTTCGGACCGGGTGTTGCCGGGCGCAAGAGACTTACCGTCCATGTCCACCTATCCAAGTTCAACACCATTCTGGGCAATCCTGCAGTGTGTGTGCGTGTGTGTGTGCTTATGCTTGATGGTGTTAATCCAATCATTGTTCACGATGTAAGCAGAGTGTCGTTCCATGAGTGAGAATTCAAGCGGTGTGCGTACGGATATATGCATGCCATTGAATGAATGAATGAATGAATGAATGAATGAATGAATGTATGAGAGTGTGTACCTGGATGTGTGGGTGCGCGTCTGGGTGTCTGCACCTGTATGTATGAGTGCGCGTGCTTGTAGTGCCTGCTTGCTTGACTGGTGTACGCGCCTGACGAGGTGTTTGCCGGTGGGTACACCGGAATGACCTACCGGTAATGGAAACGTCTATCGTCGGGACGACGATTTGAAAAGCAGGGGGTATATGTAACGGGTTGAACTGCCTGTGCGCAGTGCAAGGTGTGTCCCCATGGTTTTACCGTAATATTGACGTCATGGGACTCTGCCAGCCGCTGAATGGCTAATTGGTCAGTGGCGAATAGGCCATGGTTTTTATAAAAACACCCGGAATAGTTGGCTTGTAAAGCTCCCCGGTGTTCAGGTGCCTGCAGAGGGCTTACCCTGTGTTCTTGTTGGTGCGCCGAGGTCCTGGGCACCAGCGCACCTTGCTACGCCCCAGCTACCAATGTTCGGGTTGGACAGTGTCTCTGTCACCCGACTGCTTGTTGCTCTCCACCCGCTGTCCAGTGGCGCGGAGAGTGCCATCGAGGGTCTTGGGCGATGAAAGCTCACCGTGGGCAGGTGGCCCATCGCTGTTTTGTCCTTTGGTAATTTAGTTTGCCTTTCTGTTTGATTTAGTTTGTTTGTTTGTTTTGTTTATTTCGGTCTAGCCACCCCCTTCTTTAGCTGCTTACAGGGCAGGTACCTGTGCGTTGCGCACATAGTAGACTAGTGGTGAATTACACCCAAAGGAATTATCATGTGTGTAGTGATTAGTATGCGAACTGGATTTGCTTGTGTATATTCTCACTCATTGAATCACTTGCTTGCCGTGGTGGCGTGCCTACGCGCATGAGTGCGTGTGTGTGTGCATTTAATCGTAGGCACCTTTTATACACAGTTAACCTGCCTTGGAAGCCCGCTGCAGTGTAATATCTGGGGCAGCCAATCTTTGATTAATTGTTTAATTTTATTTAGGGGTGTGGCTCCCAAGTGTTGTATGTTTTTTATGTTTGTATAAATAAAGAACACATTTTTATTCCACTAACGGGGAAACACGTCTCTGTCCATATATCTATCCGAACCTGTTGTGCCTTTACTGGGTGAAATCAAAATATATTCTGGGGTGGAAGTCCCCCAGTGGCGTAGTCGTGCAATCACAAGTATCAATTTGATTACTATTTTAGGAAAAGTAACATCTAAAGTTCCACTCTGCTACATGTGCATAGGGCATAGCATGTAAGTTAGTTCACAGAAGTGTGAAAACTGCCACTGCAAAAAATAAGAGAACGCTAAAAACAAACTGAAAGGAGAAGTGCATAACCAGTCAAGCACAAGTCTTACTAGAGCGCTTGCTAATATGTATGCCACACTCTCACACACCGAGACTTTATATGTTTTGTCTGACAACATGAACTGCATCCTCCTCATCCTCCTCGTGGGCTTTCAAGGTAAAGTAATTATTCAATGCTCTGATTGTGCAATGGTGGAAAACTAAACACCAGTTACTCTACTCTAAGGTTCATCTTTGCGCTAGATCAGGGGTCAGGCTCTAGAGCCACATGTGGCTCTTTTGGGAACTGTATATGGCTCTGACTTATCTAGGGTTGCCAACCATCCCTTAAAATATGGAATCGTCCTGTATATAAATAAAAGTAGGCCTACGGGTTCCATATTGAGTTGAAACAGGACAAGGGAGATTAAAAAGTGTTAAAATGCAGGAAATTACATCTAAAAAATGCAAAATTCTCCCAGACCCTCGCCATAATGAAATTGACAGTTGGCAACCCTAACTACCTGTTATCAAGAAAATCAATAATAACTTGACAGTACACTCTAAAGTTGTTGCTTAATTGAAATAGGGGTACATGCTTTTGATTGGGTTCAGTGTTTTTAAAATGGTATGACTCTCATGAAAATGTATTTTTAAAAATTCGGCGTTTATGGCTCTCTCCACCAAAACGGTTCCTGACCCCAGCTAGCTTCTTCCAGTTTTGTGGTGTCAAGCAGCTCGTCAGCTGTGGACTAATGAAGAACTTTAGTAGGCTACAGGATGTACAGGATGCGTTTAATCAGACTGTTAATTAAGAATGATCCTCGATCGTTTTTAGATGCGTCCCACGCATCTCTATAAGAGGCTTTGGTGTCCGTCCGTCCGTCCGTCCTTCCGTCCGTCCGTCCGCCCTCCCGTGATGAGTTTCTGAATTGTGATTCCCTCTTGTGATTCCCTCTTGTGTCCACAAGGTGGCAGTCGCTCAGTTTTGGCCTGGAGCTCATGCGTGCAAACCAAACGTCTACCATAATGGTTAGCAAACCGGCTACGCAGCTGATTGATTGCATTATCTGACACAACTGCAGAAGCACAGAAGTCTGTATGCATATTCCATCCATGTGTGCCATGAAATAGGAAGGCATGAGACATTTGCAGATAGCGTTTCCTATGTACACATCTATGGCCAAGAGACCGTGCTCTTTGCCAGTGAGAAAAACATGGCGGCACTCCCTGTTGATTTTCACATGAAAGTTTTGCTTAATTTAAAGTCCCTAAGCGACTATAAATGTTGTGGCTTCCATATATTGATGTAAAAGTGCCCCACGAAGTAATGAAGCACAACAAAGTTACTCCACATTACCATTTGACCACTCGTTTTTCTATGCTAACAGGGTAGCTAATGTAGCATTGTAAATGATCCAGGGAGAAAGGGGGAAATGTTGTGATTTCTCATTCCGCCTGAGGCAACGATTTTCGTGGGGAAGATGACCTGCATCTCGGTGGCATTGAACCACGCCCCCGTGCCTTATTTGGCTCGCTCAGCACGTGCGTCCTCAGTCCAATCGCAATGCTTTATTTTCCCCAGACGTTTAATCGCATTGGAGTGAATGTGCCATGTATACACATCGCAAAATAACTCTTAATCTGATCTATTTAAATCGCATTTATTAAATCGGACTTAAAAACATCATGTGCACGTAGCCAATGTCTCATTGATTAGTTTATGGAACTTACGGTTTGTCTGTTACGGTCCACGAAGACAATATCCACGTGAAAACGCAAACGCCTGCAAACCACTGTTTTGACAGAAATACAGTTCACATGTCGCCTACTCTGTTTTCTTCCCAAAGCGGCATTTAAAAGTATTCCATGAAATCCAACATCAACGTCACTTCAAATAGGTGACAGCATCATGCACACACATGAAATAACACTTCAGTGAGGTGGGGACATCACTGCTCTCATATTAAAGTGAAAAGAGAATTTCACATTTTAGTTTATTTAATGTAGGCCTATGCAAAATTGCAAATAGCCTATTCATTGAAATCTGTCCAGAAAGGGTTGTAATGTTTGCCTGTTTTTTATGTTTGTAATTATTATTTTTTTAAAAATAAAAAATCGTGATTAAAAAAAAAAATAGCCTAACAAAAATAGAGATTTTATGTTAAAAAAAAATGTGATATGGGATGGACCGATGGCCCCCCTAAGCTAAATTCGCCTTAGGTCCCCACATTGCTAAATGTAGTGTAAGGGATTATTTTGAAAAGACAGTAACATGTAATCAGCAATGCATTATAGTTTTTCAGTAAATTGCCCAACACTGTTGAAATCCTATGGTACTTTTTCAAATCCAGGCTTATACAGTACATGGTAGGCTTATTGATAAATTGCCTTGACAGGTTATGAGGAGGCCAAGGGGGCGTTTGGGCAAAAAAGGTTCAGAACGGGCATAGACGGACGCATCTGTTGTCCGCCTGTCGGACTTGTTTATTCAATGTTGTGTTTTTATTCAACCTTGTAGGTTGTGGAGTAATTATAAAATATTACAATGGAAAAAATAAGTGTTAATTTGCATGTTTGGAGACTTAGAGACTTTTTAAAGATTTTAATTCAATCAAATTACAAAACTCAATAGTCCTAAATGCTGCTTTATATTATATGTCTCAGAGAGTTCACTAAACCACTCTAATGGTTTTAGAAACAGCTTGTTAATAGTCTGGAAAGCAACACCATAACATGAAAACTGCTGATTGGGTTGGTGTACTTTACTGGGCTAGCTTGTAAATGTATTTTTTTGTGTGTTTATATTCTATCATATTATGCAGGCATTGACTCCATCACCACTGTGAAAAGGGTAGAAGTGAAAGAGGGACAGACCCTCATCATCCCCTGTCTTTATGAGGCAGAACAAAAAGGATACACCAAGCTCTTCGCACATTATGGGTATTCTCCTCATTGGCCTATTGTAGTGGACACAAATGGTAATGCATCATCAGACAGATTTTCAATTTCAGATGATCCCATCCAGAATGTCTTCACTGTGACAATGCAAAACATGAAAAGGACCGATACAGGCAGATATAGATGTGGATATGAGGGGCATGTATACCCTGAAGCCGAAGTCTACATATCAGTCACAGGTAACAGCTCCTCCAAATCTGTAGTAGCTCTTACTCTGCTGTATATTTGAACAAATACATAACACTGGTACTAAATTGACATTTTTTTGACATTTTTAAAACCTTCACATGTGTCTTGTAATTTTCATTATTCAGCTTTTCCAGGCCTCAGTGTTAGCAGCCAATATGTGACCAGGTATGTGGGGGGGGAGTGTGGTCATCAATTGCAACTACAACAGAGGATATCTGCAGCTGAAGAAGTGGTGCAGGATCGGTGGCAAGTGTGCTGGTTCAAACTACAACGACATCAGGGGACTGTCAGTGGAGTTGAGTGGTAGTGGATATGATGCCAGTACAGGGGTGTTAAAGGTGACTCTAAAAGATCTTCAAGAGAGTCACTCAGGCTGGTACTACTGTTCTGTGGGAGATCTACAGATGCCTGTACACGTTACTGTCATACAGAACACAACTACACTGGAAACATCAACCATGCCTTCAATCAACACTTTTGAGACAGCCTACACAGGTACTGCAGATCAGTCCAATTCCCATCAGATTAACAGTTATAACCACTGAAAGTCTAGCTGTTAAAATCTTTTTCACGTTGATACTTCATTTTTATCTTTAGTTGATGCTGTGCCCTCCACCTCATCTGCAAACCAGACCCATCCTCAGACGTACGTAGGTCCTCAATACATATTCTTACCTGTGCATGGACAGAGGCACTGCTATGTGTAATAGACTTTCATATTTGTCAGCTACAAATGTGTAACCTGAAAAACACATGATAGATCATTAAATAAGATGGAAGGTGTGAACGACACCAGTGAAGACTAGTCTAAGGGTTGTTTATCATTGACAGGACATTATGTGATGTTTGGCTGTCTTGTTATTGGACGTATGTCTGACTTTTTTCCCTATTAACTGTATTCATATTTATTTACTTTTTATGCTATTTATTGTTTGTTGATTGATGGAGACTAAGACTGACCAACTAAACTGTCCATTGATGGGACAAATAAAGTTTTGTAAATCTGAATCTGATACTCGAGCAGCTGCTGCAATGCAAGAACTGAGGGCTGTAGAGTATAATTTCAACATTTATTCTGGAACTTCATTACAGTGTATAGCTCATAAGGCGTAGGGCCTTCTTACATGTAAGTGTTTCCTGTTTTCTGATGTGTTGTGTTGTGTGTCTCGTAGGGCCTTCTTACATGTAAGTGTTTCCTGTTTTCTGATGTGTTGTGTGACTCGTAGGGCCTTCTTACATGTAAGTGTTTCCTGTTTTCTGATGTGTTTTGTTGTGTGTCTCGTAGGGCCTTCTTACATGGAAGTGTTTCCTGTTTTCTGATGTGTTGTGTGACTCGTAGGGCCTTCTTACATGTAAGTGTTTCCTGTTTTCTGATGTGTTGTGTGACTCGTAGGGCCTTCTTACATGTAAGTGTTTCCTGTCTTCTGATGTGTTGTGTGACTCGTAGGGCCTTCTTACATGTAAGTGTTTCCTGTCTTCTGATGTGTTTCCTGTTTGTGCCTCGTAGGGCCTCCAACCTGCCTCATCTGTTACGTCCGTTGGGGCTGTTGCTGTTGGTGATCATCTGTGGATCTGTTACGCTGGCAATCCGCCTGAGGAAACGCAGTAGGTCTATTATTTAACGATTTTAATCAATTACAAAAGGTATTTACTGAATCCACCAGACACATTTCTTCACCATTTTGACCAATATAATATTTGAACCCATTTTAGCCTAATGCAGTGTATGCATTGTTTGACCTTTGGTGGGGCGACATATACACTGCATTCAGGCTCTTGAGATTTGAGGGTTTTTTTTATTAAAAATGTGGGTATAGAGAAGACCTAACACATTGTAATGCAAGATAAGGGTCCTAGTCTTGAAAGGCAACTTAGTTCATGTTTTTATGTGCTTCAGAGATATGTAGGTTAGGTTTTAATAGGCAGCTGGCACCTTTCCCAAAACAGACTTACATTCAGATGTTTTTTGCAGGTCCCTCAGGCTAAAATGGGTTAAAGGACTTACTTGCAAACGTAAACATAACATGTACATTTAATTTACACAGAGCATACAGGTCCAGGGGTGCAAACAGACACAAGAGACAGAAGTGATGGACATATGGTATGTGGCCATATCATTTCATTCAAGTACATTTTTCTCCTTTTTTATCAGTTTTTCTTTCTGTTTCTGAATTTTTGTATTTATTTTTTGCTCTTGTTTTTGGGCTCGTGTTTGTTCTCGGCTGCAGTGTTAGTCAGTAACTTCTCTATGCCACAGATTAGGCTTCTATTTTATGTCACAGAAACTCATAATATCATCTGTTGCTAAATCATCCTGCTACTATATTTTCACCTATGAATTATTCAAAATGAATATGTGAACATGCAGTGTCATTTTTCATTTTAAAGCAGGTTGCCAGAGAGGACTCGGAGGAGGCTTCTTACACCAATATCCCCATGACCACTATGCAGGCAGTACGGCTGGCTCTTCACTTCACATGCACACCATAGACTAAGCAATTCAATATCACGAAGGTTCACATAGTAGCCTATATAGTGACCACAGGCAGTAGGCTATGGCTGGATCTTCACTACACATGCACACCATAGACTAATCAATTCAATATCACGAAGGTTCACATAGTAGCCTATATAGTGACCACAGGCAGTAGGCTATGGCTGGATCTTCACTTCACATTCACACCATAGACTCATCAATTCAATATCACGAATGTTCATATGGTGACCACAATACACACACACACACACACACACACACACACACACACACACACACACACACACACACACACACACACACACACACACACACACACACATACACACACACGCAAGTAAGGCATGTGCTCAAAACACTTTTACTTAAACCAGTAACAACAAAACTACATGTGAAAACACGTATGGGGCTTGTGTGAATAATCTGCAAAATTAATGGTAAATGTCACAGCTATCAGAATTTTCATCTGGAGTTTGTCAAACACAGTCGGCTTTTGTAATCTCCTCTGATCTCTAAATGGTAAACCACTTGTATCATTATCAGGGCTATCAGAATTGTACTTCATTAGTTTGTTAAAGGTACACTGTGTGAGATTTTTAGTAGTTTATTTCCAGAATTAATGCTACCCATGCACTAATGTTACCTTTTTCATGAACACCACCACCATCAAATTTTAAATATTCATTAAGACTGGAAAAATTGCACTTTTCTTAACTAAAAAGGGGATCTTCTCCATGGTCCGTGATTTTGAATTTCCACAAATAGCAATTTTCAGCTGCAAAAATGACTTTACTTGGGCCACACTAGAAAATATTAGTTTATTAGTTGGTAAACTTTCATAAAAAGATCAAATTTGGCAATAGGCAACCCAGTTTCAATTATCAGCATAGTTGCAGTACCTTTCTTGACCATTTCCTGCACAGTGTACCTTTAAACATAGTCGTCCATTGTAATATCTGCTGATCTCTAAATGGTAAACATGTCGACCACTTTATCATTATCATGGCTATCAGAATTTTTATTTCTAGTTTGTCAAACATAGTGGGCCATTGTAATCTCTGATCTCCAATTGGTAAACATGTCGACCACTTCTCTATCAATATCAGGGCTATCAGAATTAGACTTTGACAGCCATAGCTGTCCATGGCATTCTTATGGGCTGATGAGCTGTAAATGGTGTATATTTCATTCTTCCAACAGGATGGCGGAAAAGATGGTGTTTCTCCAGCACTGGAAGAGCACGCAGCAGATGCCTAAGAAAGGCTAAATTTATGGGTTTGGGGCCATCTCTTTTCTGTGAGCAACACACACATAAAGAAAGAAACGAGCAGATCATATCATTTTCAATAGTGCTTGCCAGCTCTGAGCAATACATTTGATTTTGTCTTTTTTCATCATTATTTGTATCATGGAATCTTGAATGCTTTACATACAATATATTCATTGTTAGATTTGAGTTGATTTGAAAATGTTTTATTTTGTTTTGTGTTATGGATATGCTCAATTGTAGACTTTGGCATTGGATATGTGCTGGAAAAGAGGTCACATCTGATGTTATAGTTCCCCTTTAGATGGCAGCAAAACCTCAGTGATGTGCAGACACACATAAGGACATCATGTTTTAAGCTTCCTTGCTGGCAATACTGTAAATACAACTTGACATTTTTGGAAGATAGATTATTTTTTTGCTATAATGAAAACTATAGTTGCTGTGTAAAACCTTTAGGGAATTTTTGCTTGTGAAGTTTATGTTAAATAAATGACAGAAACAATAAAAAACACAAATAAAAACTGAGGCATCACTGCACAAATATTTGACACAGAAGTGGGCTCTTCCTTTCTTCTCAAACATTGTTATAGTTATTATTTTTGCTTTTGTTTCATGTTATCGAGTTTTTATAGTCCTCTTCAGGTGGAAGCCAAACTCTGCCTTGGTGAGATGCAAATATAAAACGCTTCTATGCTGACAACACTGCATTGACAAATTAATGCATTGATACTGTAATAGAGCTTATTGTTGCTTTGTGAGCCCTTAATAATTCATTCAGCTGTGTGTTTATGTTTCTTGTGGACAAAATTAAAATAAATAATAAACTATAATATTGACAAAGAGGTATTACTTTTCATTTTTCAACGGTGTTCAAGTTAACAGAATTATTTATTTGGAAATTATTTAGCAGCAAAGCAGGCCACTTTGTTACACTGCCAAAGGACATGGTTGTGCACTGAATCTGTTGACCTGTTTCCAGTACACAAAATCAACTGCATTATGAGATCAACACTTGTATCTATTTACAATACTGAATGGAGCTAAAGTGGTCCAGGAGTGCACAGGTCCCAAGGGGCCAGGACACTGAAGCATCCACAGCCCCTTTCCCTATAGGTCTCCTCATGCATCAGGCATCATAGAGTAGGCCACCTATGTCAAGGAAAACAAAGCTAAACAACTTCCACACAGGAACATGTACTGTTCTACTGCATCCCTGACAGTGATACACATACATCACTTCATATCATGGTGTCAGTGCCACTAGCCCCGTGGTCAGACGCCATACCAACCCAGTTCTCTGTGTGTTCCTGACATTCTTGGTGCACATTTCTGTCACAACATTTCCTCCCTCAACCCTTTTTCGAGAAAGCAGAATTTATCAAACTGTGTGTCGTCGTGCTACAAGTTGATGCTGTATGTGAATTTGGTTTCAAGGGCCTGCAGTTTCAGAGTTGACAACACTGCACGCTTCCAGAGTGCAGCAAAGCATCTAGTCCACTGTAAGAACGACTCACTCTCTCCCACCAGTGAGGGACGGATGTGGTTCTGGAACTATTAATAACTAAAGAACAGAACAGTTCATTAATAGCCTAACTAAAGAACAGAGAACAGCAGTCGAATTAACAAGTTGTGGACTAGTCAAATCGAAGGCTTACTTACTTACTTACGCCTATCGCCCAACTTTGGGCATAGGCCACGAACAAGTGCTCTCCAGTCATTTCGATCCTGGGCCATCTTTTCCAGTTGTCCCCATGTATAGCCAGACCTCTTCACATCCGCATCTAGGTCGCGACGCCAGCTGTTTCTTGGCCTTCCCCTCTTCCTTCTTCCTTGTGGATTCCAGAAGAGGGCCTGTCTTGTGGTGTTTGTTACAGGTTTGCGAAGGGTATGGCCAACCCACTTCCATCGCCTCTGGAGGATCTCTCCTTCGACAGGCTGTTGTCCAGTTTGGCGCCACAGCTCCAGGTTGTTGATGGTGTTTGGCCAGTATACTTTTAGGATCCGTCTGAGGCATGTATTGATGAAGGTCTGGATTTTATTCATGGTGTTGGCCGTTGTCCTCCAGGTTTCAGCACCATACAATAGTATAGGCTTTACCATGGAGTTGAAAACCTTGATCTTGGTGTTACGTGGTAATTCAGATGATCGCCAGACACCTCTCAGCTGGTGGAATGCTGCTCTTGCCTTTCCAATACGGACCCTTACATCAGCATCGGTCCCACCCATCCTGTCCACTACACTTCCAAGATAGGTGAAACTTTCTACTTCCTCTAATGTTTCTCCCTCTAGCCTGATGGGGGATGTGTTGTTATTGTTTATTTTGAGGATCTTGCTCTTCCCTTTGTGTATAATGAGGCCTAGATGTGCTGACTGAGTTGCTATGATTGTGGTTTTGTCCTGCATTTGTTGATGGGTGTGAGAAAGAAGTGCCAGGTCATCAGCAAAATCGAGGTCCTCTAGTTGCGACCAAGGTGTCCATTGGATGCCAGTTCTGTTTTGGGCAGTCGATGTCTTCATTATCCAGTCTATTGCCAAAAGGAAAAGGAAGGGTGATAGTAGGCATCCTTGCCTAACTCCTGTTCGTACATGGAAGGCTTCAGTGAGCTGTTGGCCATGTACCACTTTGCAAGTCATTCCCTCGTATGAGTTCCTGATGATGTTTGTTATCTTTTCTGGTACTCCATAGTGCCTCAGTAATCTCCAGATGGTCTGCCTATCTACACTATCAAATGCTTTCTCGTAGTCAATGAAATTAATATATAGGGGTGAGTTCCACTCCAAGGATTGCTCCAGGATAATCCTTAGAGTTGTTATTTGGTCTGTGCATGATCTGCCCTTCCTGAATCCTGCTTGTTGTTCTCTGAGGTGTGGGTCAACCACGTCTTTCATCCTATTTAGGAGAACTCTGTTGAAGATCTTGGCTGGGGTTGAGAGCAATGTTATCCCTCTATAGTTGGAGCATAAGCTAAGGTCTCCCTTCTTTGGGAGTTTGATCAGGTGGCCTTCCTTCCATTCTGATGGAATATCTTCCACCTCCCAGATGTGTAGGAATAAAGGATGCATCATGTCCACAATGGTGGCTTCGTCCGCCTTCAACACTTCTGCAGGAATTCCATCAGGTCCGGCAGACTTCCCGCTTCTCAGTTGTTTGATGGCCTTATAGATTTCTTCCTTTGATGGGGCGTCACAAGCAATTGGGAGATCACAGCTGGCTGGCTGGATATTTAATGGGTATGGTGGTGAAGACCTATTCAAAAGGTCTTCAAAATGCTCTGCCCATCTGCGCATTTGTTGCTCTACTCCTGGAATACTTTTCCCATCTCTGTCCTTCACTGGCCTCCCTGGTTGGTTGAACTTCCCTGAGATCTTTTTTATGTTGGTGTATAGCTCTCTCATGTTTCCTTTTTGGGCTGCGTCTTCTGCCTCAGATGCCAACGTTTCCATGTATCTTCTCTTGTCTAATCTTAAACCCCTCTTGACTGTTCTATTTGCTTTTGTATATTCTTCTTTGGTCTTGACTTTCCTAGCACGTGTGCGGCTGTTGTTCATATCCGCCTTCTTCTTTTTCCTCTCCTGTATGTGTCTTAACGTCTCTGCTGAAATCCATTCTTTATGTCCCTGCTTCTTGTAACCCAGCACTTCTTGGCATGTTGATGTTATTTCTTCCTTGATGCTCTGCCACGTCTCATACATAGTCTTTTCCTCAGTCTGCTGCTGTAGGATATGTCCCTTTGTTGAGAGTGTAGTTTTAAATAGCTCTAGCCTGTCTGCCTCCTTCAGAGCAGTGATATTATACCTCTGGCGCTGACTGGATTGCCCAGTCCAATTTCGCTTCAGCTTCAGTTTAATGCGGGCACAGAGTAGATGGTGGTCGGATGCAGCATCTGCTCCCCTTTTGACCCGTACGTCTTCCAGTGATCTTCTGAATCTTTTTCCAATGCAGACATGGTCAATTTGATTTTCGGTCCTGAGGTCTGGTGATACCCAGGTAGCCTTGTGTATCCGCTTGTGTTGGAAGAAGCTCCCCCCGATGACTAGGTTTGTAGTGGCACAAAAGTTGGCAAATCTCTCACCATTCTCATTCATTTCCCCCAGGCCTTCCTTCCCCATTATTTCTTCGAACCCTTGGTTGTTTTTGCCGATTTTAGCATTGAAGTCACCCATGGCGACAATGATGTTCCTTCTTGGCCGTGCCTGGATTATGGTCTGTAGCCTGTTGTAGAAGTCCTCCTTGATGTTCTCATCGCTCTCATTGGTCGGGGCATAACATTGGATGACATCCAATTTGATCTTCCTGTTGGTTGTGTGGAAGCTGGCCATGATGATGCGTGGACCATGTGCCTCCCATCCAATAAGAGCTCTTTGGGCATTCTTCATCAGCATCAGGGCTACTCCCTGGCTATGGGGTGCATTTGCTTCCTCATGGCCTGAGAAGAGCAGCAGCTCCCCTGTGGCTAGTTTGTGTTGACCAGAGCCTATCCACCTAGACTCACTGATTCCCAGGAGATCTAGGTTGTAGTGTCTCATCTCCGCCGCCACTTGTGCTGTTTTGCCAGTTTCAAACATGGTTCTGACGTTCCATGTTCCGATGTTAGTTGTAGTCCTGGTTGAGATGATGGTTGTCCGCCTAGTAGCTTCCCTGAGGCTTTCACTACTAGGCATCATTTCTTCTCCAGCCGTGGGTCCATCTTCTCCCAGAACTTTTGTGACTTTTGAGTTTCTTGTTTGCGATTCTGTAACAGTTTATGTTTTTCCAGGGTGGAGTTGTTAACCCCACGCCCAACCCCCAACCTGGAGGACCAGGTGCTGCTCTTCGTCTGTCCTCTACCCTCTACCCTGAGCCCTGCCCGGCTTGGTTGCACCTGCCAGGGGTCTAGCCCCGGCCGGTATAGCCCTCAGGGTCATGGAGGCACACAAGCCCCCCCACCACGGCAAGGTAGCAACACATCGGGAAGGTCAAAAATCGAAGGCACATTAAACAAAAAAAGCCAAAAATAAGGGTGAGCAGATAGACATAGAAAAGGCTGAGAAACACACAGAGGCATGTAGGCAGGGGTGTAGTGGGCGCGGTACGCGAGGGTACGCAGTCCACCCACTTCTCCTGAAGTGAGATTTTTAAAAAAAATCTTCTGCCCATGTTTGAATACAAAAAGTAATGATCACATGGCAGTATTGCAGGTGATTGACCAAACAGATGAAAACGGAGAAGCATGGACAGTTGGGGGGTTTGACATGATAAATTGCCTAATTATTTGATGACGTTAAAAATCGCGTACCCCCACTTTATAAATCCCCACTACACCACTGCATGTAGGTAAAGAATGATTCAATGATCTATTCAGTGGTCGTGATGGAGTGGCCGTAGGGTTGGGGTTGTGCTCTGACTGACATGCTAACGCTCTTTGGTGTAGAGGTCAAAGTTTCAGTTTCAAATCCCGGATACGGGGGGTTTGACTCCTGGTAGGACAACTTGACAAAAAAAGAAAGCTCAAAAAGAGCATTTTTGTCCTGCAGGGCAAAGGGGCAGGAACACATTACATTACATTATATTACATTAGTATTTAGCAGACGCCTTTGTTCAACGTGACTTACAAGGAGCAATTTAACAAGAACAGGGTAAGGCACAGTGTACAGTTGCAACACTGATAGCATTGTCCTACAAAGAGTAAAGAAGAGGACAATGCATTAAAAAGTAGCAAAAAAAGTAAACAAAGACCACTTCAGGTGAAATACCCCAGTGATCAAATACATGATGTCGAATGTAAATAGTAGAGATGTCTTAATCCAGAGGAGACAGGAAGACAAGAGTGTAAGTCTGCACAGGAATAAGAGCATGCAAAGCTGTTAACGCCTGTGTCCCACTATGATGCATGCACACATACAGATCATAGTGCCTTGTTACTGAACGTTGTCACTGTCATGTCATCTCATCCTGCAAGCCTTTCTGAGAAAGCAGCGCTCACTGTGCCATGCTGCAGATAGTCATGTATGTAAATTTGATGCAGTCCAAAGGCAACATAGTTTGTGAGGGCACACAGTCCCTATAATGTACTATTTAAATGTACTACCATGATCATACAGTAAATGAACATCCAACCAACTGCACTATTCAAAATGTAAATGTGCTATGGGGGGGTCAAGCACTGGTGTCACTTTTACCTCTTGTTGCACTTTACTTGGAAACCTGCTGCTACTAAGTATTGTAACCCAAACACAATTGTGTTGCCTTTTTGACAATGACAATAAATTCTTGAATCTTGAATCTCTATCATTAACACAAAAGTAAAGCTAAGGGATGCTGTGGCGCCGCGCAACGCATGCCCATGGGGACCCCGGTTCGAGTCCGGTCAGGGTCACTTCCCAATCCTCCCCCATCTCTCTCTCCCTCTCGCTTCCTGTCAGCATCTCATAATGTCCTGTCAATAAAGGCATAAAAAAGCCCCTTTTTTAAGCTGAATTCAGCTGCTGAGTTCATGCATATTCAACGGCAACGTCAGCCTCAGTAGAAGGCCACAATACACAGGGAAGAGCCGTCTTCATTTTTGCAACTGTATTAACACGCTAGATGTACTATCA
This sequence comes from Engraulis encrasicolus, assembly GCF_034702125.1. Taxonomy (NCBI): domain Eukaryota; kingdom Metazoa; phylum Chordata; class Actinopteri; order Clupeiformes; family Engraulidae; genus Engraulis; species Engraulis encrasicolus. The sequence goes on along the minus strand of NC_085865.1, from coordinate 4,477,668 downwards.
CACCTCAGCCATGTGGAAACTACACCCAGCTGATGGTGGACGCCTTAAAGGCTGATTCTAACACCAAATTATTGAGTCTTTGTTAGTCGACCGTTATTGCAAAAACATCAATACACTTTCATTTTTTCACCTAGCATATGTAATGACATCTTTGTTCGTTTGATTGAGATACCTTAAGATGATTAACATAACTGATGCCCATGTCAGAACCTGATACTAACAAAGGGAAATGGCTGTTTCTGTAGACTGCTGCCAGAGCAATGTGGGCATAGACCACCTAATGCATCCTGTACACCCACTTGTGTAAAAATAAATTGACCACAAACTGTGTGACGTTTATCTATGTACTGTATGCTCTACTAGTACATTGTGTGCACTGCACAGTATTGCAAGTTAGCTCACAGAAGTGTGAACAATGCCGTTGCAAACATGCTAAAAACAAACTGAAAGGAGAAGTGCATAACCAGTCAAGCATAAGTCTTAGAGCGCTTGCTGACATGTATGCCACACTCTCACACACCAAGACTTTAAATGTTTTGTCTGACAACATGAACTGCATCTTCGTTATCCTCCTCATGGGCTTTCAAGGTAAAGTAACTATTCAATGCTCTGATTGTGCAATGGAGGAAAAGACCAGAAGTTACTCTAAGGTTCATCTTAGCGCTATTCTTCCAGTTTTGTGTGTCAAACAGCTCATCAACTGTGGACTAATGAAGAACTTTAGTAGGCTTCAGGACGTACAGGATGTGTTTAATCAGACTGTTAATTAAGAATTATCCTAGATCATTTTTTGTTTAATTTTGTGTTTGTAACCTTGTAGGTTGTGGAGTTATAATAAAATATTACAATGGAAAAATAAGTGTTAATTTGCATGTTTGGAGACTTGGAGACTTTTAAAGATTTTAATTCAATCAAAACTCAATAGTCCTAAAGTGCTGCTTTATATTATATGTCTCAGAGAGTTCACTAAACCACTCTAATGATTTTAAAAACATTGTTAATAGTCTGGAAAGCCACACCATAACATGAAAACTGTTGATAGGGTTGGTGTACTTTACCAGGCTAGCTTGCAAATGTAATGTTGTTTTGTTTTGTGTTCGCTTTCTATCATATTGTGCAGGTATTGATTCCATCACCACAGTGAAAAGGGTAGAAGTGAAAGTGGGACAGACCCTCATCATCCCCTGTCTTTATGAGGCAGAACAAAAAGGATACACCAAGCTCTTCGCACGTTCTAATGTGCATTCTCCTCATTGGCCTATTGTAGTGGACACTAATGGTTATGCGTTATCAGACAGATTTTCAATTTCAGATGATCCCATCCAAAATGTCTTCACTGTGACAATGCAAAACATGAAAACGTCCGACGGTCCGTGTAACGCTTTGCAGTGCTTTGATCCATTTTCGGAATTCACATGAAAAAGATGAAAATTGGGTTCAAAACTTCAATTTTCAATTTTCCAGACAACTCAGAAAACAGAAAATTTACGTTGTTTGTTAATTTCATTGTCATTTGTTGGTGGCCTTTGAAAGAGAAAATGTAAATTTGAAACCAAAGTGAAATGAGTCAATATTTCAATTTTCAATTTCTGCGTGGTGGTTGGACTGAACCATTCGCGCGGGGACCGGGGGATGTATTGGCTCAAGTAGCCTAGCGGCATGTTTTGCGTAATGCCTACAAATGAATGGATTGCAAGTCAGCGTGAGACGTAGGCCTACAGATCTGACAGATAACTGACTCAGCTGTAGGCCAACCTGCAACCCACCCCGACAATCGTTGGGACGAAAGTGATTTCATGGACAGGGAGAGAAAATTACCCGTTAGTTTGCACACCATGCCTGCCCTGATTAATGCGCACCACAGACCCATTGACTCCACACTGACTAGATTACTCTTAATATGATCATGTCTACATTTGCATTGGCTATTGATGCATAGGCCTAGCTAAACGTTGCACATTGTTTATTTTACGCATGGATATTTCCCAGCCAATGTGATCTCATTTCTCAGTTGGCACCACACTGCAAAATGGTCCGTGAGTGGGCCTATTAAACGGCATCTGCATCTGCAAGACTTACATTAGCCTATTTGTAATAATTATCTTGACATTTCACAAAAATAAAACAGGCTTGAAATGTAGGCCTATACGGAAGTAGCGACATGAATTCGCAGTGCCTTATTGCTCGAGCGCGTCATTTCAGTTCGGTGGAAAGTTTGAAGCGCAACGTTATAACGTCGACGTTGCCCACAGTCTGCTGTCAAGTGCAGTAACTGATTTTTTTTTCTATAGCCTAATCTGATTGTCTTAATTCTTAGGGGAGTTGGCCCATATGCAAACGGAGTTGCCGACCATTGAGTAAGCTGTGCGTGCCCAACGGGCATCTCTCTGAGTTCGGAGTTGGGTTCTGAGTTCGTCTCTGGCATGTTGGCAGGGGAGGTGAAAGCGGGTTGTTGAAAAGTTTGCAGGTTGGCTACGCCAGGGTTGCCAGATGACACTGATGATTTCCAGCCCAAAAAAGCTCAAAACCCACCTGGAAGCACTAAATCCCGCCCAATTTGAACTAAATAATGATTTCTATGCCCAAAAATTAGCAGAAAAACCCGCCCAGTGCCATATTTTTCGCAGACGGCCATCCTAAATCTGGCAACATGGCAGTCATTCTGTCCGAGTTGTAGGCCCACGTCTCACAAGCTGACTTGCCATCCATTTCATTTGTAGGCTAGGCAAACACATCTGGCGCTTCTTGCCTACCTACATCCCCCGGTCCCCGTGTAACGGACATGAACCGACCATTACATTAAAATAACAAAAATAAGAGTCTTTGGATGATTGAAGAGGCAGGAGAGATGAGGGGTCTCGATCCAATAGCATTTATTACTCCCAATCTGAAACAACAGACAGGGCAGGCAAAGTGAGGCACACTGCAAGGGGTCGAAGTAATTGGCATTTCCCTTGCCAATCTTCCAGAACTGAGACAAAACTACAGCAGCTAGACAAGCTAGCCTACTGTTTACAGTGTAATAGAGAAACCAAGGCACTTAGATCGTATAGTTTACACATTAAAACCCAAAAGAAAACACAATGTACATCATCACAAATACTACAGGGATCTTTCTTTTTTACACATAAACACATACCTGAAACAACAGACAGGGCGGGCAAAGTGAGGCACACTGCAAGGGGTCGAAGTAATTGGCATTCCTGTGACACAATAGGCACGTTAGCACCTGTTAACTTCATAACGATCGCGGACATTAATAGCGCTAATTTGCATATTTCGAGCGCAAATGACAACGAAAATATCCACACAAACGTAACAGAATATCTTCCCATCAAAGATCAGTGAAATAACAGAGAAATTAAAGCATAGAAACATCATTAAATAGTATGTGACACGGAGGAAAAAATAACACAGCTTACCCCTTGCCAATCTTCCAGAACTGAGGAAGAGTTCCGGGGTGCCACACCAATTAACGCCCCATCAGAAACAATAGGCAACGGTAAACCCATCCCAAGTACATTATAGCCCACATATTTTGAGAAGTTCACTAAGAGCAAAAAAATAAGGTTAATTCTTAACACTACTACATACTCCCCTCTGAACTTCACCAAAATATCACTCCAAGTCAACTAAAGACTACTGGATAAATATACTTCACAGTATACTGCAACATGAATGTTACCCAACTCAAAGGGAAAGCAACTATAGAGGGCTGCGCAGACCCCCCATAGTGTACTCGCTACAGGAGTGCCGTCTACACTACCCATATCATACCAGACTAAATACTGCTTATTGACTTGACTTGAAATAAGAAAAAATAACAAACAAAACAAAACTGTCACCCTCTAACTGGACAGTATAGTGTGTGTGTGTGTGTGTGTGTGTGTGTGTGTGTGTGTGTGTGTGTGTGTGTGTGTGTGTGTGTGTGTGTGTGTGTGTGTGTGTGTGTGTGTGTGTGTGTGTGTTCAAGACATCAGTGCTCTAGCCAAGCTGAGAACTGAGCTGTTAGAGCGTTGGGAATAGTGTTGGGTCATGTTTTGAATCAGCCGATTCACAGGTTTGACTATTCTCCCCACCCTGGTTCTCACTGCACCCACTGCATTACTAGAAGAACTTCCAGTGTTGGAGATGTGTAGAGAAACTTCAGATCTTTGGTCAGCACTATGAGCAGCTGATGGACAGGGTATTTCTGACGGAGCGTTGCTCAACTGATCATTCTCCACAGCGTTCAACTGCGTGTCCAGGTCAGTGTCCTGCGTGCATGAAGGCTCTTGTAACGGACTAGTGGCAGAGGCCCCTGCCACCCAACTGGCTGTCCAAGCTGTCCTGTCCACTTCCGAGTTAGGAACATGCAAATCTCCTGAGGCCATTTCATGTCTCGACTCGCACGACTCACTCAGGGTTGATTCATCAGCAGTGCTGTCCATCTCAAGTGGCAAAAAGTTGACCAGAAGGAGCAGATTGCGGTGAACCACTCTTTCTTGTCCATTGCTTGAGTTCCTGATACGGTAAGTATGGCATCTGGGATCGGCAGAGACGACGACGTACGGGGTGGATCCCCACCTGTCCGCTAACTTCCTGCGTCCTCGTTCACCCTTGTTTGCCAACAAGACTCGGTCACCTTCAACAATGTCACGTCCTTTTGTCTTCCTATTGTACAAGTCTGCTTGCCGTTCCTGGCTCGCGATGGCGTTGGTCTGAGCAGCTGACAGAGCCTCCTTCAGATCTTGCCTCATCCTAGCAACATACTGGTCATAGTCAACAGTGTCACAATCCCTCTCAGCATTCTGGAACATGACATCGACTGGCAGACGTGGCACCCTGCCATACATTAAGTAGAAAGGTGCGTAACCTGTCGATTCGTGTGCAGTGCAGTTGTAAGCGAATGTTAGAGTCTGCAACATCTGTGGCCATTTCTGCTTTGCTCTAGGGGGAAGGGTTCTGATCATGCTGCCTAGAGTCCTATTGAACCTCTCAACATTCCCATTCCCCATGGGGTGATAGGCAGTGGTTCTAGACTTCTTAACCCCAGCGACTTGCAGCAATTCACGGATCAGTTCACTTTCAAAATTGGCCCCCTGGTCCGAATGAATTCTTTCAGGGAACCCGTACACACAAAAGTATTTGTCCCAGAGCTGGCGGGCAACTTGTTTTGCGGATTGATCGCGGCAGGTGTAAGCATGGGCCATTTTAGTAAAGTGGTCTGTGACCACTAGCACATCCACACTCTTCCCATTCGAGTCTTCCGCGGACCAAAAATCTATGCATACAAGTTCCAAAGGGCTCGTGGTTTTAATACTCTCAAGTGGGGCTCGAGCTTCCGGTTCCGGGGTCTTGCTGACCACACAACGTGTGCACTTTCTCACATATTCTCTGAGATCCTGTTCCATATCTGACCAGAAAAACCTCTGCCTAGCCAGACACAAGGTCCTGTACTGCCCCTGGTGGCCCGCGACATCATGGAGGCCTTGCAACACTTCCGTAGTCAAGGAAGCAGGGACAACGTACCGGTGTCTCTTCTTGCCAGTCAATGGGTCTTTGCTCACCCTGTAGAGCAGGCCATCCAACATCTTGAGCTTGTCCCACTGCTTCAGAATTTTCAAGACATGATGTGTCTCCTGAGCCCTTTCTCTACGTGATGGTCGCCTCCCACGCACCACAAAGAAGAGTACTCTGGAAAGTGAGGTGTCTTGCTGCTGTTTGTCTTGCAGCTCCTGGATAGAAAACACAGGTAAGGGGCTCTGACCACAGGTAGTCAGCTGCTGCACATCATGAACAAGCCAGGAGGTGGCTCTCTCAGCTGATCCCATCTCCCACTCAACATGACCCTCAAGCACAGCATTGACTTTTTCACTTTCGAGTGAGGAATGTTCCAGCATGGAGATGTGTGAGAGACAACTGACTGCTTGGTGATTGGCGCTCAGCCTGAAGACCTCCTGTATCCTGTTTTCCTCGAGCTGCTGTGCTTCCTCAAGCAGGGCTCCATACGGCTCAGACACCAGCCTCCTACTGACACTCTGGACAAAGGGCGGCCTGCTGAGAGCGTCTGCAACAATGTTTTTCTTGCCAGGAATGTACTTGATGCTGAAGTTGTACGGAGCCAACTTTGCGACCCATCTCTGTTCGCACGCGTCCAGCTTTGGCTTGGTCAGTATGTACGTTAATGGATTATTATCCGTCCAGACACTGAACTCGTGGCCCTTCAGCCAATGGCTGAATTTGTCACAGACTGCCCACTTGAGGGCTAAAAACTCCAGCCTGTGCGCTGGGTACTTGGTCTGGGCATGCGTCAGAGACTTGCTAGCAAAAGAAATCGGACGGGCCTTGCTCTCCCCTTCAGGAACTTGAGAGATGACTGCCCCTAGCCCATCCAATGACGCATCAGTGGACAGGATAAAGGGGCGGCTGAAATCTGGGTGAGCTAAGATCACTGACTCAAGTAAGGCCAACTTTAGTCGCTCAAATGATTGCCGATGATCACTCGTCCAGTCACTCGGCTTGAGTTTCTTAAAAGCAGCCATGCCCCTTGTCTGGCCTTTGTTTTTCTTTGGTGTTGCTGTCAGGGCAAAGAGGGGCTTGGCAATACTGGAACAATTCTGAATGAAGCGCTGATAGTACATCACCATTCCCAAAAATGACTTGATTTTTTTCGGGGACGGGGTGACACCATCATCCTGCATTAGCGCTCGTTCAGTCATGGCAGTGATTGCTTGGACCTTCTCTGGGTCGGTTGCCACGCCACTCTCGTCAACAACATGGCCAAGGAACTTTACACTCCGCTGGAGAAAGTGGCACTTTTTTGGAGCAAGCTTTAACCCATGCGCACTCAGCCTGCTGAACACTGCATCTAGTCTTTTCAGTGCCTCACCTTCATCAGGCGCAAAAACAAGCAAGTCATCCAGATAGCAGAGTAGAGTTAAAAAATTCTGGTCTCCAAAAATGTTGGTCATGAGGCGCATAAAACTAGCTGGTGCATTACATAGCCCCTGGGGCATGCGATTGAACTCATGCAGCCCCATGGGCGTGGTAAAGGCAGTCAGTTTCTTGTCTTCCTCACACATGGGGATATTATAGTACCCTGATGTTAAGTCCATGGTGCTGAAGAATGCGCTCCCTCCAAGAGCAGCCAGGCAGTCCGCCTGATGTGGCAGCGGGTGGGCATCTTTGACAGTCCGAGAATTCAGCCATCGGTAATCCACACATACTCTCAGATCCCCGTTCTTCTTCCATACGAGTACCAAGGGTGACGCCCACTCGCTGGAAGACTTCCGGATGATTTCTTTCTCCTCCATCTCCGACAGTACCTGTCTCAGCTTTTGGTAATGACCAGGCGGGACACGTCGATAGGGGAGTCTGAACGGCCGAGAATCAGTCAGGTGGATCCGATGGACAAAGTCAGTGGCCTCGCCGCAGTCCAACTTGTTTCTGGAAAACAGGCCCTCATACTTTTGGATCAGGTTGAACAACTGACCTTTCCAGTAATTTGAAACATCGCAGGAATCTAAGTCCAAATCACTCAATTCAAGTCGATTCAGGGCCTCACTGAAGTTGGGGGTAGAGGGGGTTGAGGGGAGTTCACTAGAATCAGCGGCGTGCATGGTCTGATTGTTCACCTGAAGATCTTTTGAGGGGGGCTGAGGAACATCCACCTCCAAGTCTTCCAGAGCAATGCATGGGAACACATCAGCCAACTTGGTGTTTCGCCTCAATGTTATCTGCTTGTCACTTGGGTTGATGATTTTGACTGGCACCCATCTGTCCCCTGACATTGTAGCTACAGCCCTCCCAACCATGATATTCTTGCTGTGGGTATTGGCACTTGGAGAGTCAATGAGAATGGTACTTCCCGCTGAAACAGGTGAGTTAGCCGGGAGCCTACCCCACACAAGATGTTCATGATGTGGCAGCAATGTGACGGCTTGTGTCAGTTTGGCTGTGCCTATGATGTCAGGAATCACACTTCCCTTCCATCTGTTCAGTCCAGATAACATGTTCAGAAAGTGTTCAATTCCTGGGTCATTCGTCGATTCAGGCTTTTCCATCACTCGCCAGTAGCTGGTGTTTTGTTTTAAGTGGTGAATCAAGTGCTTTATCACGTTGGAGCCCAGAATCAGCTGATCACACTGTCCTGGCACGACCAGTGTGGGAACACTCACTTCCTGTCCATACACACTCATTTCCAACTGATAAATGCATTTCGGCTTAACTTCCACCCCACCACAGCCCACCAGTACTACGCCTGTGTCAAAAGCGCTGCTCTCGGAACATAAGCCAGCACTCCGTAGTTTCTGCTCGGCCTCCTCATTCATTGTACAGGCCATGGACCCACTGTCAATCAATGCATGTAGCAAGACTTGATTCTTCACTGAAACGTCAGTATAAAAGAGACTGTCAGATTTTGCTAATCTATGCACATTTTGGTACACAATTTCACATCCAGTAGGAGCAGACTTGCATCTTTCTTCATAAACAGACAACATATCATCATCAAAACTGAGGGACTGACTAAAGGCACCCACACTGTCCCCTCTCACATGCGGGTGGCTAAGTTTCCCTGGGCCGGCGCAGTGGTGTTGGGCATAGCTGCCCTGCGCTTTGTGCAATCCTTTTTCTGATGTCCAATTTCGAAGCAAGCAAGGCACCTCTTTTCTCTCATGCAGTGCGATCTTGTGGAGTGCCCACTGTCACCACAGACACGGCAGGGGGAGACTCGAACCCACTGACCAGGTTGTGTGACACCCGGTTGTGTGACGCCCGGTGGAGCAGCCTGGTTCGTCTTCTCCAGTACCCTCTCCAGCATACACAGGACACGCTCGAACGCACCCCCCTCCGCACTGGAGGACTCGCTGGGTCTGGATGGGCTAGGCGAACTAGGCTCGCGAGCAGTCACCACCTCTTTCACATCTGGCATGGAGTGAGCGACAGCCGCCGTCACTTTAAGTGGTTTGACTTCCCCTGACTTTCTCTTGGACAAGAACTCCCTCTGATATTCATCTATCGCTTCTTGCACCTCTGTCGAAGTCCACTTGCTCATGGGCTTGCTCTTGAAACCACTGGACAATTCAGGATCACTGCAGTTCCTAATGAACATCATAGAGATTTCAGCACTCATGTTCTCTAATTTCCTACCCTCTTTTCTCAGGTGACGATCTGCCTGCTCCGCTGCTGTATTCAACCGCACCCAATAATCGACTGGATTCTCGCCCGCACTGGGTTGGGTGGCATAAAAGTCAGCCAGTGGTAAGCACGACACAGGGGACTCACTGAAATATCGGCGTAGGATATCATAGATCATGTCTGGTTGAGCTGCACTGTTTGGGCTACTCTTCAAACCCACTTTCACTATTTTCTTGGCCCTCCCCATTAAATGACTTAGGATCTCTTCAACTTGATCTGAAGTGGGGCATTTCTTTTTTCGCAAATACACTTCCATCAACTCTATCCACTCCTGCACAGTGCATTTATCTGTCCCCTCCCCTCTGAACACGGCAGGCTCACGAACATCTGGCTTGACTACCACGTTGACTTTGGTGAGATCAAGAGTACCACTGATGTTACTGGATTGCTCGTTTCTGTCTGTCGCCACAGGGGGAGCTGGATCACATGATGGTGAGAGGGGCTGAGTTGTGGTGAGAAGCCGACTGGCTATTGAATCCCCAATCCGATTCCCCAATTCAGTAATTAGATCACGGAGCTCAGCTGAGGGGTCATTGCCACTGGGAGGTGAAATGGGCGTGGAGGATGTGGGGCCCCCAGTGGACATTCCTGCCTGTGCCGTCAAATCCCCTTCCCCATCACTAACATGTGGCTGTGGTGTTGGGATGACATAAGTGGACCCTACTGGGTGTGTAGTCATGGTGTTATTCGCCCCCAAAGCGTCAGTGAAAGCTAACTGTTTAACTTCCCCTCCCCTCAGTGAAAAAATGCCCCTGCCCCTACCCGCACCAGCTACAGGAGTGTGAGAGTAGAGGCTAAACATGTCACCATCCATAATGAAAAAAACTCAGTTACTAAATAGTAGTCATAAACAAACATAAATCAGGAATGGCAAATTATGTCACTTTGTTCAACCTTTCAGCAATGAAAAACAATATCAGTTGAAATTAAATGACACTGTATACTCCAAAAGCAAAAACCTCAATCAACTTCAAGATCCATCTGCGTCACTCGAACCCTCCACAGCAGGCAGCTGGACCCCGGAGATCAGTTGTGGATGATCAGTAGAATCCTTGAAAGGTCACGGCACCAGTTTATGTAACGGACATGAACCGACCATTACATTAAAATAACAAAAATAAGAGTCTTTGGATGATTGAAGAGGCAGGAGAGATGAGGGGTCTCGATCCAATAGCATTTATTACTCCCAATCTGAAACAACAGACAGGGCGGGCAAAGTGAGGCACACTGCAAGGGGTCGAAGTAATTGGCATTCCCCTTGCCAATCTTCCAGAACTGAGACAAAACTACAGCAGCTAGACAAGCTAGCCTACTGTTTACAGTGTAATAGAGAAACCAAGGCACTTAGATCGTATAGTTTACACATTAAAACCCAAAAGAAAACACAATGTACATCATCACAAATACTACAGGGATCTTTCTTTTTTACACATAAACACATACCTGAAACAACAGACAGGGCGGGCAAAGTGAGGCACACTGCAAGGGGTCGAAGTAATTGGCATTCCTGTGACACAATAGGCACGTTAGCACCTGTTAACTTCATAACGATCGCGGACATTAATAGCGCTAATTTGCATATTTCGAGCGCAAATGACAACGAAAATATCCACACAAACGTAACAGAATATCTTCCCATCAAAGATCAGTGAAATAACAGAGAAATTAAAGCATAGAAACATCATTAAATAGTATGTGACACGGAGGAAAAAATAACACAGCTTACCCCTTGCCAATCTTCCAGAACTGAGGAAGAGTTCCGGGGTGCCACACCAATTAACGCCCCATCAGAAACAATAGGCAACGGTAAACCCATCCCAAGTACATTATAGCCCACATATTTTGAGAAGTTCACGAAGGGAAAAAAATAAGGTTCATTCTTAACACTACTACACCCGCGCAAATGGTTCAGTTCAACCACCACGCAGAAATTGAAAATTGAAATATTGACTCATTTTACTTTGGTTTCAAATTCACATATTTTGTCTTTCAAAAGCCACCGACAAATTACAATGAAATGAAAAAGCAACGTCAATTTTCTGCATTCTGAGTTGTCTGGAAAATTGAAAATTGAAATTTTGAACCCATTTTTCTAGCCTAGCGCAGCCAGACCCGTACAGCAAAAAGCTGTACCAGGGTCTAGGAGAGCTGGGCAGCAGTGTGGGCGGGATAAACGGTTGCTTCATCACTCAACGTCACGCAATTGGATGGCAAACAACCAATCCCCACACACTTCTGTGTAACGTCACAGCTGTCTCGCACACGCGACACCCCCCTTTGTAGTTGAAGCGGCAATTTCGAGCCGTCGTAGCAGTGAATTCGTGTGATGACCACAGCCACAAACAAGTTTCCTAATAAATCGTGTTTTCACTTATACAGTTCAAAAATGCATCGTTTTCAACCACATGGCCCTCCTTGATCAATCAGCGAAATGTCGAGCATTTTGGGGCTTGTTAAATGGTTATATTTATGATTGTTGTCAACATGGCATGTTCGGTGTTAGCTAGCTAGCTGTATACCCATAACTAATACATGGCTAGCCGCTAGGTCGGTAGACCAGGTGTCATTCCCATCTATTTAGTAAGCGACTTACAGACTTTCAAAGCTCCCAAATGTCTCGTTTTTAATGGCATGGATCTTATTAGAATTTGGGGCAGGCATATAATACAAGGCTGGATACCTAGCTCTGCTATTGACGACAGGTTAGCTAGCCACTAGCGAGGGCCTCTTTGTAGGTGGAGCGGCAACTTCCAGCCGTCGTAGCAGTGAATTCGTGTGATGACCACAGCCACAAACAAGTTTCCTAATAAATCGTGTTTTCACTTACACAGTTCAAAAATGCCTCGTTTTCAACCACATGACCCTCCTTGATCAATCAGCAAAATGTCGAGCAATTTGGGGCTTGTTAAATGGTTATATTTATGATTGTTGTCAACATGGCATGTTCGGCGTTAGCTAGCCAGCTATTACTGTCAATGCCAGCTACTCATAACTTTCCCGGATTGTCGCTCCCAACGCAGGACGCTCCCCGCTCGCTCCCACTAGCCAGACTATCGATCCCACCGCCATATAACGGAGCTAGTTATCTTTTTGATGTTAGTTTTTTGTTTCTAACCCTAGTTTTTTTTTCTAAGACTAACCCTAACCTGGATACCTAGGTCTGTGTTGTTGACGACAGGTTAGCTAGCCACTAGCTTGGTAGACTCGGTGTCATTCCCATCTATTTAGTAAGCTACTCAAAGACTTCCAAAGCTCCCAAATGTCTCGTTTTTAATGGCATGTGTCTTGTTAGAAATTGGGGCAGCAATTTCATTCTACACCTACAGTAGTGGTCTGATAATAACGTGTGACTATCTGGTTCTGTAAAATGCTCAACTTAGCTTACCGAGCTAGTTTAAAACATCGAATGATCAAATGGTAATGTGTTGAGATCTATTTGTGCCCCATAAGTTCATGGTGTATTATTACATCAATCCATGTCAGCCACGAAATGTATTATCATCCAGGCTTTTTAAATTAAGTAAACACTTTCGTGCTGTACGTAGCACGGACGGACACCATGCTTCTTCTTAGAAAGTTTCCTGTTTACTAGGTAGCCCGGCCCCCCTCGCGATTTGATTGGCCCTGTCATCGAATAACTTTCAGCCTCGCAAAACGACCGGGGTCCGCTAGACTGCCCCCGGGAGCAAATTCAATTTGCGGTCGCTAGGGGCGTCTAGATTTCTAGGCTACCATTTTGCATCTTTCTCAAGTAAATTCGTAAAATGGATCAAAGCACTGCAAAGCGTTACACGGACCGTCCGACACAGGCACATATAGATGTGTATACCAGGGGTATGGAGATGATAAAGCCGAAGTCTACATATCAGTCACAGGTAGCAGCTCCTCCAATTCTTAATCTGCTGTTAACTGAACAATAACTACATAACCCTATTTTTGGAAATCTTTAAAACCATTACCTGTGACTTGTTAATTCCACTATGCAGATTCCTCCAGACTCAGTGTTAGCAGCCAATATGTGACCAGGTATGTGGGGGGGAGTGTGGCCATCAATTGTCACTACAGCAGTGGATATCGGCTGGAGAAGAAATGGTGCAGGATCGGTGGCAACTGTGCTACTTCATACTACAGCTACATCTACAACGACTACCGCAACTACAACGACATCAGTGGAGTGTCAGTGGAGTTGAGTGGTAGTGGATATTATTACAGTGCAGGGGTGTTAAAGGTGACTCTAAAAGATCTACAAGAGAGTCACACAGGCTGGTACTACTGTTCTGTGGGAGATCTACAGATGCCTGTACACATTACTGTCATACAGACACCAATTACACTGGCGACATCAGCCATGCCTTCAAACAACACTTTTGAGACAGCCTACACAGGTAGTGCAGATCAGTCCAATCCCCATCAGATTAACAGTTGAAGAGTTCAGATGCAAAACCCCTTAAGTGCCTTTTCAGAAAATAATCTTAATTCATTTTTAAGATTTTTTTTTATTTTATTTATGTAATATAACTATTAATAGGCCTATGTATTATCAAGTATATGAATGTAAGCCAAACCAACAACGGGGTTCTCTAAAAATATAGAAGTGCAGGTCTTCAGAAATGGATTTAGGGGGTTTTGCATCTGAACTCTTCAGTTATAACCACTGAAAGTCTAGCTGTTAAAATCTTTTTCACGTTCATACTTCATTTTTATCTTTAGTTGATGCTGTGCCCTCCACCTCATCTGCAAACCAGACCCATTCTCAGACGTACGTAGGTCCTCAATACATATTCTTACCTGTTCATGGACAGAGGCACTGCTATGTGTAACAGAGTTTCATATTTGTCAGCTACATATAGGCCTAACCTGACAAACACATGCTATATTATTAAATAAGATGGTAGGTGTGAAGGACACCAGTGAAGACTAGTCTAAGGGTTGTTTATCATTGACAGGACATTATGTGATGTTTGGCTGAATGTCTTGTTATTGGACGTATGTCAGACTGTTTTTCCTATTAACTGTATTCATATTTATTTACTTTTTATGCTATTTATTGTTTGTTGATTGATGGAGACTAAGACTGACCAACTAAACTGTCCATTGATGGGACAAATACAGTTTTGTAAATCTGAATCTGATAGTCGAGCAGCTGCTGCAATGCAAGAACTGAGGGCTGTATAGAGTATGATTTCAACATTTATTCTGGAACTTCATTACAGTGTATAGCTCATAAGGCGTAGGGCCTTCTTACATGGAAGTGTTTCCTGTTTTCTGATGTGTTGTGTGACTCGTAGGGCCTTCTTACATGTAAGTGTTTCCTGTTTTCTGATGTGTTGTGTTGTGTGTCTCGTAGGGCCTCCAACCTGCCTCATCTGTTACGTCCGTTGGGGCTGTTGCTGTTGGTGATCATCTGTGGATCTGTTAACATGGCAATCCGCTGGAGGAAACGCAGTAGGTTTATTATGTAACGATTTTAATCAATTACAAAGGTATTTACTGAATCCACCAGACAAATTTCTTCACCATTTTGACTAATATAATATTTGAACCCATTTTAGCCTAATGCAGTGTAGCCTATGCATTGTTTGACCTTTGGTGGGGCGACATATACACTGCATTCAGGCTCTTGAGATTTGAGGGTTTTTTAATTAAAAATGTGGGTATAGAGAAGACCTAACACATTGTAATGCAAGATACATTCTGGATCATCTGCAGAGACTTTAGCGCACAAGCAGGTAGACCTGTCATGAGTGAGTTGCAGTAGTCAACGCGGGACAAGACCGTGGCCTGGACCAGTCGTGTAGAATATTTTGTCAGCACAGGTCTGATATTCTTTATGTTGGACATCTGGAATCGACAGGTCCGGTTGACTGAGTTGATGTAGTTGGAGCATGACAGCTCATCATCAATCATGACGCCAAGGTTTTTGTAATGCAAGATAAGGGTCCTAGCTCTTAAATGCAACTTAGTTCATGTTTTTATGTGCTTCAGAGATATGTAGGTTAGGTTTTAATAGGCAGCTGGCACCTTTCCCAAAACAGACTTACATTCAGATGTTTTTTGCAGGTCCCTCAGGCTAAAATGGGTTAAAGGACTTACTTGCAAACGTAAACATAACATGTACATTTAATTTACACAGAGCATACAGGTCCAGGGGTGCAAACAGACACAAGAGACAGAAGTGACGGACATATGGTATGTGGCCATATCATTTCATTCAAGTACATTTTTCTCCTTTTTTATCAGCTTTTCTTTCTGTTTCTGAATTTTTGTATTTATTTTTTGCTCTTGTTTTTGGGCTCGTGTTTGTTCTCGGCTGCTGTGTTAGTCAGTAACTTCTCTATGCCACAGATTAGGCTTCTATTTTATGTCACAGATTAGGCTTCTATTTTATGTCACAGAAACTTGTAATATCATCTGTTGCTAAATCATCCTGCTACTATATTTTCACCTATTAATTATTCAAAATGAATATGTGAACCTGCAGTGTCATTTTTCATTTTAAAGCAGGTTGCCAGAGAGGACTCGGAGGAGGCGTCTTACACCAATATCCCCATGACCACTATGCATGCAGTACGTCACACTAGAAAATATTAGTTTATTAGTTGGTAAACTTTCATGAAAATATCAAATTTGGCAATAGGCAACCCAGTTTCAATTATCAACATAGTTGCAGTACCTTTTTTGACCATTTCCTGCACAGTGTACCTTTAAACATAGTGGTCCATTGTAATATCTGCTGATCTCTAATTGGTAAACATGTCGACCACTTCTATCATTATCACGGCTATCAGAATTTTCATTTCATCTAGAGTTTGTTAAGCATACTGTAGTCGTCCATTGTAATCTTTTCTGATCTCTAATTGGTAAACATGTCGACCACTTCTCTATCGATATCAGGGCTATCAGAATTTTGCTCTAGACTTTGGCAGCCATAGCTGTCCATGGCACTCTTATAGGGTAATAAGCTCTAATGGTGTATATCTCATTCTTCCAACAGGATGGCAGACAAGATGGTGTTTCTCCAGCACTGGAAGAGCACGCAGCAGAGGCCTAAGAAAGGCTACATTTATGGGTTTGGTGCCATCTCTTTTCTGTGAGCAACACACACATAAAGAAAGAAACAAGCAGATCATATCATTTTCAATAGTGCTTGCCAGCTCTGAGCAATACATTTGATTTTGCGTTGTTTTTTATCAATATTTGTATCATGGAATCTTGAATGCTTTACATACAATATATTCACTGTTAGATTTGAATTGATTTGAAAATGTTATATTTTGTTTTGTGTTATGGATATGGTCAATTGTAGACTTTGGCATTGGGATATGTGCTGGAAAAGAGGTCACATCTGATGTTGTTATAGTTCCCCTTTAGATGGCAGCAAAACCTCAGTGATGTGCAGACACACATAAGGACATCATGTTTTAAGCTTCCTTGCTGGCAATACTGTAAATACAACTTGACTTTTTTGGAAGATAGATTCTTTTTTTTTTTGCTATAATGAAAACTATAGGTGCTGTGTAAAACCTTTAGGGAATTTGTGCATGTGAAGTTTATATTTAAATAAATGTCAATTAAACAATGAAAAAACACAAATCCAGTCATCACTGCACAAATATTTGACACAGAGGTGAGCTCTTCCTTTCTTCTCAAACATTGTTATAGTTATTATTTTTGTTTTTGTTTCATGTTATCGATAACATTTTAGCATTAGATAAAAGGTCACCAGAGTTTTTATAGTCCTCTTCAGGTGGAAGCCAAACTCTGCCATGGTGATATGCAAATATAAAATGCTTCTATGCTGATGACACTGCATTGACAAATTAATACATTGATACTGTAATAAAGCTTATTGTTGCTGTGTGAGCCCTTTAAATAATTCATTCAGCTGTGTGTTTATGTTTCTTGTGGACAAAATTAAAATAAATAATAAACTATAATATTGTCAAAGAGTTATTATTTTTCCTTTTTCTTGTTTGTTCTATTTAAACAGTGTTCAAGTTACCAGAATGATGTGTTTGGAAATGGTTTAGCAGCAAAGCAAGCCACTTTGTTACACTGCCAAAGGACGTGGCTGTGCCCTGAGTCTGTTGACCTGTTTCCAGTACACAAAATCAACTGCATTGTGAGATCAACACATGTATCTATTTACAATACTGAATGGCGCTGAAGTGGTCCAGGAGTGCACAGGTCCCAAGGGGCCAGGACACTGAAGCATCCACAGCCCATTTCCTAATAGGCCCCCTCATGCACCAGGGACCATAGTGTAGGCCACCTATGTCAGGGGAAACAAAGCTAAACAACTTTCACACAGGAACATGTACTATTCTACTGCATCCCTGACAGTGATATACATACATCACTTATATCATGGTGTCAGTGCCACTAGCCCCGTGGTCAGACGCCATACCAACCCAGTTCTCTGTGTGTTCCTGACATTCTTGGTGCACATTTCTGTCACAACATTTCCTCCCTCAACCCTTTTTCGAGAAAGCAGCATTTATCAAACTGTGTGTCGTGCTACAAGTTGATGTGGTAACACTTTATTTTAGGGATACATCTATTAGCACTAATACATACAATGCTCCTGTATAAGTAACTTGTAAGGCATGTACAAAGCAAAATCAAACATTTGTTAGGCATGTATTCGCAAATGTCTTGTTCATGCACAATAAGGGATTTATTACCAATTTAACCTTATTAAGGTCCTACTAGGCCTTAGCGTTTGCTTAGTACATGCCTTACAAGTTACTTATGCAGGCATTAACATTGTATGTATTAGTGCTAATAGATGTATCCCTAAAATAAAGTGTTACCGTTGATGCTGTATGTGAATTTGGTTTCAAGGGCCTGCCGTTTCAGAGTTGACAGCACTGCACGTTTCCAGAGTGCAGCAAAGCATCTAGTCCACTGTAAGAACGACTCACTCTCTCCCACCAGTGAGGGAAGGAGGTGGTTCTGGAACGATTAATAACTAAAGAACAGAACAGTTAATTAATAACTAAAGAACAGAGAACAGCAGTTGAATTAACAAGTTGTGGACTAGTCAAATCGAAGGCACATTAAACAAAAAAAGCCAAAAATAAGGGTGAGCAGATAGACACAGAAAAGGCTGAGAAACACACAGAGGCATGTAGTCAGGGGTGTAGTGGGCGCGGTACGCGAGCGTACGCAGTCCATCCACTTCTCCTGAAGTGACATTTAAAAAAAAAATCTTCTGCCCATGTTTGAATACAAAAAGTAATGATCACATGGCAGTATTGCAGGTGATTGACCAAACAGATGAAAACGGAGAAGCAATGACGGTAGATTAAGGACAGTTGGGGGGTTTGACATGATAAATTGCCTAATTATTTGATGACGTTAAAAATCGCGTACCCCCACTTTATAAATCCCCACTACACCACTGCATGTAGGTAAAGAATGATTCAATGATCTATACAGTGGGCGTGATGGAGAGGCCGTAGGGTTGGGGGTTGTGCTCTGACTGACATGCTAACGCTCTTTGGTGTAGAGGTCAAAGTTTCAGTTTCAAATTACGGATACAGGGGGTTTGATTCCTGGTAGGACAACTTGACCAAAAGAAAGCTCAAAAAGAGCATTTTTGTCCAGTAGGGCAAAGAGGCAGGAGCACGCTGAATATGTGCTGAAAAAAAGTAATATCTGATCTTCTCATAGCTCCCTTTAGATGGCAGCAAAGCCTTGGTGATGTGCAAACAAACGTCCCCTCTCGACGGGAGGTGTAGATGGACCGGGACTTGCTGGCAGGACCCAGAAGCAGGCACCACCAGGTCTGGCTGCAGCAGGTGTAGAGGGCCAGGGGTTCGCATCCCCTGGGACGGCTGCCGCAGGTGTAGAGGGCCAGGGGTTTGCATCCCCTGGGCTGGCCGCAGAAGGTGTATATGGCACCTTGTTGCCTGCAGGCATAAGCGTGCGCAGAGTCCATGCGATCCTGCAGACGCTTGGCATAGGCAGGACCGGAGTGTCCGGAGATCTCCCGAAAGCCAACTCTGCAGGCGTTCTCAGCTCCCGACCCAGCATGAGGAGGGCAGGTGTACATGCAGAGGACTCCCGAATCGCTGTGCGACACGACAGTAAAACTAGGGGTAAGTGCATATCCCAATCCCTCTGGTGGCTGGAGGTGAGTAGGGATAACTGTTCCCCCAGAGTGCGGTTGAACCTCTCAACTATCACTCTGAGGGTGGAGGGTTGTGGTGCGGGTCTTTGTGATGCCTAAGCGGGAACACATTGTGGCAAACACCTTCGACTCAAAGTTCCGCCCCTGGTCGCTGTGGATGGATTCTGGGACCCCCAACCGGCTAAACATTCCCCCAAGCAGTGCATCCACTATTGTCTCTGCTTCCTGATCAGGCAGCGCATATGCCTCAGGCTATTTAGTGAAATAGTCCACTGCAGTGAGAATGTAGCGATTCCCTCTCTCTGTGCATGGCAACGCGCTGCATTGGCTCTCCCACAGGAAACTGTTGTAGGTGAGCCCTGGACTGGCCCTGTGGACCCTTGCGAGCAGTGCAGGGGTCACAGTTCCGGCAAAAGTCCTCCACATCCACCTTCATCAGACCCCAGTAGAAGGCCTGGCCCAGGCGGCGGAGAGTCTTTTTAACCCCAAAGTGCCCCGACCCAGCAGAGCCATGCATGGCGGCCAGGACCATTTTCTGCATTTCCTTGGGCACCACGATCTGCCATCTCTTTTCCACAGGCTGCAGGTCTGGGTCTTGTCGCTGCCCCTCTGCCCAGTCTGTGCTGTCCACCAAACGCAGCTCCCTGTTCAGCTCACACCGCACGCAGCTCCCCTGCTCCTGACTCTTCTCTCCTCTCGGCGATCGCAGTACCGGCAGCCGTCGGCACTACACGGACGACGTCGGGAAAGTCCATCTGCATTGCCATGGCTCGCTCCCGCCCGATGGATGATGTTGAACTCATAGCACTGCAGCTCCTCCAGCCAACGCGCCAGCTGCCCCTCTGGCTCTCGGAAGGTCATGAGCCACTGCAGGGAGGCATGGTCAGTGCGCAAAGTGAAGGGACGGCCACACAGGTAGTACTTAAAGTGTCTAATGGCAAACACGGTTGCGAGCAGCTCCCTGACACAGTACCTACGCTCTGCTTTGCTTAGGTCCTTGCTGTAGTAGGCGATAGGGTGGCCATCGGTCCGTTTTTACGACCTGTTCACGACGTCCGTGTGTCCCTCTCTTTGTCTTTCCTTTCCTCCTAGCCTTTTGCTTATGGCCTCGAGATGCGAGGCAACGTCATTGACGCAAACTAGACCTTGACAGTCGGTCGCATTTCCGATATCTGCGGCCGCCATGTTACTCCAGATATAACCCCAGACTTCGCCCAGCTTATGTTGGGGAAATCTCCGTGCAATAGCCATGAAGTTCATGACTGTATGAAAGTTAAATAAGGTAACTATATTATTGTCTACTGTCTGTTTCCTATTTTTTTCCTGCACTGGTGGCAACTAACATAGTGCTAAATGCCTTTACAACGATACGAGGGTTCTCACAACTTTACAAACAGGGCAAAGAAACGTCTTTCTGCACGGGCGCTGTCTGTATTTTGAGCTCGTGTTGTTGGTTATCCAGCGTCTGCATGAAAAAAAAAAGGTTGACAGAAGCGGTTTGCCTCCCTTAAAACACCGCTGATATACTTCTGACCCACTTTGAGTAAAGTAAATCAAATTAGTTGTTGGGTATTAGGCCTACGAATGCATGACTAGCCTACCCAAAATACATTTTAAAAAAAGGGAGCGTACCAATGTTCCCACGCCCCATTGGTCCCACAACCCATTGGTCCCACAGCCCATTGGTCCCACATCACTAAGACTTTTTTTCATTTTTTAGGCCCATTGGTCCCACAGCCCATTGGTCCCACAGTCCATTGGTCCCACAGCCCATTGGTCCCACATTGCTTTTTTATTTGAATTTTTAGGCCCATTGGTCCCACGGGACTCACTAGTTCGAGGCTCTTTCGGTACTTACCGCTTACGTCATACGACCCTAAACCTAACCTTAACCCTAAACCTAACCCTAAACCTAACCCTAAACCTAACCCTAACCCTAACCTTAACCCTAACCTTAACCCTAAACCTAACCCTAACCTTAAATCGCTTGTTTGAAATGTTTGATTATCATGTGAAGTACCGAGAGGGCGTCAAACTAGTGGGTCCCTTGGTCCCACAGCCCATTGAAGTGTTTGTGATGTGGGACCAATGGACTGTGGGACCAATGGGCTGTGGGACCAACGGACCTAAAAATAAATTTAAAAATCTTAGTGATGTGGGACCAATGGGCTGTGGGACCATTGGGCCTAATTTTGAAAAAACGCAAAAGTCTTAGCAATGTGGGACCAATGGGCTGTGGGACCAATGGGCCGTGGGAACATTGGGCTGACCCCCACAGGAATATGAAATAGCCTACACAGACAACAACGGAAGGATTTGTCTATCGTAACCTGCCGTCTGATACAATATTATCGGAGTGAGGTAATGAAATGCGAAAATCCTTCCCCCAAAAAATATTGTTTTACAAGTAAAACTGTTGTTGGCAGATGAGTTAGTCTGAGGTAAGATGGCAGCGCTGTTCCCTGATTTCTGCCTACAGTTTAGAATGCCAACTTCACTGTTTTCTCCACGGAGGCGGGGATTCGGCAAGTCGAAGCAATGGGTGCGCGCGAGGACGCTAGGTTAGAAAGTTAAGGGGCGGGGTTGTCCGGCCGAAGTCCGGACAGCTGGTCACCCTAGTCACAGTCCCCTGACCAGAGGAAGGGCTGGTCTTTTTGCAGGAGTCTGTACAGGGGAGAAGCAATGCAGGAAAAACCCCGCACAAACTTCCTGTAATAGGAAGCCAGTCCCAAAAAACTTTTAAGCGCCCCCTGGTCTGCAGGGGTTGGCCACTCCCGTATGACACTGACCTTGTCCTCGGTGGTGCCGATTCCATCGCCTCCCACTCGATGACCCAGGAAAGTCAGCTCCTGTCGCAGCAACCGGCACTTTTCAGGGTGCAGCTTCAGCCCGGCCCCGCGAATCCGCGAATTTAGACCGGGGAACACCTGCTAACACCCTCTCCATAAGGCGCTCGAAGGTAGCGGGGGCATTACACAGTCCAAAGCAGAGCACTTTAAACTGCCACAGTCCATCCCGCGTGCAGAATGCTGTCTTGGGGCGCGCCTCAGGAGAGAGTGGAACCTGCCAGTAACCACTCCTGAGGTCGAGGGAGGAGAACCAGGAGGACCCCGCAACGAGATCCAGGCACTCGTCGACACGTGGGAGGGGAAAAGAGTCCTTTGTGGTGACCGCGTTGAGCCGGCGGTAATCAGCGCAGAAACGCCACTCACCTCCCTTCTTTGGCACCATAACCACTGGCGACGCCCAGGGGCTCTCCGACGGCTCGATGATGCCCGCCTGCAGCATGTAGGCCAGCTCCCGGTCGGCTGCCTCCTGTCTGGCCAGTGACAGGCGGCGGGGACGCTGTCGTATCGGTGCCGCGCGGCCTGTGTCGATGGAGTGTTGCACCAGGGAGGTCTGTCCCAGCTCTGTCTCATCACAGGAAAAGCAGTCGTGGAACTCGGTCAACAGCTGCCACAGCTGCTGCTGCTGTTGTGCATCAAGGCCCTCTGCACTCTGTTGCCATACCGCACGCAGTGCTCGCTGTCTCTCCGCCGTCCAGCCTGGTGCAGTTCCACCGCCCTCCGTCTCCGGCGCTGACGATTGTGGTGTGCTCACCGGGACAGCTGGGCAACCGGCGGCTTGCTCCGCCTTGCACTGCAGTTCACGGGGGGTTGATTCGCCCGTAACCTCCTGTAGTCCTAGTTGGGCCTCCCCCACACAGCAGCCGTGGGGCCCTGGTGACAGCGTTGTTGCATGGGCATCTAGGGGCCTCATATTTACTACCTGTCCATCACTAAAACTCAGTGTGGCTTTACCCAGGTCTAATTGGCAACCCTTCTCCCGCAAAAAGTCCAGCCCCAAAATACAGGAGTCTTGTACCTCCGCAACCCACACAGTGTGTGTCATAGTCCGCCCCCCAACTGTGACCCTCAGCAGACCCCTTCCCTTCATTGGTGCTAGCTCACCAGTAACAGTACGGAGTTGAACTGCTGTGTCCTCCAGCTGTATTCCCACAGGCACCACCTCAGGCCGCACCACTGTGACTGTAGATCCAGTGTCCACCAAGGCCGTACATGGAACCCCCTCTATGCATATGGGAATATGGCAAAAGTCCGAAATTGAAGTCCTTCCCACCACCACCACTCTTTGTTCCCCATCACAACCACCCTTTGGGACCCGAGCCCCCTGAATTGGTAGTGCACGGGACATTGTCCTGGGGCCACACAGCGTCCCGCCTACTGTGACCCCATCCCGTTTTCCGCAGCCCTAGACAGGGTAGGGCAGTTCCTCTTCAGGTGCCCAGCCTGACCACAGGCCCAGCAGAGGCGCGCCTGGCCCTCCGGCCGTGTCTGCAGGTCCCCGGTGTGATTCCGCTGGCGCTGCCCAGCAGGCAGAGCAAGCCCCCTGATCAGCTCCGTCACCTCATCCACCCACGGTGGTCGTTGGACAGCCCCACACTCCCCAGCTGCTCGGACCAGAGGAGTCGCACCTTGCAGCGCAGGGCCCATCACCATCTCCCTCTCCAATGCATACTCCAGTGCCTCGGTCAGTGTGCTGGGACGGGCCAGCTGAGTGTGCACGCGCAGATCAGAGGGGGAAAGTGCTCTGAGGAACTGATCACGAGCCAATTCAGTCTGCACAGAGTTGGGCATGTGTGCATATGCCCGCCGGGTGAGCGCCTCGATGTCATTCGCCAGGGCCCTCAGTGACTCTCCTCCTCGCCTCAGACGTCCATGCAGCTCAGACCTCAGGAGCTCGGACCGGAAACATTGTCCAAAACGCCGACCGAGCGCCCCGGTAAGCGCACTGTAGTTTCAATGAGCAGCATACAGTAGTTGCAGTACCTTTTTTGACCATTTTTGCATGCATTTGTGCATGAATTGTTTATGTTTAAATAAATGACAGAGGTGCTGAAGCACAAGTCCCTGAGAGTAATATGCAGACACAGAGCACCTATATGATGACGCCAGTGGTCAGTAGTCATGACAACTCAGCTCTGGGTATTTCTGAGATTCTTGCATATCTCTACAATCAAACCCTCTCCTCCCTCAAACCTTTCTCAAGAAAGCAGAACTCATTAAACAGTGTGCCACGCTACAAGGTGATACGTGAGTTAGTGGCTGCAACTCCAGAGTTGACAGCAGACTTCCAGAATGTACCAAAGCATCTGTACAGAACCACACATTCTCTCTGGCCAGTGGGGGAAGGATGTGGTTCTGGGCAGGAGTATTAATAACTAATGACACAGACATGATATGAAACATGAGATAAGGATGAAACAACTTTTAAACCAACTGCAAGTTAACCCCAAGACTATACTGTAGGTGATGCAGTTGAATTATATGTAGGCCTAACAGGTTGTGGACGAGTCAAATCGAAGACATTAAACTACAATAAGCCAAAATAGGGAGAGCAGCTAGACACAGGAAAGGCTGAAGTACACACAGAGCCATGTAAAGAATGACTCACTGATCTCTTCTTTGGGTGTGATGGAGTGAGTGGTCATAGGGTTGTGGGTGTGCTCTGACTGACATGCCAATGAGCCTGGCTCTTCGGTGTAGTGCTCAAAGTTTCAAATCCTGGCAGGGTAACTCTACTCCTTTTTGATAATGGATTTGACTGAGGACACTGTGTTTAGAAAATGTGTGTTTTATGTCATTATCCGAGTACATGACACAATAGAGGGTTGAGAACCACATGTAAGGCATTGGGGATTGTCCCTTATATTAAGTCAGTCTTAGATGATAAGAGACATCCAGAGTTACTCAATCGTCAATCGAATAGGTCATCAATTAATCTGAGATCTTAACAACACCACTGACCGAACTGTGTAGGCAGGACTTCAGTTCATTTCAGGTGAAATACCGCAGTAATCAGACACATGGTGTTGAAATGACCGAGATGTCTCAATCCAGAGGTGACAGGAAGATAAGAGTGTAGGCTAAGTCTGCACAGGAAGAGCATGACAAAGCTGTTAACTCCTGTGTCCCACTATGATGCATGCACACAGACAGATCATAGTGCCTGAAACCAGGGACGCTGACAGCTTTGGCTGTGCCCAGGACAAAGTCCTCTGAAAGGGCACCCACCCCACCCAATACATTCAATGTAATGAGGACCCAATTATGGGCCCCCCATCTCCCTGGGCCCAGGGCAACTGACCTCGTTGTCCCCCCTTGCCAGCTTACCTGCCTGAAGCGATTGTTACTGAACGTTGTCTCTGTCATGTCATCTCAACTTGCAATCCAACAGTTTGAAATGGTGAACTAAGTATGTGGATAAAGGATAGCCTGGCAAGACAGACTAAATGTGAGAATAAATGTGAATATTTAGTCTGGCCCCGGTCAAAGAGACATTGGAAGATTGTTTATGGGAACAACCCATTGTTTTTCAAACCATGTCTGTACCTATTGGCCAACGCTTTGACGTCACTCCCTCAAAACCCTGTCCGCTTTGCATCCAAAGATTCCAAACAAATCACAACAAATTGCCTCCGTTGTGATTGGCCAGCCAGTTTAAGGGCCTGGGGCATTGTCTGAGGCTAGACCCATTAGCAGGGAAAACTTATTTTGGCTGCTGGTGAGTGGGGCTAGTTTACTAGGCTAGATAAAGGGTACAGAGTATATAAAGGTGACCATAAGATCTTCAAGAGAGTCACACAGTCTAAAGGGCCGTACACACACGTCGCTGCTAGTTACTCGCACAGCGAATGAACTCAATAGAATGTCAATGTGTTCCAGCGAGACTAGCAGACAAGTAGTACTGTACGATGCGATGTGGGCGGATCCCGAGTTGAAAATATTTTATCTTCGAGCGAGGCGAGTAAGTGAGTAACCAATTGGAAGGCAGAGTTCGGTACTTCTCGCCTGTTCATTGGCAGTTAAAGCCGCAGGAACTTTCAGCAAACGTTCCATGAAACGGAGGCGAGTAGACGAGCAAGCGAGAAGCTAGCAAATAGCAGCGATGTGTGTGTACGGCCCTTAATACTTCTGCTCTGCGGGAGATCTACAGATGCCTATACACGTTACTGTCATACAGAACACAACTACATGAGTGACATCAACCTTGTCTTCAAGCAACACTTTTGAGACGACAGGTGCTGCATATCAGTCCAATCTCCATCAGGTTAACAGTTACATCAGGGGTGGGGAACCTATGTCTCGAGGGCCATTTGCGGCCTTGAGGCTTTTTCATCTGGCCTCCGACATAATTTTAATGTTATGCAGCAGCTTCACATAAAATATTTTGTAAAAGAACCTTAGAAAATACATTTGCAGGTTGTATTCAGGGAACCTAGAGAATGTGGTTGTTTAAAAGGTGACTGCTTTCAATATACAGTAGGTCTTAAGTGAAGGGAAAAAAAATGTGGTTTGTGTTCATAGTACAGCCTTCGCAGGACTTTTACGGTCCTCGGATGAATTTTAAGTGGCCCTTAGAATGAAAAAGGTTCCCTCCCCCTGAAAGTCTAGCTGTTGAAAATCTAAAATCTAACTACAAACCAGACGTTGTTCGTTTGATTGCCTCTGTTTGAAATACCTAAAGATGATTAACATAACTGATGCCCATGTCAGACCTCATCAGAACCTGACACTAACAAAGGGAAATGGCTGTTTCTGTAGACTCTTGACATAGCAATGTGTGTGTAGAGGCCACCTACAAATGCATCCTGTCCACACACACTTGTGTAAAAAATAAATTGACCACAAACTGTGTGACGTTTATCTATGCTCTAAAAGTACGGTACCTTGTGTGCACAGTGGTGTAAGTTAGCTCACAGAAGTGTGAACAATGCCGTTGCAAAAAAGAGAAGTGCATAACCAGTCAAGCGCAAGTCTTACTAGAGCGCTTGCTAACATGTATGCCACACTCTCACACACCGAGACTTTAAATGTTTTGTCTGACAACATGAACTGCATCTTCGTTATCCTCCTCATGGGCTTTCAAGGTAAAGTAACTATTCAATGCTCTGTTTGTGCACTTGAGGAAAACACCAGAAGTTACTCTACTCTAAGGTTCATCTCAGCGCTAGATTCTTCCAGTTTTGTGGTGTCAAGCAGCTCGTCAGCTGTGGACTAATGAAGAACTTTAGTAGGCTACAGGATGTACAGGATGTGTTTAATCAGACTGTTAATTAAGAATTATCCTTGATCGTTTTTTATTCAATGTTGTGTTTTTATTCAACCTTGTAGGTTGTGGAGTAATTATAAAATATTACAATGGAAAAATAAGTCTTCTTTGGCATGTTTGGGGACATTTTAATTTAATCAAATTTCAAAACACATCAGTTCTAACATGCTGCTTTATATTGTATGTCTCAGACAGTGAATGTCTTAAACACAAAAACAGAGCAGTAGGCCTACCGTATATAAAAACTGGAGTGCACTAAACCACTCTAATGATGTTAGAAATCCCGAATTGAAACAGCTTGTAAATAGTCTGAAAAGCCACACCATAACATGAGAATTGCCTGTGGGGTTGGTGTACTTTACCAGGCTAGCTTGTAAATGTAATGTTGTTTTGTTTTGTGTTTACTCTCTATCATATTATGCAGGCATTGACTCCATCACCTCAGTGAAAAGGGTAGAAGTGAAAGTGGGACAGACCCTCATCATCCCCTGTCTTTATGAGGCAAAACAAAAAAGATACCCTAAGTTCTTTGCATATTATGATGTGTATGATGGCTGGCAACGGTCAGTGAACACCAATGGTTATACATCATCAGATAGATTTTCAATTTCAGATGATCCCATCCAAAATGTCTTCACCGTGACAATGCGAAACATGAAATGGAACGATACACACAGATATAGATGTGGATATGAGGGGCTTGTATACCCTGAAGCGGAATTCGACTTATCAGTCAAAGGTAACAGCTCCTCCAAATCTGTAGTAGCTCTTACTCTGCTGTATATTTGAACAAATACATAACACTGGTACTAAATTGACATTTTTTTGACATTTTTAAAACCTTCACATGTGTCTTGTAATTTTCATTATTCAGTTTTTCCAGGCCTCAGTGTTAGCAGCCAATATGTGACTAGACATGTGGGGGGGAGTGTGGCCATTAATTGCAACTACAGCAGCGGATATCGGCAGGAGAAGAAGTGGTGCAGGATCGGTGGCAACTGTGCTGGTTCATACTACAACCACAACTACTACTACATCAACTACAACCACATCTGGGGACTGTCAGTGAAGTTGAGTGGTGATGACTATTATGCCAGTACAGGGGTGTTAAAGGTGACTCTAAAAGATCTTCAAGAGAGTCACACCGGCTGGTACTACTGTTCTGTGGGAGATCTACAGATGCCTGTACACGTTGCTGTCATACAGAACACAACTACACTGGAAACATCAACCAAACCTTCAATCAACACTTTTGAGACAACCTACACAGGTAGTGCAGATCAGTCCAATCCCCATCAGATTAACATAACCACTGAAAGTCTAGCTGTTAAAATCATTTTCACGTTGATACTTCATTTTTATCTTCAGTTGATGCTGTGCCCTCCACCTCATCTGCAAACCAGACCCATCCTCAGACGTACGTAGGTCTTTAATACATATTCTTACCTGTTCATGGACAGAGGCACTGCTATGTGTAGCAGACTTTCATATTTGTCAGCTACAAATGTGTAACCTGACAAACACATGATACACATTAGATTATTAAATAAGATGGTAGGTGTGAAGCACACCAGTGAAGACTAGTCCAAGGGTTGTTTATCATTGACAGGACATTATGTGATGTTTGGCTGAATGTCTTGTTATTGGACGTATGTCAGACTTTTTTTCCTATTCACTGTATTCATATTTACTTACGTTTTATTTACTTATTTATTGTTATTGTTATTGTTATTGTTATTTATTGTGTGTTGATTGATGGAGATTAGGGCTGACCAACTAAACTGTCCATTGATGGGACAAATAAAGTTGTCTGAAATTGATACTGTAGCAGCAGCTGCAATGCAAGAACTAAGGGCTGTAGAGTATGATTTCAACATTTTCTTTTGTGGAACTTCATTACAGTGTATAGCTCATAAGGCGTAGGCTATTTACATGTAAGTGTTTCCTATTTCTGATGTGTTGTGTGCCTCGTAGGGCCTTCTTACATGTAAGTGTTTCCTGTTTTCTGATGTGTTGTGTGACTCGTAGGGCCTTCTTACATGTAAGTGTTTCCTGTCTTCTGATGTGTTGTGTGACTCGTAGGGCCTTCTTACATGTAAGTGTTTCCTGTTTTCTGATGTGTTGTGTGACTCGTAGGGCCTTCTTACATGTAAGTGTTTCCTGTTTTCTGATGTGTTTTGTGCCTCGTAGGGCCTCCAACCTGCCTCATCTGTTAGGTCTGTTGGGGCTGTTGCTGTTAGTGATCATCTGTGGATCTGTTACGCTGGCAATCCACCTGAGGAAACGCAGTAGGTTTATTATTTAACGATTTTAATCAATTACAAAAAGTATTTACTGAATCCACCAGACAAATGTCTTCACCATTTTGACTAATATAATATTTGAACCCATTTTAGCCTAATGCAGTGTATGCATTGTTTGACCTTTGGTGGGGCGACATAATACACTGCATTCAGGCTCTTGAGATTTGAGGGTTTTTTATTATTAAAAATGTGGGTATAGAGAAGACCTAACACATTGTGATGCAAGATAAGGGACCTAGCTTTGAAAGGCAACTTAGTTCATGTTTTTATGTGCTTCAGAGATAGGCCTATGTAGGTTAGGTTTTAATAGGCAGCTGGCACCTTTCCCAAAACAGACTTACATTCAGATGTTTTTTGCAGGTCCCTCAGGCTAAAATGGGTTAAAGGACTTACTTGCAAACGTAAACCTAACATGTACATTTAATTTACACAGAGCATACAGGTCCAGGGGTGCAAACAGACACAAGAGACAGAAGTGATGGACATATGGTATGTGGCCATATCATTTCATTCAAGTACTTTTTTCTCCTTTTTTATCAGTTTTTCTTTCTGTTTCTGAATTTTTGTATTTATTTTTTGCTCTTGTTTTTGAGCTCGTGTTTGTTCTCGGCTGCAGTGTTAGTCAGTAACTTCTCTACGCCACAGATTATGTTTCTATTTTATGTCACAGAAACTCATAATATCATCTGTTGCTAAATCATCCTGCTACTATATTTATACCTATGAATTATTCAAAATGAATATGTGAACATGCAGTGTCATTTTTCATTTTAAAGCAGGTTTCCAGAGAGGACTCTGAGGAGGCTTCTTACACCAATATCCCCATGACCACTATGCAGGCAGTACGGCTGGCTCTTCACTACACATGCACCATAGACTAATCAATTCAATATCACGAAGGTTCACATAGTGACCACAATACACACACACACACACACACACACACACACACACACACACACACACACACACACACACACACACACACACACACACACACACACACACACACACACACACACACACAAAAACACACACACACACACACACACACACACACACACACACACACACACACACACACACACACACACACAAAAACACACACACACACATACACATACACATACAAACAAGTAAGGCATGTGTTCAAAACACTTTTACTTAAACCAGTAACAACAACAATACAAGTGAAAACACTGCTTGATTTATGGGGCTTGTGTGAATAATCTGCAAAATTAATGGTGGTGAAGATTCTATCAATATCACGGCTATCAGAATTGTCATCTGGAGTTTGTGAAACATAGTCGGCATCTGTAGACTACTTCTATCAATATCAGGGCTATCAGAATTTTTATTTCTAGTTTGTCAAACATAGTGGGCCATTGTAATCTTTGCTGATCTCTAATTGGTAAACATGTCGACCACTTGTATCAATATCAGGGCTATCAGAATTTTTATTTCTAGTTTGTCAAACATAGTGGGCCATTGTAATCTTTGCTGATCTCTAATTGGTAAACATGTCGACCACTTGTATCAATATCATGGCTATCAGAATTTTTATTTCTAGTTTGTCAAACATAGTCGTCCATTGTAATCTCTGCTGATCTGTAATTGGTAAACATGTCGACCACTTCTATCAATATCAGGGCTATCAGAATTTTGCTCAAGACTTTGGCAGCCATAGCTGTCCATGGCACTCTTATGGGGTGATGAGCTGTAAATGGTGAATATTTCATTCTTCCAACAGGGTGGCGGACAAGATGGTGTTTCTCCAGCACTGGAAGAGCACGCAGCAGATGCCTAAGAAAGGCTACATTTATGGGTTTGGTGCCATCTCTTTTCTGTGAGCAACACACACATAAAGAAAGAAACGAGCAGATCATATCATTTTCAATAGTGCTTGCCAGCTCTGAGCAATCCATTTGTTTTTTGTTTTTTTATCATTATTTGTATCATGGAATCTTGAATGCTTTACATACAATATATTCATTGTTAGATTCGGTGCGGTTTGAAAATGTTTCATTTTTGTTTTGTGTTATGGATATGGTGAATTGTAGACTTTGGCATTGGATAGGCTATGTGCTGAAAAAGATGCCATATCTGATGTTGTCATAGTTCCCCTTTAGATGGCAGCAAAACCTCAGTGATCTGCAGACACACATAAGGACATAGGCCTACGTCATGTTTTAAGCTTCTTTGCTGGCAATACTGTAAATACAACTTTGACATTTTTGGAAGATAGATTCTTTATTTTTGCTATAATGAAAACTATAGTTGCTGTGTAAAACCTTTAGGGAATTTGTGCATTTGAAGTTTATGTTAAATAAATGACAGAAACAATTTAAAAAACAAAAATAAAAACTGAGGCATCACTGCACAAATATTTGACACAGAGGTGGGCTCTTCCTTTCTTCTCAAACATTGTTATAGTTATTATTTTTGTTTGTTTCATGTTATCGACAACATTTTAGCATTAGATAAAATGTCACCAGAGTTTTTATAGTCCTCTTCAGGTGGAAGCCAAACTCTGCCTTGGTGAGATGCAAATATAAAACTCTTCTATGCTGACAACACTGCATTGACAAATGAATACATTGATACTGTAATAAAGCTTATTGTTGCTTTGTGAGCCCGTTACCAGAATGTTTGTTCTATGTAAACAGTGTTCAAGTTACCAGAATGATATGTTTGGAAATGATTTAGCAACAAAGCAGGCCACTTTGTTACACTGCCAAAGGACGTGGCTGTGCACTGAATCTGTTGACCTGTTTCCAGTACACAAAATCAACTGCATTATGAGATCAACACATATCTATTTACAATACTGAATGGAGCTTAAGTGGTCTGGGAGTGCACAGGAGGACACTGAAGCATCCACAGCCCATTTCCTAATAGGCCCCCTCATGCGCCAGGCATCATAGAGTAGGCCACCTATGTCAGTGAAAACAAAGCTAAACCACTTTCACACAGGAACATGTACTATTTGACTGCATCCCTGACAGTGATATACATACACCACTTATATCATGGTGTCAATGCCACTAGCCCCGTGGTCAGTCGCCATACCAACCCAGTTGTCTGTGTGTTCCTGACATTCTTGGTGCACATTTCTGTCACACCACTTCCTCCCTCAACCCTTTTTCGAGAAAGCAGAATTTATCAAACTGTGTGTGTCGTGCTACAACTTGATGCTGTATGTGAATGTGGTTTCAAGGGCCTGCAGTTTCAGAGTTGACAGCACTGCACGCTTCCAGAGTGCAGCAAAGCATCTAGTCCACTGTAAGAACGACTCATTCTCTCCCACCAGTGAGGGACGGATGTGGTTATGGAACTATTAATAAAGAACAGAACAGTTAATTAATAACTAAAGAACAGAGAACAGCAGTTGAATTAACAAGTTGTGGACTAGTCAAATCGAAGGCACATTAAACAAAGAAAAAAAGCCAAAATAGGGTGAGCAGATAGACACAGAAAAGGCTGAGAAACACACAGAGGCATGTAGTCAGGGGTGTAGTGGGCGCGGTACGCGAGGGTACGCAGTACACCCACTTCTCCTGAAGTGAGATTTTTTTTTAAAATCTTCTGCCCATGTTTGAATACAAAAAGTAATGATCACATGGCAGTATTGCAGGTGATTGACCAAACAGATGAAAACGGAGAAGCAATGACGGTAGATTAAGGACAGTTGGGGGGTTTGACATGATAAATTGCCTAATTATTTGATGACGTTAAAAATCGCGTACCCCCACTTTATAAATCCCCACTACACCACTGCATGTAGGTAAAGAATGATTCAATGATCTATTCAGTGGGCGTGATGGAGTGGTCGTAGTGTTGGGGTTGTGCTCTGACTGACATGCTTACGCTCTTTGGTGTAGAGGTCAAAGTTTCAGCTTCAAACCCCGGATACGGGGGGTTTGAGTCCTGGTAGGACAACTTGACAAAAAGAAAGCTCAAAAAGAGCATTTTTGTCCTGTAGGGCAAAGGGGCAGGAACACATTACATTACATTATATTACATTAGTATTTAGCAGACGCCTTTGTTCAACGTGACTTACAAGGAGCAATTTAACAAGAACAGGGTAAGGCACAGTGTACAGTTGCAACACTGATAGCATTGTCCTACAAAGAGTAAAGAAGAGGACAATGCATTAAAAAGTAGCCACTTCAGGTGAAATACCACAGTGATCAAATACATGATGTCGAATGTAAATAGTAGAGATGTCTTTATCCAGAGGAGACAGGAAGACAAGAGTGTGAAGTCTGCACAGGAAGAGCATGCAAAGCTGTTAACTCCTGTGTCCCACTATGATGCATGTACACACCTGTTACTGAGCGTTGTCACTGTCATGTCATCTTATCCTGCAATCCAAAGGCCTAAAAAAGCCCCTATATATATTTTTTTTTTTTTAAAGCTGAAATCAGGCGCTGAGTTAATGCATATTCAAATGCAACGTCAGCCTCAGTAGGCCACAATGTACAGGGAAGAGTCGTCTTCATTTTCTGCAAGTGTTTTAACACCCTAGATGTAACCTGTACTATCACACCTCAGCCATGTGGAAACTACACCCAGCTGATGGTGGACGCCTTAAAGGCTGATTCTAACACCAGCAAATTATAGTTGAGTCTTTGTTAGTCTAGAATTCTTGCAAAAACATTGATACAATTTTTTTTTCACCTAAACATATGTAATGACATCTTTGTTCGTATGATTGCCTCTGTTTGAAATACCTAAAGATGATTAACATAACTGATGCCCATGTCAAACCTGATACCAGGAAAAGTAAATGGCTGTTTCTGTAGACTGTTGACTGAGCAACAATGTGTGTATAGACCACCTACAAATGCATCCTGTACACCCACTTGTGTAAAAATAAACTGACCACAAACTGTGTGACGTTTATCTATGCTCTAAAAGTACGGTACCTTGTGTGCATAGGGGTGTAAGTTAGTTCACAGAAGTGTGAAAACTGCCACTGCAAAAAATAAGAGAACGCTAAAAACAAACTGAAAGGAGAAGTGCATAACCAGTCAAGCACAAGTCTTACTAGAGCGCTTGCTAACATGTATGCCACACTCTCACACACCGAGACTTTAAATGTTTTGTCTGACAACATGAACTTCATCCTCCTCATCCTCCTCGTGGGCTTTCAAGGTAAAGTAACTATTCAATGCTCTGATTGTGCAATAGAGGAAAACACCAGAAGTTACTACTCTAAGGTTCATCTTAGCGCTGGATTCTTCCAGTTTTGTGGTGTCAAGCAGCTCGTCAGCTGTGGACTAATGAAGAACGTGTAGGCTAC
Source organism: Engraulis encrasicolus (assembly GCF_034702125.1). NCBI lineage: Eukaryota > Metazoa > Chordata > Actinopteri > Clupeiformes > Engraulidae > Engraulis > Engraulis encrasicolus. The sequence goes on along the minus strand of NC_085865.1, from coordinate 4,442,633 downwards.
AGGACGTACAGTATGTGTTTAATCCGGGGCTGTTATTAAAGAATTATCCTAGATCATTTTTGATTCAATTTTGTGTTTTTATTCAATCTTGTAGGTTGTGGAGTGATGATAAAATATTACAATGGAAAAATAAGTCTTCCTTTGCATTTTTGGGGACATTTAATTCAATCAAATTTCAAAACACGTCAGTCCTAATGTTGCTTTATATTGTATGTCTCAGACAGTGAAGGTCTCCGTAAACACAAAAACAGTTTGAAGTAGTAGGCCAATATAAAAACTGGAGTTCACTAAACCACTCTATTCATTTCAAAAATCCCAAATTGAAACAGCTTGTAAATAGTCTGGAAAGCCACGCCATAGCATGAAAACTGCTGGTAGGGTTGGTGTAGTTTACCAGGCCAGCTTGCACGTAATGTTGTTTTGTTTTGTGTTCATTTTCTATCATATTGTGCAGGCATTCATTCCATCACCTCAGTGAAATGGGCAGAGGAGGGACAGACCCTCAACATCCCCTGTCTTTATGAGGCAGAACAAAAAGGATACACCAAGCTCTTTGCACGTTATAATGGAGATTCTCTTCCTTGGCAAACTGTAGTGAACACCAATGGTTATGCATCAGAAAGATACTCAATTTCAGATGATCCCATCCAAAATGTCTTCACTGTGACAATTCAAAACATGCAAACGTCCGACACAGGCACATATAGATGTGTATATCAGAGAAAAGTATACCATGAAGTCTACATATCAGTCACAGGTAGCAGCTCCTCCAATTGTACTAGTTCTTAATCTGCTGTATAACTGAACAATTTTTTTATTTTGGAAATCTTTAAAACCATTACCTGTGACTTGTTAATTCCACTATGCAGATTCCTCCAGACTCAGTGTCAGCAGCCAATATGTGACCAGGTATGTGGGGGGGAGTGTGGCCATTAATTGTCACTACAGCAGCGGATATCGGCTGGAGAAGAAGTGGTGCAGGATCGATGACAACTGTGCTGGTTCATACTACAGCTACATCTACTACAACTACAACCACATCAGGGGACTGTCAGTGGAGTTGAGTGGTTATGGCTATTATGACATTACAGGGGTGCTAAAGGTGACTCTAAAAGATCTGCAAGAGAGTCACACAGGTTGGTACTACTGTTCTGTGGGAGATCTACAGATGCCTGTACACGTTACTGTCATACAGAAACAAACTACACTGGAAACGTCAGCCAAACCTTCAAGCAACAGCCCTACTCCCAGGACAACAAGCACAGGTATAGAGACTACAACTACAAATACAGTAGAACTGAAATAGGTAACATTTAAATTACCAAGCTGAATTGTTTTGTCATCTATTGTAAAATCGATATAAAATTGTCTACCTGCTGTACGTTCAGTGATTCATCATACTCTCAATTAAGTCATTTCAATGTCAACAGAGTTTGTGGTTTTATTGGATTGATCTTATGTTGAACTGAAAATGTCCTGTCTGTTTAACATTTTAATCTGCAGTTGATGCTGTGCCCTCCATATCCCCTACACCCACGACACAAACGTAGGTCCTAACCTCTCACTATCTACATTAGTGTTTCTCAACGGGGGTGGTACAGGCCCCCAGGGGGTCTTGGGGAGCCCCAGGGGGGCGTTGAGAAGGAAACAGCTGAGTGGGGGCGGGGCTTAGTTCCCATTGGAGGGGCATTAGTCTATTTTATTATTCAATACTAAGGGGGGTGTTGGCAGGCTCATGATGAGGTCACGGGGGCGCTGGGAGGCTCATGATAAGGTCAAGGGGGCGTTTGTTCAAAAAAGTTTGAGAACTGCTGATCTACATGTACTAAGTATACAGTTAAGGCCAGTGTTATTAGCCCCATTACTAAATTTGACACCACTCTTGATTTCTCTGGATTGCAAGCATGGACATTCAATTTCAGTACCTTCTCCTGCGTCTGTTATTGTAACAAATGGTCATGGCCATCAAATGATACCAGCGTCTACTAGAAACTGAAAGCTTAAACATGTTCCTGTTGGGAAAATTCAGAATTATTCAGTTTCATTCACAGAACCATTCATACGATGTGGTAATGTAGAATGCACACAAAGTAAGAAAATACAAGGAACAGCAAACAGAAATTTAAAATGACATGAGAGAAGAAAATCAAAGCTCATTAAAGTAAATTAATGCACTCAAAGTAAATGAATATCACTTATGATGTTGTTGCAAAGTAAAAAAGACCACATTTCAAATGCCTGTGTGTGGACGTGTTAAGTTCTGTTGTTTATAATGATAGAGTGTACAGCACTGTAGTCTACTTTTTTATGTGGGTATACTGTACATTTGAGCATTTTTTGAAGTGGGTATACTGTATATATTTTTGCTATTCAAAACAATGGATCAATCAATTTTAAGTGGGTATACTGAAATCCCTAAAATTTTGAAGTGGGTATACACTGTATACCCGCGTTCTACGTAGACTACACCACTGAGAGTGTATGTGATTTGCAGAGGTCCTAACCTGGCGCTCCTGCTTGGTCTGTTGGCGGCGTTGCTGCTCGTGGTGATGTGTGGAGCTCTTCTCCTGGCCACCAGGCTGAAGAAACTCAGTAGGTGCAATTATCAGTGTACTGTACGTAGCTGAGGCCATGCAGCAGCCATGTTATTGGCAGCAGAGTTGACTATTTATCTATTCCCACTGCAAAAAAGCAAGATTGTTTAAAAGCTTTTCCGCTATAGCCACACTGATGTCAAAACAAACAATCTGACCAAATGTATGGATTTTTTTTCTGAATCTCTCCTTTCTTCTTGGATCATTTTTTATTGTCTTAAAGGGGCACTGTGTAATATGTTCAGTATTTCATTTCCAGAAATTATGCTGCCCATTCACAAATGTTCTGAAATTTCGAAATTGTAGGCCTATCTGTTGTGTTTCTTGACTTTAATGTACATGGCAAAATATTTTTTGTCCAGAGCGTGAAGGCCCTGGAGAGGAAACAGACGAACAGGAGAGAAGAGAAAGAGAAGTGGTGAGTGGAAATATGCTATTTTTTCTTCAAATTTTTAACACTGTTTAATCGAACAGGGAACTGAAAGTGTAGAGAGGTATGAAGCGAGGTCATCATGTCTAGCAAACATCGCATGGACGATGCAAATGTTAAATGAAACAATGAAGCAAGAGTGATAGACAGAGTAATCACTGTTAAGTTTAGCCGTGGGTAGATAGGATGAATGCTCATGCTTAGGCTACTTCTACTGTATATTGGCCACTTGTACCAGAGATTCTTTATATAGAGATATGTCAACATAATAGGTTGCTATGGGCACCTAACATGACCAGGTTCCGGTCTGCCTAAAGGGACGTGTCATAATACTCCTAGCATTGAATAGAACAGTCCTTAGGTCTGCCTAGGTCTGCCTAAAGGGGGATTCCCCCCCCCTCCCCCTTGCAATAATAGAACCCGGAAACAATGGGCAAATGGAACCTCTCTCTCTAATAGAACCTGGAAACAATGGGCCAATGGAACCTCTCTCTCTAATAGAACCCGGAAACAATGGGCCAATGGAACCCCTCTCTCTCTACTCTCTCTGGTTTTACTGTGTAGTCCCCTCTCCCTTTCCTTATACAGTACTTGATGCTTGAAAGAGGAACTCTGTTGTGTTGTAGAAACTGCAGTTCTTATATACTGCAAACTGCGGTAATGTGGACACGAATACACTCCAATACTATCCAAGAAATCTAGATGCCCCTAGTGGTCGTAAATTGAACCTTTCAGCTGTAGGGGTTTAGCTCGCTAGGCTACTGAAAAACAGCAAAACATAAAGTCACTAATAAAGAAATATTTTACTGTCATAGCTTCCCTGACCCTGTCACAGCCAAACTGATGGCAAAACAAATGATCTGACAAATCACATGTATTTTTTCCCCTGAGTCTTTCTGCTCTTCTTGGATGTCACACTGTAACACCCTTGTCTTTGTACCTTAGTAGCCTACCATTTATGTACAGGAAACTGCATAATGACATCAGAAAGACTTGATGCCTTAAACTCTCATAACCCTTAAGGGTCCTAAACTGCAGTGTTTAGCAGTTTGGTAGGATTGTGTTCCTCTACAGTGAGTCCAATATGTATTCTATCCCTTGCTGATTTTGTTGGTTTGCCTACTAACAAAGACATGATCAGTCAATAAATGTTATGATAATATGTATTCTAATATGGAGAGACAGAATATCAAAAAGAAAATCCAGAAATTAACTGAAGAGAATATATATTAATTTATTTCCATTTCATCGAGCAAAATAAGTATTTGATCCCCTGCCAACTGATTACAGTTCCGGGCCCACAGACCAGATGGGCACTTCCGATCAACTTGTCATCTGAATTAAAGGCACCTGTACATACTAACATGCATTAAAGACACATTTAATCAACAGAATCAGTCCATAGTATGAGTGAATCAGTCACACTCCAACCTCACTAGCATGGGAAAGACCAAAGAGTGGTCAAATGATATCAGGGACACGATTTTAGACCTGAACAAAGATTAAATGGGCTGCAAAGCCACAAGAAAGAGACTGGGTATTAATGACCCAGCTGTTGATGCATTTCTTCCAAAATGTGAGGAATACAAAATGACTATCCATCAGCCTGTCTGGGGTTCTATACAAGATTTGACCTTTTGTAGGGATTTGATAATCATGAGAACAGAAAGAAATCACCCTAGAGCTGTACGGGATGAACTAGGCAATGATATCAAAGCTACTGGGACCAAAATCACTGAGAAAACTACTGGTAGCACTTAATGCCACAGAGGTTTAAAATCCTGTAGTGCACACATGGTACCTCTACTTCAGAAGGAACCTGCGCAGTCCCACTTGAGGTTTGCCAACGGACATCAGACTGGTTTAGGATATGATAAGGAGGTGCTGTAGTCAGATGAAACCAAATTCAAGCTGTTTGGCATTATCACAATTCAATGTGTTTTGAGAAAGAGTACCACTGTCTATGATCCCAAGAACACCCTCCTCACCATCATGCATGAAAGTGGTATCATTATGGTTTGAGGGTGTTTGTCTGGCCAAGGCACAGGACAACTTCACATCGTCAATGAATGGATGGAGGGAGACATGTAATGTGCAATCCTGAGTGCAAACGTCCTTCCCTCCACCACTACACTGATGGGTGGGCCATTGTTGGATCTCCCAACATGACAATAATACACAACATACAGTCAAAGCAACGAAGGAATGGCTCAATAAGAAGCATATTAAAGTCGTGAAGTGGCCTAGACAGTCTCCAAATATTAACCCTATAGTAATTCTATGGAGAGAACTGAACCTCCCATTTGCCAAGCTACAGCCACAAACTATTAATGTTTTAGAGATAATGTGCAAAGAGAAATGGGCAAAAATAGTTTGTCATTAACTAAAAGAAGCATCTAACCTCAGTGCTAGAAAACTAGGGCTTTGCCACAAAGCACTTTATCTTCTTTAGCTAGAGGGGTCAAATACTTATTACCCTAAATTAAATACAAATAAATTAAAATATATTATTTTAAGTTATTTTCTGGAATTTCTTTTTGATATTCTGTCTCTCCATGTTTGAATACATATTATCATAAATTTATAGACTGATCATGTCTTTATTAGTGGGCAAACGGGCAAAATCAGCAAGGGATCAAATACATATTGGACTCACTGTATATAAAAACTAATTTGCGTCTGATTTTGTTATTGCTGAGGAGTTTAGAATATAATCATGGGAGTCATGTTTGCACATGAAGATGAGTTAATTTGCCTGAAATATACTTAAAACAATGTGAAGGTATATGTAGCACACTGCCTGCAGGGAGGGATTAGCTCACAGGCTAAATACGAGTACGGCTGCTTGCAGTTTAGGGCCTCTCAACTTCCAAGGGGGCACCGATAGGCCAAAAGTCAAAGATCAAAAATCGCAGAATTGTGACAAGAAATTTAGTTTATACTCCTCCTGCTGGTAGACATGTTATATTACCCTTAATTTCTAGTTTTAAGACACTGTCCATGTACATTTGTTGTGAAATTGGCCTTCAAGGGGGGCCCACAGCAATAGCCTAGGGGGCCCCGGGCCATCTTAATCTGGCCCTGATTGCCTGAAAGGCCCCAAACCTATATGCCAATGTTCTCTCATGGAGTAAACTACAAATATATCATATTAGAGATGTACAGGATCCAAGATCCAGTTCCGGATCCGGCAGGATAATAGGGTTTTTCAGACTATCCGGATCCGGCAGGATCTTAAGCAGTGGATCCGGTATCCGGCAGGATCCTAAAAATCAGGATCCGGTGCATCTCTAATTATAATACCATAGGATTTTAAAAAAAGTTAAATTGAGCCATCTGCCTCAATCTGAAGCTTATTTAAGGCACAAAACCTAGGACTAGAATGGGATGTGTCAAAAACCTGCCACAGCCACATTAAAGTGTAATATGAAATTGAAATAAATAAATAAATATATATGTAGTCCTATATGTTTACAAATGACCGTAAGATTACATCAAGGACTTGTACAGTGTAATGGGGAAATGAAGTTTGAGAGTTGAGAGATTTGTTTGAAGCTCATGCCTGACCTCTGGTGGCAGTATGTTTTTTGTTTAGTTTGTTTTGTAATGACATGGTGTAACTCAGTGATAGGCAAGCCCTTGGGCCTATACTACAAAGCTGGTTCAGGATAAGTTAAGGTTCAGTTAGTAGGTAATTCATCTAATACAAGAGCGCTCATCAGTTAGCATTTAAATCCAGTTCAAGTTCCAGTTCCAAGAAAAAAAAAAAGTCAAGTACAACTACAACTTTTCCCCCTCCAAGTTAGCCTGCCACGGTAGCAATAAAGGCACAGCATTCAATAGAAACAGTCAATGTCATTTGTGAAATTCGTTTTATTTCATTGCAACGTATTAACTGTATGGAACACTTCAGATAATATCATCAATTTCATTTCATTTTAATATTTGAAGTCATGAATTAGACATTTTACAATAATATTTTATTAACTGCACTGTCATTCTCGTCCTGTTTCCACAGAACTCGGAGGACGTTACCTACAGCATGATCGCTATGACCTCTGTGGATGTCGTATGTCTCTTCACTACGCAAATCATGCACACCAGCACATACACATTTAAATGTTTATTGAATATGATTATAATATTGTCTTCCACACACCGCGCTCTTCTGTCTTGTTGGTGCGTCTCGGAAGTAATCGGTAACACTTTAGAATAATGGATGCAAAAAAGCATTATTAAGACTTAATAAATAATTAACTATTGATGAACAAAACATTAACAAACGTTTGTAAATGACTAGGAAATGTAAACAAATGCTTGTAAATGACTAGGAAATGCTATGTTAATATTTTATATTTATCAAACATTTACAAGTTGCTTGTAAATGAATAAAATACTCTGTTATAAGGTGTGTAAAATCTTGCATATATCATTTGTAGATATTTTATAAAGCATTAGTAAAACTTAGTTAATAATAAAAACATTTGTTAATGTTTTATTCATCATTAGTTAATTATTTACTGAGTCTTTACTAAGGAACATTATTTATTTATAAAGTGTTACCAACTAATCTAGTAGTAGGAAATGGATCGCACTCAATTTTTCTTCTTTCTTGTTTTTTTATTTTATTTTAACATTGCAGGCACTGACATGACAGACGTTTTGGCTGCACAGAGCCTTCTTCAGTGTCACAGCAGCCAAAACGTCTGTCATGTCAGTCCCTGCAATGTTAAAATAAAAGGAAAACAACAAGAAAGAAGAAAAATTGAGTGCGATCCATTTCCTACTACTATATTATTATAATATTGAAAATACACTTACCAGTAGTAAACTTTGCACATTTAATGCTGCCCCCCCACAGACACACACACTCAAAGAAGTGTTTATTTGTCGATTTAACAGGACAGCGCCAACCAAAGTGATGTGACTTACAGCACAATTGCTGCACAAAATAAAAGCCTCAGAAAGGTACGTACTGTAGGCCTTGAGTGCGTTACAATATGCGACCTTGCCTCCTCCACTTGTGCTTGTCTCCTCGTACCAGGAAGTAATATGTCATGATGACATCACTGACAACAGCATTATATTTCAATATCTTGCAAAAGCTCAATTGCAAACTCTTTTTCTCATTTGCAATTGGGATGGTGAATGAAAAACAATCCCTAAAAAGTTGTTGCGGCTCGGCTGACAGCTGGGAAACTTAAACGTTTTCTCCACAGAGGAGGGGCCAGGAGGCGGGGCGAGGAAACAAGCGCAAGTGGAGGAGGCAAAGCTGCATATTGTAAAGCACTCCTTATATGTCATGCAACGCGAATGTCCATGAATGTCTGCCATACAATACAGTTCATCCCATTCCATATTGTTTTTGTCTGCATGGATGTTCTCGTCTTCAGTCCCTCAGATACCGAGTTGAGGATGTCGTCTACAGTGAAGTTGCTACAAAGAAAATCTAGGGTCAGTTTTACACATGCATCATAATGCTTCTCGTGTTCAGTTTGATGCATGCGCACACACGCACACAGGAATGCACACACACACACACACTCTCTCTCTCTCTCTCTCTCTCTCTCTCTCTCTCTCTCTCTCTCTCTCTCTCTCTCTCTCTCTCTCTCTGTCTGTCTCTCTCCCCCCCCCTCTCTCTCACACACACACACACACACACACACACACACACACACACGCATGCACGCGCGCACACGCACACACACACGCACACGCACACGCACACACACACACTATAAATCTATTCATATGACAGAAGTGAATGAGGCCTTTACTGTAATACCATTTTACTAGCCAAATGCCACTGATTCATTGTCTTATTTCTATCCCCCAGATCTCACAGCAGGTTGTATCATAGTTGGCCATCTCCCTCATCTATTGTTGGGCCTCTCTCTCCTGTCTGGATATGGCGTCCCTCATGGAGCAGAATAAAACCATCCCTGGACACCTCATCATCTCATCACAACTGTAACCATAGAGGGTTATATTAATTTGTTCTGCATTTGTGTCTTGGTCATCGTCATCATCATCATCATCATCATCATCATCATCATCATCATCATCATCAGCTGCAGCAGCATCATTATCATATCTTGCCGTGTCATTCAGTCTTTTTCACAGTGAAATATTTTCAATTTTTCTTTTAAGTAGCTTGAAAAGTGACCACGGGTTTCGAAAGAAAACAGTGGAGTAAAAGTTTAAGCTTCTTTGAATCAAAGGTGTCTGACGTGTGTTATGAAAAAGGCTCATTCCGTATTCACTCCTGGCCAGTGTTGCATGCTTCCTTGAGGTCTTGGTCAGAGCAATAAGGACCCAAAGGGCAGTCTGTCAATAGGCCTGTGTGTTCCATTGTCTGAGACGCTACCACAGGGGCATTCTGGTGACAAATCTCCACTTGTGGGAGTTGTCTCGGCTCTTCTCTTACCCTACTTTCCATTCGGTCTGGTATGTACTTTGTACAAGATGATATTTGTACAAGATGCTATTTTGTAGCAACCTTTTTGACAGACGCCCTGGTGATGCACCACTGCAGATCCTAGGCTGACAACCAAGTGGTCTGCATTAATTTGGCAGCATTAACATTAGCACTGTGTTGTATGTATCTCTTACTGTGCATTTCATTTAGGTTACTGCAGTTGAATTGAATTCACCCGCAGTATCCTAAACTTATTAGCTTGCATGGCGTTAGTTTATATTAATATGTTTTATTTTTTGTATCTGTAACATAGCCTATATGACATGCATTATTCACTATTTCTGTGCTTTGTTTCCCAAATAGTGTATAATATAAACTAAATTGAAGAGTGTGAGCATCCCACTTTATTCTGTCATAATACCAATTATCAACTGAATAGTTATGTATATATTTTGCAAATCTGTAAGTATTTTTAAATTATTATTATTGCATGGAAATTGAGCTAGCCTCCAATGTATGTGTGAGTAACTTTATTTTACTATGTTCAGGTTTGGCTGTAGTCTCTTTGTATGATGCCATTTTGGAAATAGGCCTATTGCTCAGTTGGAATGTGTAGGCTATTCTAAAACATTTTTAAATAAAGTGCAACATATTTAAGAATAAAATGTGTCAATGTGTGAAAAAGATCCATAATACCTTTTTATTTGCTAAGCCACATTCCTAAACATCATAGGCCTCTTTATAACATTACAGAACAGATTTAAAGAACATGAGACCCAACATACACTCTCTAGTATGCACACTATCAAAGTCAACCTACCAGGACTCTTGGGTCTTTACACTAAGAGAGTGGGAGCCAGGGCTAGGAAAATTATGCAGGATGTCTCACACCCCAACTCTTACATGTTCACCCTACTTAAGTCCTGCAAACGACTCAGAACCATTCAGGCCAGTACAGAAAGAATGAGGAAAAGTTTTTACCCCCAGGTAGTACGACTGCTGAACAGATACTTTTTTAAATAATTATTATTTTTCTTTTTTTTTTCTTTAACTTAATTCTCACCTCTTATTTCCTTTTTTTACTTTACTTCTTTAATTCTTAAGATGCAGAGTTGATGACCCCATCATTTCACTACAATACCATGTAGGCCTATGTGAAAAATAAAATTGCTTGACTTGACTTGACTATAACAATATGTGATATCATGAACTATACTGCAAATATTTGCACAACTCTTCTGGTAGATGGTAACTTGCTTTCAGGAGTTGTAGGCCTACATTACTGAGTGATTGTAGAAGTGGCGGCAACAGAGTATAGTTGGGTCATTTATAGAAGTTCCGTGACCGTGGAGAGGAAAGGTTTGTTTCTCACTGGATTTGGCATCTATAAAGGTTATATAAAAAAATGAGCCGGGGTGCCCCTCACAAAAATGTGGGGACATTTTTGTAGAACCCTATATCTAAAATGGCTGCCGCCAGCCAAGCTGGAAATTTACTTTTTAATGGTTTTGCGCACAATGCTGCATAATACATGGTTTCTGAGACTATTTGGGTCAAGAAATTCACAAATGATGTAGATTTATTGATTTGACCTATTTTTGATCTTCAAATTCAAGATTGCTGCCACTTTTGGCTGTTTAAATGTCAATTTTTCAAAATCGTCAGAGAGCTTTGATATTAGGCTCAAATGAAAGGTCTGCTCATACTGAGTTCAGTTATGGACAGTAAAGTAGGCTATGCAGAAGTCATCTGAAAGGTAAAAATATCAAGGTTTGTGGTTGATGAGAATTAAACTGCTTATAAGTCGGGTCATGATGTGAGGTTCCGTGACCATCCTCTGGCAAGGATGTTTTGATGATTGATTTGACCCTTTAGAAAAGATTTAGCCCCCATGTCCCTCCCAAAAATCCCTGCATTTTTTGCTAGAGAGGCAAATTCAAAACGGCGTCCGGCGCCATCTCTAAGAAATAACTTTTAATCTGAATTAATCATGTATGAAGACACTTTTTCATACAAGTCAACCATGAGGATTCCAAATCTGACATAATTTTGATAATACAGCTTTGTTTTGACCATGAAATTCAAGATGGCTGCCATCTAGAACAGTCGTTTTCAACCTTTTTTTGGCCGTGACCCTCCAAAACTGGACTGGGGACCCCCCAATTTGTGTAGCTCCATTCCTCATACATAGATATTGAGAAAATAGCTGATATACAAGCATACAATACCTCACATTATAAGGCGTAGTGTGCTTGTAGGTAGGCAATTTTCACAATGTTTGGCTTTTTAAATATGATTTGACAATTTGGCCAATGTTTTAGCATTGTTTATTGATAGCTTCAGATGCAGTGATGGTAGTTTACTTTGAGAGTCCTTACGTTATCACCCCCCCCACCCCCAACCTCCCAAAACAAAGGTTCTCGACTGTGTTGTTGAGGATTGTGTGGCTTTATTCAACCCCAATGGCATATAGAGGAAGACGCAGAAGAACAAGCTCATCCAGAAGATCTCCCTCCAACATATTGTGATTGAAGAACCCTATGTTTCTCTAATTGACATGGGCATGATCTGGAGGATGGCAACTCCATCAGTAGAAGATTGGCAGACACAGGATGCCACACCATACAATTGGTTGGACTATGTCCAAAAGGTGTCTCCAGCATCCTTGCCTGCCAGTGTGGAGTGGCGCACTAGGTACGCCAAGTAGTTGTCAAGAAGGCCGTGTTGGCGTAAGATGTTTGCATCTGAAGGGAGACGGATAAAAGACTGTCTTCATGGTCTTCCACTTGGCAGCAGAGGCTTCAGCCATGGTGCTACTCTTCTTGTGTGCATAGATCACCTGTCTCGTGAACGCAAAGTGCTCTTCTCAGATGACACTGCCATTGTGAGATGTATTAAAGATGGGCAGGGCAGGAGGGGGAGTTCAGGGGCCTGGTGCAGAACTTTGTTAGATAGTGCGGGACCAACCAGTTGCAGTTGAACACCACCAAAACCAAGGAAATGGTTGATTTCTGTTGGTCCACCCCACCCCTTGTGCCTGTATCTTTTGAGGGGGAGACAGTGAAAACAGTCTGCACCTACAAATACCTGGGGGTACATCAGAAAAGTAAATTAGACTGGTCAGTAAATTCACACGCAGTCTAAAAGAAAGTGCAGAGTAGGCTCTATTTCCTGAGGAAGTTGAGATAATTTATGTCTGCAACACACTCCTGCAGATTTTCTACCAGTCTGTCATGGCTAGTGTGCTTTCCTATGCTGTGGCATGCTGGGCGGGAGCATTAGGAAGAGAGATGCTGGACCAGAGATGCAGGGATCATTGACATTGATTACACGGTGAGAATGAGAATGGCGGGCAAGGATGATGGATGACACCTTTTTGACACAGCCCAACCACTTGTATGACGTGCCGTCCTGTGTCCAATGGAGTTGCCATCCTCCAGATCATGCCCATGTCAATTAGAGCAACATGGGGTTCTTTAATCGCAATAGGTTGGACGGAGATCTTCTGGATGACCTTGCTCCCTTGCATCTTCCTGTATATGCCATTGAGGTTGAACAAGGTGAATAAGGCCACACGTTCCTCAACAACATGTTGTTCTTGCAGCTCAGGGAGCTAAGGTTGACTGTCTTGAATCAGGCTTATCACTACTTTTGAGAGCACTTCTGTCCATTTCAGCAGCTCTTGCTTTGAGTCCCTCAACAAGCTTCTTTATGCAAGAATGCTTGGAAAATGTCCTGTGAAATGTTCTATGTACTAGATCAGTGGTTCTCAACCTGTGGGTTGAGGTCCCCTTTTTGGGGGTGGGATGTCAATGTAAGGACTCTCAATTTAAAAGACCATCACCAATGGAGTAGGGGTCCCCAGTCCAAATATGACTGTTTTGGGGGGGTCACAGCCTAAAAAGGTTGAAAACGACTGTTCTAGATGGCAGCCATCTTGAATTTCACGGTCAAACCAAAGTTGTATATCAAAATGATGTCAGATTTGGAATCCTCATGGTTGACTTGTATGAAAAAGTGTCTTCATACATGATTCTATGTCATTCAGATCAAAAGTTATTTTTTTAGAGATGGCGCTGGACGCCATTTTGAATTTGACTCTCTAGTAGAATGCCAGGATTTCTGGGAGGGACATGGGGGCTAAATCTTTTCTAAAGGGTCCATAGAGGTCAAATCAATCATCAAAACATCCTTGCCAGAGGATGGTCACGGAACCTCACATTATGACCCGACTAATCAGCAGTTTAATTCTCATCAACCACAACCCTGATATTTGTTACCTTTCAGATGACTTCTGCATAGCCTACTTGTAATTTTACTGTCCATAACTGAACTCAGTATCAGCAGACCTTTCATTTGAGCCTAATATTAAGGCTCTCTGACGATTTTGAAAAATTGACATTTAAAGAGCCAAAAGTGGCAGCCATCTTGAATTTGAAGGTCAAAAATAGGTCAAATCAATAAATCTACATCATTTGTGAATTGACCCAAATAGTCTCAAAAACCATGTATTATGCAGCACTGTGGGCAAAACCATTAAAAAGTAAATTTCCAGCTTGGCTGGCAGCAGCCATTTTGGATATAGGGTTCTACAAAAAATTCCCCACATTTTTGTGAGGGGCACCCGGGTCATTTTGTTATTTAACCTTTATGACAAATCCAGTGAGAAACGAACCTTTCCTCTCCACGGTCACGGAACTTCTATAAATGACCCAACTAGTAGGCCGGCTACATCACTTGAAAGCAGGTGTCTGTCTTTTCTGCTTTGTGGCTGGCCCCACTGACCACTCCCCCTTAGGGGATGGCCAATGGGGCACCTAAGTCTCCACCCCTTCCGGGCGGCTTCTGGGGCTGGCAACGGAAAAACTTTTGACTGGGCTGTAATGGACTGATCAAAGCTATTTTCCGACCCACCTCGCATTTCCCCGTCGATCACACATATGCTGTGCCTCAGAATTAATAACAACCAATGGTGTGCTTGTTGACTTCACTTGGCAAGCGATTGTTGAGTTGTGAGTGTGCAAAAATATGTAATTATTTGGACTACACTACAGACGTCGCATGTCCGACGTGCAGCCACTTAAGCCACGGTGCAGCGGTAGGGTTGGCTGTGCCTCGGTTCACGTCAGATATGCGAGGCGCAAGTGTAGTCTCCAACACAGTTCTGCACAAAAGCTAAAATAACGTTTCTTGCGTGCCGAAAATGAGTGGTCTTACGACGCAAATCCAAACCTTTCAAATTCACTGTCATCATATGTGAAATCCGGAGCACATGCCAAACGGGATGAGGATTTAGCTTGACTCGCTCCATTGACTCGCATTCAAAATTTTGCGAGCTCCTGCCCCATGTATCGGAAGTAGAAGGGCGTGACTTAGGTGCCCCATAGGCTCATCTCTGTGGGAGTAGCATCCAACTGCAGTTTGCAGAAGTGGGCAGGTCTGGATTTCTGAGATCTCGCCCCTCCCATTTTGGATCTCGCCCCTCCTATTTTTCCTATTATAGTAGTCTGTACAGTCCCACACCATCCCGACGTCAACCTATTTGAGAATTTGCGCCAAATGTCTTCTCCGGCGAATGCATAGGCCTTGCTTGTATTGTGTCTCGTCGTTTGGAGTGCTAAATAAATGTATTTACTAAACACTGGACATAGAATCATTCATCAATCATAGGATATTCATATTCGATGGCGGTAGGCCCAAGTGTAGCACACCAGCATACATTGATGACTCTTATAGCTGCTTTGGACAATAATAATGCTATAGGCTAATTGCGGTGTGAAGTGGTTTGTATTAGCCTATGTCTCGTCGTTGGTTAAGTAGGCCTAAATATATTTATTAAACACTGGACATAGAATCATTCGTCAATCATAATAGCGCACCATATTTGAGAAATGGACCCAAATTATCTGGCGAATGCAGTAGGCTTATTCTATGCACACAGCTTGTTATCGTGTCTCGTCGTTTGAAGTGTTAAGTAAATATATTTAGACCTACTAAACACTGGACATAGAATCATCCATCAATAGCGAATGCGTTACCCTATTCTAGGGAGATTGTATCGTGTCTCGTCGTTTGGAGTGTTAAGTAGGCTAAATAGGCCTACATTTACTAAACACTGGGCATAGAATCATTCATCAATGATAGTGAATGCGTAGTTGGCTACACTGTACACTGTACAGCTTGTATCAGGTCTCATCGTTTGGAGTGCTAATTAAATATATTTAGCCTACTAAATATATTTAATTTTCATTTTCCACGTTCCAATTGCATGAGTGTTTATTTCCATAGAATAATTTGTCCTTGACCTTACTTTCTCTTTCATAGTAAAGGAGAAGATTGAAACGGTCTCTGCAACTGCTTTAGGTTCCATTGATTTAATGATAATGTTAAGCGCTGTTAGACGGTTAAAAACAAAAGGTTAATGCTAAATGTGTCAGGGTGTCAGTTTGGAAGCGGGGCAGATGCACGAAGGATAGGCCTACCAAAGGCTACTGCAATGGCCTGCTCAGAGTCCAGTCCCCAATCCTAAAGAGATTGTGGCGACATCCAGGCTTTGGGACTTTGAAGAATGTGCTCATGCTTTTCAATGATGGGTAGGCCTATGTTTAATTTCGAGCGGATCACACATGGAGTAGCCTAATTCGCCACTGCACAGGCGTTTTACTGCCTACTTTAGTTTAAGCCTCACTAGGGTTGCCAACCGTCCCTTGAAATACGGAATCATCCCGTATTTGGAAACAAAAGTACGGGTTCCGTATTGATGTGTAACGGGACGCAAATTGTCCCGTATTACCGTGAGAGTCAACACTAGGTTTCAAAATGTAAATGGGATGAATGAATAGGCTGCTACGTGCCGCTAGAAGGCATTTTACGGTAACATTAACATTCTATTCTTTCTCAGCCCCCCTTTCCTACTCTGTGACCAATGATCAGACAGCACACTCCCATCCGCGGGAAACTTAAACAAATCACTGCAGCGCAAACACCTAACAACGCTACGTAATGTACAACTATGGCATGCCTTGCTCAGAGTTCTACTCAGCAGCCCTAAACAATAAAAGGCTTCTAGCTGCTGCAAGAAGCCAAAAGAAATACAAATGGAAGCAATGAGAGAAATGAGAGTATAGCAGCTCAGCATTAAGAAATAAAGAATGAAGAAAAAAATGCACAGCCACTTTCTGTTCCCGTGGTCCATTATCTTGCAATTGTTGTACGTGTTTTGTGTTCAAAATAAATTGTGAAAACTGTTAACTGTGGAAATGTCTCAGTTACATCATTTGCCCTAAAATTGGTTAAAATGCAGGAAATTGCTCCCTGAACCCCGCTTCATATTTTTGCGCGCCGCCCATAAGAGGTGTCCCTTATTTTTTCCCCAGAGAGTTGGCAACCCTAAAGCCTACCCATCTTTCGAATTTTAGAAACTGGCACCAAATATCTGGTCTTCAAACTAAGATACTAAGAAGAGACACTTAATATTAATTCAAATTAGACCCATGCGTTAACAAATACTACATGTAGCTTATATTAGCTAATAATAATAATAATAGCTTATATTAATTTCCCTCGGGATTAATAAATTATAGCCTACTAAACAGGGTCGCGTGCTGTTCATCGCGCGGTTCACTCAAAGCTCCCCGCTCGTGTTTCCTACACTCACCAAACCATTATACATTAGTGGAGTAGAGAGAGTGGATCTACGATTTTATTTGTGAAAACTCTGCGTCTCTGCTCTGCACGGTGCAGTGACTTCCAGAGCTATTTTTCTTCCCATGTAGAAGCTTAGCGCTGCCGCTGAATGACAAGGGGGAGGCACTCGATGTGCTCAGGGGGGAGGAGGAAGATGTGCTCAGGGGGGAGGAGGGAGATGTGATCCAGACCTGCCCCCCGCCCTGCACACTGCAGTTGAACATACTTGCCCTGTGGGGCCCGCCCTTTCGCACAGAAAGGAAACTTTTCTTCCTGGTTAGCTGCGCAGCAAGCAGCGTGTGGGAGAGGGTAGAAAGGAACACGGTGCAAAACAGCCCGAGGACAAAAAAATGGCGGAGGCCAGTGTGTTATTAGCTCAAGATCAGTTCAGTTGTCCAATCTGTTTGGATCTCTTAAACAACCCTGTAGGCATTCCCTGTGGACACAGCTTCTGTATGGATTGTATCTCAGGCTGCTGGGATCAAGAGGTAGAGTTCTCAACGGGTCGGGTCAGCCCGAAAAACCCGACATAAGCATATGGCTCGGGTCGGTTCGGTCCGCGGGCTCAATCTTTTCCGCCCAGTGGAAAAAAAAAAAAAACAGTTCTGCTGTTTACCGTGAATCAGGACGAATTTCCCCTTGATGGGTCAGTAAAGCTAGACCTATCTATCTAAATATATGTAGGCCTGCGTAACGAAGGTCTGGCAGGCTGCTGCATGCAACCTTGCGCAGTGCATTATTTGTAAATCACAAGGTACCAGAACGCAAAACAAACATCACATCACAGCGATGATGAGTTGGAAAGAGGTTCCGGAACGCACAGAAAAACTACATTGGCTACAATTACGCAAACTAATAAAAACGGGAAAAAAGTTCTTAGATGCAATTTTAACGATATTGAGTCCCATGTCAGCTCATGGAACCATACTTTTGTTTCTTAATACAAGGGACGGTTGGCAATCCAATGACTAGGCCTATTTTAAACAACAGCCATAGTAGGCCTAGCATATTAAATGCTGTAATGACAACAACCAATATTTTTAGTTTGATCGCTAACTTTATTGCTTAGTAGTCTCAGCAAATGCAGTGCATGGAAATTATGTTTTCCCCATGAGGTGAAACGAAACCGAAGCGGTCTTCTACATAGGCTATACTAGAAAGGACAGTGGCTTTCCAATTAGGTTATCCTTTCCACGTATTCACACAACGTTGGCATATGCGTATTAAACGTTAAATCCACGCATTGTTGGCGACTTTGTTGCATATAATTTGGCTAATCCGCATGTGCTGTTGCGATATGCCACTTCACTATTTAAATGGCTCGTGCACCGATGGTAAGCGAGCGGCAGCGAAGGTGCCGGTAGACTTGGCTTTTCACACTGACTGTCTGCTCGCGCTGCGGTCTGGTTGAAAATCCCCTCAGCAAATCTTTTATTTGGAGCGTGTAGGCCCTGTTTGAATGAAATATCACCTTGTCTTTGCTGTTTTCGTGCTCAAATTGACTTTTAAGCAACTGTCGGGTCTTGGGGCGCACACACATGCGGAGCGCTCGCCAGCCGAGGAAGATCTCATCCTCTCACCTATCTGTCTTTTTTGCTACATGGCTGATCAATGCACCAACCGTAGCCCAGGTGCCACTAGAAATTAGTATGTCCAAAACCTTGTGTGCCGACCAACATTTTATGAAACTTTTAAACAATGTTTGGCACAGCCAGGCTTTCCATCTCATCCACGCATATGAACAAACAAGGAGGGAGGGGCAACTTCACGTAGCCTACATTTAATCAGATACACGGGGTGGAAATGTAGTAAGCCTACATTTAGAAGTCAAAACAAAAGGTGGATAGATTGTTGTTGCCGTGAAGAGGCGGTTATTGAAATCGCGCTGTGGATGATTCTGCTTAAATAGCAAGAACGTTTCCCCATTTCATGTTTCTATTGTGGAAAATATCTTTTCCCTAGGTTTTTAAATGGGTTATGCAATTTACTGCACATAAGTGCCCTTAAAGACCCACCACAACCCGTCATTCTCCATAGGATAACGTGGGGAAACTCGACCCCCGACTTCGGGCCTCGGGCCGGGTTCGGTTAGATAATTCTAGTGATGTGTCGGGTAACATCGGGCTCGGGCTTTAAAAGCCACGGGCCGGGTAGGGTCGGGTTGACATTTTCAGGCCCGTTGAGAACACCAAAGGGAGTCTAGCTGCCCTAAGTGCAGACAGACTTTTACTCCAAGGCCAGTTCTGGGCAGAAACACGATGCTGGCTGAAGTGGTGGACAAGCTGAAACTTCTGGGACTCCAGTCTGCTCCTGTTGCCCACTGCTACGCTGAGCCTGGAGATGCGGAGTGTGACGTCTGCTCTGGGAGAAAGCGAAAGGCTGTCAAGTCCTGTCTGGTGTGTCTGTCCTCTTACTGTGAAACTCACTTCAGAGCTCACAACAATCTCAACCCAGGCAAGAAACACAAAGTGATTGACGCTGCTGGCAAACTCGAGGATTTGTTCTGCTCTCAACATGACAAACTACTGGAGGTCGTCTGTCGCACGGATCAGACATGCATATGTGTGTTGTGTGTAATTGATGAACACAAAGGGCATGACACAGTCTCTGTTGCAGCAGAGAAGACTGAGAAACAGGTGAGACATGGCAAACATTTAATTTCCATCCATTTTACCTTCTAAAATGCTATCTTTATAAAGCAAACTGTTGTTTTGTGAAGTTGCAAAACTTTTTTGTGCAGCTAAGGTAAAGGACTGTCACACACAATCCAAATCCAAGTCACATTGCAGCTGCGATCCAAAATGACATGCCATTTTTAAAAGACTAGGCTACTGGCAAACATGTCGCAGGCTGTCTCAAACCTGAATCGCTTGTGACTTGGAAAAACCACTGGCCACAGTGGCCACAGAGCAAAAAAAAAAAGTTTAGGCCTATTTCAAAACCTGCTGGTCACTCAGGTGGATGGGAAATACAATAGGCCTACTGTAGATGAGACCCAACATAAGGAAAAGCCCTACATAGATTGAACACACCGCGAACCATAACTTTGAATGATTATTTAATTTACTCATTTTCAAATAACTTTTCAAAGAGAGAGCTGGGAAAGATGAAGAGAAAATCTGAAGCCGTCATCAAGAAAAAGGAGACCCACCTGCAAGACCTTCGACAGGCAGTGAAAACACTTCAGGTAAGTTCCCGTCACATGAGATAATAGTCAACAAATTCTTTATTAAGACCCCTGATAAATAAGCTTCTACAACCCCTGCTGAGATAATACACAAAGGACAGGTTGACCTCTCCTCTCCCTATCTTCATGATATGATTATCACTGTTGATGCCATTGTTTATCATTATTGATATGATTGTTTATCATTGCATTGTTTATCTTCTTCTTCCTACCTGTCTCTCAGTCCAGTCATTTTCTAAAGTAGTTGTTGCAGTATAGTAATAGTAGACTTCATGGGATCCAATTTTGATTCCTATGTATTATGTGTTATACACATACAGAAATGGATGAATATAGGGTCTTCTGCTGCTGCTGCTACTACTATATTGCTACTACTACTTATGGAGAATGCCCTTGCTGTTCACCACAGATCTTCGTAACAGAAGAGTCTTGATGTAGCCTGTTGAGAGGGTAGAGTGCTTTAAATACCTTGGCGTTCACATCACAAATGACTTGGTAACACTTTAGAATAATGGATGCAAAAAAGCATTATAAAGACTTAATAAATAATTAACTATTGATGAACAAAACATTAACAAACGTTTGTAAATGATTAGGAAATGTGAACAAATGCTTGTAAATGACTAGGAAATGTTATGTTAATATTTCATGTTTATCAAACATTTACAAGTTGCTTGTAAATGAATAAAATAGTCTGTTATAAGGTGTGTAAAATCTTGAATATATCATTTGTAGATATTTTATAAAGCATTAATAAAGCTTAGTTAATAATAAAAACATTTGTTAATGTTTTATTCATCATTAGGTAATTATTTACTGAGTCTTTACTAAGGAACATTATTATAAAGTGTTACCCATGACTTAACATGGACAAACAACACACTCCATATCATTAAGAAATCCAACCTTTTATTTTTATTTTATTTCTTCTTCACCCTTCTTCTGCACACTTGTTTTGCACCGGTCATGCATTTCGAAACAAGTGACACGAAAGTGTCTCTATGTACTTGACAAATAAATATCCTTGAATCCTTGAATGTGCAGTGTTGTCTTGTGTTTCCAACAGAGTTCTGCTGATGCAGCAGTGGAGAACAGTGAGAGGGTCTTCACTGAGATGATCCGCTCCATTGAGAAAAGACGCTCCGAGGCAACGAAGCTGATCCGAGATCAGGAGAGGGCGGATGTGAGTCGAGCTGAAGAACTCATGGAGACACTGGAGCGAGAGATCGCTGAGCTGAAGAGGAGCGTTGATGAGCTGGACAAACACGCACAGAGTGAAAATAATATTGGTTTTGTTAAGGTATGTTGCTCCATAGATATTGCTAAAAATAACTTCTTACTTCAATTACATTTTTATCTGCTGATTTAGCTTTCAACATTTATTAAAAAAAACATGGCATAAAAAGCACATATTTTAATTAAGTCGTCCTGACTGGTGTGAGATTAAGTGGATTCAAACCAAAAAACTGAACCGTGGGTTCAAATGTGGATGCTAGAGGTTTTATTCGACTTGATAGATAAATTGTGACTGCTTTGAAGTGTTTGAGGACACATTTTTAAACGCTGCAATTGTAATTGCTTGTACTTGTAATTACTTTTTGCATCTCATAGAGTTTCCAGTCTCTGTGTGTCTCCACTACATCTGACAAGTCGTCTACGTGCTCAGTGCATACAGATGTGCTTTTTGAGAGAGTGAGTGACGGCCTCACTCTGCTCAACGACAAACTGCAGGATGTGCTCCACCAGGGACTACAGGACATGACTAAAACTGGTACGTCTCACAGTGATGGAAATAACTTTACACTTAAAGGGACACTGTGTACGATTTTTGGTTGTTAATTTCCAGAATTCATGCTACCCATTCATGTATGTTACCTTTTTCATGAATACTTACCACCACCATCAAAATATAAGTATTCATTATGACTGGAAAAATTCATACGTGAAAAGGGGGATCTTGTCCATGGTCCGCAATTTTGAATTCGGAAATAGATTTTTTTAGTTGCAAAAATGACTACTTGGGCCATACTTGAAAATATTAGTTTATTACTTACTATTACTTTCATGAAAAGATCAAATTTGGCAATAGGCAACCCAGTTTCAATGAGCAGCATAGTA
Organism: Engraulis encrasicolus; assembly: GCF_034702125.1. Lineage (NCBI taxonomy): Eukaryota > Metazoa > Chordata > Actinopteri > Clupeiformes > Engraulidae > Engraulis > Engraulis encrasicolus. Next base: position 4,420,200 of record NC_085865.1, on the reverse strand, counting down.
GGGTCAAAGACGTCAAAAAAGGAATTGTCATTCAGTGTAACGGATACCTTCTGCTGACTGTAACTGCAAAAACATGATTTTTAAATTGTTTCAAGTGAATGGATGACAGCCGAGGCTTTCATGAATATACTGGACTCATGTTTTTTACAGTTACAGTCAGCAGAAGGTATCCGTTACACTGAATGACAATTCCTTTTTGGACGTCTTTGACCCAGTAGCAGTATCTTGTTTGGCCATTTCCTGCACAGTGTACCTTTAACATCATCGGTATGTCTCAGTTGGGGTAATTACTTTGCCAATGAGATGACTGACAAGTTTAATTACCTATTCCTTCCAATAGGTGAACAAGTGAGCATTTTCGTTGATGCGCCTGTGACCAGAGAAGCTTTCTTAAAATGTAAGTAAAACACACGGTTCCTAAAGCAGTGGTTCTCAACCTATGGGCCGGGGCCCACTGGTGGGCCCTGAAAGTATTCCAAGTGGGCCTTGAAATCATTTTCCAAAAATAATAATCATATTTTGGTGTGTGTTGCTGTTGATTTATTTGAGTTTTATTCTTAATTGGGTCAGAGGTGGGCCCTGAACATTTTTGACAATTTCGAGTGGGCCCCAAGTTGAAAAACGTTGGGAACCCCTGGCCTAAAGTAACATGAGGTGTCTGTCTCTAATTACCAATTGACTAATGATCATGATTGTCAAATGGAAGCATTGTGTCTTACTTGTAGCCTACTATACATGGGTTCTAAATTTTGTTTATAACCTGACTGCGTGAACCTAGCTGCGCACAACTCAACCTCTGATTGTTGGAAACCGCTGTCGGTCAAAAAATTAGCTCACATGGTTGGCTGCCAGTGTCTTGCCCCTCCTCATAACATCGTGTTGATAAACACTGAGAACACATGTATAGGCCTATTTTATACATAAGACCCACTTGGTAATGATGTTGTTGTTTCTCTACCCAACTACAGACACCTGTCCACTGACGTTGGAGCCCACCACAGCCAATCACTACCTGAAGCTCTCTGAGGGAAGAAGAGTTGTGAAGCATCTTCGTTTTCATCAGTCATATCCTGGTCATCCAGATCGATTTAGTCTACACCAGGTGATGTGTGCGGAGGCTACATCTCCCAGGGGCTACTGGGAGGTGGAGCGCTCAGGTGACGTGTACGTTGCTGTGTCATACAAGGGCCTAAAGAGGAAAGGGAAGGGTAACGATGCCAGGCTTGGGTACAACGCAAACTCCTGGGCATTGTTTTGCTGTTCGTCTAGGTTCAAGTTCATCCATAATAATAAACAAACGAAACTCTGTCGCGTTCCCGTCTCCTCTAGAATAGGAGTGTATGTGGATCACGGGGCGGGAATCCTGTGCTTCTACAGTGTCTCTGACAACATGACTCTGCTTCACAAAGTAGAGACCACATTTACTGAGCCACTATATCCTGCCTTTTGGCTCTACAATGGAAGCAAAATTAAACTGTGTCAGTGATCACAGACCAGCAGAATAGCACATTAACATCAATGCACGTGTTACGTTCTCTAACCAAAAATCAGTTGCTGTCAGACCTAACCAGATATCCTGAGAGCATTGTATCTTAAGTGACGCAACCAGTTATGTCATATCATTTAATTTGTGGTATCACAGTGCCAATATGTCCACTGTTTGTGAAGCACTCTGTCAGTGGCATTGTGCTTTACAGCTCCTGTTCAGTTTCTCAGCATCACCTGTTTATTTCATCAGTGATGTCTGCCATGTACTTGTCCCATGCACACTCATGTATGTAGATATGCTGTTGCATAATGATGTGCATGTGGAGTTCATTGGCTGTTTAATCTTTATCGTAGAATATTACTATCAAATGTTTTCTATTGTACATAATCTATTTTCTACTTTTGCACTGTAGATGCCGACGCTTTTGATTCAAGTGCACTGTGACAATAAATTATATTCTGTTCAATTCTAGAGTAGAGTAGAGTAACTTTATTGATCCCCAGGGGGAAATGTAGTTTTTTTTTTTTTTTTAGAGTAGAGTAGAAAGTTCTATTAGAGTAGAGTTCTATTGACCTTTTGTAATTTGACCTATAGACATCATATCATACCAGTTGTAATACATGTCTGATGATTAATTGTGCATGTAAAGTAAAAGTACTAATGCCAGTATAAAATGCAATTAATCTTTATTAGCACCTGTTGTAGCATGTTAAAAGAAATCACTGTAACTAAGCTGTTAACAAATAAATTGAGTTTCATGTTATCTCGTCACAGCCATCATTCTATGAGAGAAAATAAGAACAATGATGTGTACTTCACACAACATGATAAAAGCCTGGTGTTCATGTGTATAGCACAGACAACAGTTTAAAGAATAATTCACATATAACCTAGTATTTAAATACAAGTTACCATGTCCCCTGTGTGTTAAAAAGAAAAATTTGGCCAGTGCAACATGCAAATGTATTGCTTATTCAAAAAGAAGAATTTGTTACAGCAACTTGACATAATTACAGCAAAGGGCCGTAATTTTGCAATTCTGATGCAACCAATACCACTCATCCGTGGTAATTCTGTGTGATTTGGAGTACTCTGGGAGAAATCAGGTTGCACAACATGTCCACAAAACAGCATACAACGAGAGTCGCTGGGCATTGCTTTGCAGGCACTAAATCGTTTTTTTCATGCTCATTGTGATACAGTAGTGCTAATTCTGCTGCAGTCACATTTCTAAATTTTAAACATTTTCAGTTGCAGAAAAACAAACTGTTTTCGAGTTAGTAGAACTATAGGCTACTGAAACTTAGAGCACTCCTAATTTATTTTTATTTCTTTGAACATTCAGGTTTACAGTGTACCCAAGGACACAACCGTTTTTGTTAAGCCCTCTTTGAGGTCCTTGAAGGTAGAGAATGCGCGCACATCAGTGGTTCAGGTGCTGGACAAAATAGAGTAACTGAAATAAATGATAGAAGTCCGCAACACTGTTAATGCTCCCAGTGTATTAGCAAATCAATCACTGGGAGCATTAACAGTGTTGCCGACTTCTATCATTTATTTCTCTTTGAGGTCCTTGCCATTCTCTGTGGACAAGGGTTTGTTTACATTTATAAAAAAATAACATACATGTTCAGAGCTTTTAATTTTATCCAGACCAGACAGAAGTTACAGCGAAGTACCAGCTATACTACAGCCTCCACAATCTGCTACTCCAGTAGTGTAGTTGTAACACCAGGTTCAAACACCAGTAAAGTTGTTGACACCAAGGAAGAGTCATGAGACAGTTTCAAATACATTTGAGGGTTTTATTACAAGCTACACATTGAAGACAAAAGGAGGGTTGGAGGAGTAGCTGTTCACCAACATCCAACACCGCACACCGGGAACATGGCAATCTTGTGAACAACAAGCCACTGCAAAGACACACAAGAGTTAGGTGTGAAAAGGGTTAAAACACTACAACAACATCAGGATAAAACCACTACAAACAAACCTGAAATAACTCTGGTGAACAGCTAGACTCTTCACTCCAGCCAGTGGCCCACGATGCACAAGCTTAAAACCTTACTAAATACAATTACTTTTATTATTACAATTATCTTTATTAAAGTTTAAATACAATGTCTTAAAGTATAAAAAACACTCATTACCCAAATCCAAACTACTACCTATGCTGGGCCGCTGGCTGGAGTAATTGGTGGTGCACAGTGTCCCAGTACAGGTTGGCCACCCTGTATGGGACAGAAATCAAAAGCAAATGAAATAACGCATACACTCCAATCATACACCAATCACACATTGAAACTGTACTCACGCATGCACTCATAACCATCAACGAGACCATGTTGCCAGGTTGCACAGCCTAGCTACTGGGGATCATTTAAGTTAGACAGGTAAGTCAAACAGTTACATCATTCACATTCACATTCATCCGCACACACACACAAAAGAACAACTGTGCACCACCAACCTTACCCCCCTTCACAAAGGAGACCAAGAGCGACCCAACACCACCAACTTCCTGTTTATATAGGGAGCCATCTTGTCGAGTTGGGAACTTCCTGTCTCTCAGAGCCACGGCTCCCCCTCTGTCCTGGCCCAGTCATTGCATCCAACCGACAACATCGTCCTTTCTGTTACATAGTAATATAAGAATAGTATAAATGTATGTGTTCTACACTGTCTACACTCTGCCATTTAAAGGACCAAATGTTTCATTATTTGGTAACACTTTAGTTTAAGGTCCACATGCTGGCCACTAATATATAGGGGTACCTAACTGTCCATCTAAGTTACTTTAACGTCATGTGTTAATTAATTAAGGTATGGACTATATTGGCGTAGTATTTTTGTTAACAGCCAATAAGGCCTTGATTAGTACTGTAATTGTAATGAGGACCTTGTAGGCCCTTATCACATCTCTCGTAATAAGTCACTGATAGAGACAGATATTAGGCAAGCATTAGTGCGGGGCAGCCGTGGCCTAGTGGTTAAGAGTTGGTCTTTCAGTCTAGGGGTTGCAGGTTTGAATCCCCCCTGACCTCTCCCTACACCTCCATCCATAGCTGAAGTGCCCTTGAGCAAGGCACCTAGGCCCACATTGCTCCAGGGACTGTAACCAATACCCTGAAAAATAATAACTGTAAGTCGCTTTGAATGAATTAAAGTGTCAGCTAAGTGCAATGATGTAATCTAGTGCATGGATGTCAAAGTGAGGCTCGGGTGCCAAATCTGGCCCTCATGGTCATTTTATTTGGCCTGCGAGATCATTTCGAATGTGAACTACAATACAATTAATATATAACATGACTTGGTAACACTTTATTTGACGCCGGTGTCATAAGCATGTCATTACAGTGTCATGACAGTCATAGAGAAGTCGTAAACATTATGACCATGTCATAAACATTTTATGACTGTTGTCCTTAAGTGACATTCGGTTATGTCAAGGTTGTTTATGACATGGACATAATGTTTATGACGTGCATAACTGTGCCATGACACTATTATGACACCGTAATGACATGCTTATGACACCGGCATCAAGTAAAGTGTTACCCATGACTTGAACATGAAATTTGGTGTGTCATAGGAGTATGTATATTGTGTTCAGCCCGTGACTTCATATCAGATTTGAATTTTGCCCCCTCTTGTGAATTTGAGTTTGACACTCCTGCATTACTGGCTAACAGGTGAACTGTATTCTTAAATGCTACCCATTATTTTAACATTTAACAAAGCAAACAGAATATTTGAAATGCCAAGAGTTTGTGTCCTCTCTCTCTGTGACTGGCTCCGGAGAGGCCACACCCCCACCGGCTTAGGGGCACGGCCCTTTCACGCCGAAAGAAAACCTGTCTGTTCTTCCCGCTCTCCCTGCTTTGCTGGTCTGCGAGAGAGACAGAGCACATCCCAGAGAGAGTAAAAGAGCGCAAGACGAGAGAGAGAAAGACACAAAAAGTGACCAAAAAAATGGCAGCGGAAAGCGAGGCATTAGCCCAAGATCAGTTCAGCTGTGCTATCTGTTTGGATCTGCAAGAGGATCCTGTAGGCATTCCCTGTGGACACAGTTTCTGTATGGATTGTATCTCGGGCTGCTGGGATCAAGAGGATCCAAAGGGAGTCTACAGCTGCCCACAGTGCAGACAGACGTTTACTCCAAGGCCAGTTCTGAGCACAAACACAATTCTGGCTGAACTGCTGGAGAAGCTGAAGCTTCTGGGACTCCAGTCTGCTGCCGCCGCTGCTGTTGCACACTTCTACGCTGAGCCTGGAGAAGCGGAGTGTGACGTCTGCTGCAGGAGAAAGCGCAAGGCCGTCAAGTCCTGTCTTGTCTGCCTCACCTCCTACTGCGAAACTCACTTCAGGGCGCACGACAGTCTATTCCCAGGCGAGAAGCACAGAGTGGTGGATGCATCTGTTAATCCCGAGGAGCTGCTGTGCTGTCTGCATAATGAACCCCTGGATGTCCTGTGTCGCACTGACCAGACGTGCGTATGCATGCAGTGTGCCGTGGAGGAGCACGGCGGACATGACACCGTCTCCGTTGCAGCAGAGAAGGCTGAGAAACAGGTGAGCCACGTGTGTCTATACAGTGTTCACTGCTTATACTTTCAATGTCAGCAACAGTCAGCCACAATAAAGGTCCTTGTTAACACTCAAAAACATGCTGCAAATGTTGATCATTAGATAAGCTCACACAGCACTTAGAGCACTTAGAGGGTTGATTTGACATCATTTGGACTTATAAATGAACTCTTAAGTGTTGCACCGCAAAATGTTTTCATGTTCATGTTCCATAGTAGTTGGCATTTAATTTGCAACCATAACCATATACTATACAGCAATGTACATAATATGGAATACAATATTTTTATTAGCTGTGTAACTTTCCACAATAATGTAGTTCTATAATCTCCAGTCCGCGAGTGTTATAAATGTAAACTACATATCAACAACCCGTTGCAACTTTGTTTGTTTTTTTTTCCAGAGAAAGTCAGGAAAGACTCAGAGAGAACCTCATGAGATCATCAAGGATAAAGAGAAATGCCTTCAAGACCTGAGACAGGCTGTGCAAACTCTTCAGGTAAAGTTCCCTTCGGGTGAATCAGTACGCACGCTGCTCTTTTTCATTCCTTATTAAGATCTCTGACAAACAAGTTGAAACAAATCTCCCCATTGTGGAGAGAGCAGGCCTTGCTGCACACCACAGATATGCGTGCGTGCGTGCGTGCGTGCGTGTGTGGGGTTGTGTATTATGTCAGTATTCTCATTGCACAGTTTGTGTGTGTGTGTGTGTGCGTGTGTGCGTGTGTGCGTGTGTGCGTGTGTGCGTGTGTGCGTGTTGTGCATGTCTATATCAGTATGTTAGTGTTTGAAAAAAACTGCACGTGTGAGTGTGTATTGTCTGTGTGTATGCTATGAATGAATGTGTCAGAGAAAGAATTGTAAATTCATGTATGAGTAGGTTAGTTGTGTGTGTGTGTGTGTGTGAGAGAGAGAGAGAGAGAGAGAGAGAGAGAGAGAGAGAGAGAGAGAGACAGAGAGAGACAGACAGAGAGAGAGACAGAGAGAGAGAGGGAGATTATTGTCATTGTCTTATTTTATTTAAATGTTTTTAGTTCAACTGCACATTGGAGACTGGTCAAACGCAATTTCAAAAACTTCTGTGCTAACCCTGTTACATAGATTTTTGACAATAAAGTACTTTTGACTTGACTTGACTTGACTATTAGGGAAGAAAAAAGGAGACTCAAACTGAGTTTGTGTTGTCTTGTGTTAAACAACAGAGTTCTGCCGATGCAGCAGTGGAGAGCAGTGAGAAGACTTTCGATGAGATGATCCGCTCCATTGAGAAAAGACGCTCCCAGGTGACAAAGGTGATCCGAGATCAGGAGAGGGCGGATGTGAGTCGAGCTGAGGAACTCATGGAGACACTGGAGCTGGAGATCGCTGAGCTGAAGAGCAGAGTTGCTGAGCTGGAGCAGTTTTCACAAGACATCAAATTTTTCAAGGTACTGTTGCACCATTGATATAAATTTTTTTTCATAACATGCTACACATACAATTTGATATTACATATGGAGTCAAACTACCATTATCCTAATTATTATAATTATAATTTAAAGATAGGCCTACATTTTGACATCGGAAGACCATTTATTTTTGACAGGCAGCAGAGGTTGTTTTAGCTGTTGTTTAGTAGCCAGTAGACGGCAGCGTGCGTCTCACATATTTTACATGAGCTGAGGCTTAAAGTCATGCCGCTGTGCTGCAAAACTGGCTTAGCAGCTAGCCCTGTGACCTTTAGCAAAATACCTCACCGGATTGGTTTTATTACATCACATTGCACTTAGCTGACAGTTTGAGCCAAAGTAACTTGCCGTGATTACAGGGTATTGGTTACAGCCTGGAGCCATGATGGGGGGGGGGGTTAGGTGTTTATTGGCACTTCAGCCATGGTGAGGGTGGGACTTGAACTTCAAACCTTCCGATGTCACAAACAATTCCAGCCAACTAAAGACCAACTCCTACAACGTTGTCCACATAAATAGCCTAATACATAACGACGAATTGAATGACAAACATAGTAATCATAGTGATTTAGGGTATAACGGTAAAGTGGATCAGAAAATAGATTGATCTCTCCATTGACTCCCATTCATTTGAATGAATGAATGAACGAATGAACGAATGAATGAATGAATGAACTAATTAATGAATTAATTAATGAATGAATTCTGTCCAGTCTTCACACATTTGGTTGCTTTCCAATCCTGGGCTCAATGGACCAGTCGGAAAGGCAGGAGGAAAACGTACAAAACAGCTCTCCGTACCGTGCAATTGTCAGTAATTATATATTTAAAATCTTCTTTTCTGCTTGTCCTAGAGCCCCCAGTCTATGTTCGCCTCCACCAGATCGGACAAGGCATCTGAATATTCAATGCATTCAGAGGAGCTTTTCGAGAAGCTGAGTGACAGCCTCACTTTCCTCAAAGAGAAGCTGCAGGACGTGCTTTACCAGGGACTACAGGACATTACTTGTAATGGTATGTCTCACACTAATGTTTAGAAGCAGGGTGTAGTGGAAAGTGCGCACATCCAGCAAAAAAGCATCAGCAGGTGCCAAATCAAAAAACTGTCATATGTAGGAAGATGCCTGAAGATCTATGATCGAAACGTTGCCTCTTAAGTCTTTTGCAAGCAGTGTGCAGATCCTTTTCCCGCTCCTACATAGAAGCAGGGTAGTTGTCCAGGTGCCAGACAAAAAGTAGTAAGTAGTGTGATGAAGCGGTCCGCACACTGGGCTTTAACTCCAAAAATACTTTATTTCATTTTAACATAGGCAACGTTTCGATCCAACAGACGGATCTTCCTCAGGCCTGAACAATTTTTATGGGTGACTGATATAGAAAGACATGAGAAAACAGAAGAAATATCTACACACCGTACAAGCTCCCTTGCTGAGATTTATTTGAACGTTTAGACCTCTCACAAGAGCTGTGTCTTAGATGGTGCGCTTGTGCACTATGTTTCAGTGCATAGTTAATATAGCCTCGCGAGCCATTAATGTGGTCTGGTAAAACCAGGCTACAGTAAGTCACCTTTAGCCTCGCGAGCCATCCTACGTACTTCCACCAAAGGATTGGCTCCACTACGGTAGTCTGGCCTTGCTCTTCTGTGGAGTGCCAGATCGGTGGGATTTTGATCGCAACGCCCCCCCATCTAATCTAATCAGAAAACAGCCAATAAGCGAATAAGCGCCCCACGTGGGGGAGAAAGGGGGAGGACGCTCGTGACGATGACGAAAACGCCTGCGCCAATGGCTCTGGTC